>NC_090821.1:68265847-68632974 GCF_000390325.3 Nicotiana tomentosiformis | reverse complement strand
AAAAAATAGACTAGTCAGCATTATAATTCTGCTAGTGTGATTCAGGGGGCAGCCCGTTGGCAAGGCAACTCAAGCAACTGCTTGAGGCCCCATATCTATGGGGACCCAAAATTTTCTAATATTAAATAGCTACGTATGATAATATTTTTTTAAAAATATCTAGTATATCAAAGAAAAAGTGTATTTTTTATGAAAAAAAAGAAGAAATAATTTGGTAATATGAATAGTTACTTTTGAGATTCACCCCTAAATTTTAGGTGTGAATATGTTTCTTGACTCCTTTATACACTATTATCATTATCATGAGGCTCATATTACTTTGATTACTTTCTCTTTCTTTATAAGTGCACTATCTCATAAAACATTCTGTCAAGTAAGATAGCAAAAGGCAATTGCAACCCTTTTTTGTCAAGCTTTTCCGGCATTGCACCAAAAATATTGAAGCAACAAAAGTAATATCCAAGTTATCTATGACTGCTTGTTAAACCAGGTTCAATTTTTCCGTACTTTTCTTATTACTTTGCATATTAGAATTTGTTATTTTTTGACATATTTTGTTTGTGAGTATATGCATCATCTTTTTATTTATTTATTATTTTAATATGTCAACAAAAAAATATGAATTCGCGTATTAAAAATGCCAAAAAAATGGAAGAATTGGAACTTTAATACAATTCCAAAAAGGAGCGCTAGATAAATTTTACTAAATGAGTTTTTTAATTAATACCAAAAAACTTAGGGTCCCTCAATAAAATTTGACTTTAGGCCGCAAACACCGTTGGGCCCCTAGTATGAGTTTGCTCACATTAATGGTCTCGAGTCCGGATAAAGGAGAAGGTTGCATACGTTGGTAGCCAGGCATAAAACTAGCCAACTCACAATGAATCTTAATACTGTAGATATGGTTTGAGGTGAATTTAAAAGGGGAACATTGTCCACAGAAAATTTTTGGTTGTCCCTTTTTCTATCCGTTGTTTAGTAAATTGCCATTGTTTTATTTGTATTGCAACTAATTAACTTTTTAACCTATGGTCTAAAGATTTTTTTAGCAAACTCAAAATATTATAAGAATATTATTTACCCTCAAAATTGGATAATAATTGAATTTGTAAATGGTTTTAAGGATACGCGGATTAACTTGACATAAAATGATAAATTAGAGTACAATTGAAATAAATAACGATAAAATAAATACAAACCACACGAATTAGACAACTTCAGCTTTGGAAGGTTAGCCACCCTCGAACCGAATGCACTTTGATCGATATCAAGACTCAGAAGAATAAGAGCTTAAAAAGAATAATAATAATAACGTGTTGCTTTGGAATGCATGTTACAATATGTTAAATGAATTATCATATCTCATTTATATAGTAGAGGAGTCCTACTTTAGGTACAATTCTATAAAAGGTAAAAATATCTTGATTTGTCGATTGCAAGTTCCTCATTGATACGTACCGAGATTCCGGCCGTAATATCCGACCGGTCACGGATATTTCGGTCTTCTATTATGTTAATAATGTTTCTTCGAACTCGTTCGGGGCTGGGATCGATTCCGGGATCACGGCCCCGATACTCTCGATGGCAGGCGCTCCAACCCCGAATTGTAGCCCGGTGGGACTTAGGGTCGATCTTAAATCCTTTATTGCAATGCTCTGAACTTGATCTACTATGTCTGTAATGACCCAATCGGTCATTTTAACTTTTAGAACCCCGTTACTTAAAATAAAACTTCCCGTATGTACTTTTAATGATTATTGACTTGCGAGGATGGTTGGTTCGGGATTTGGAAGCGTTTGGGTTGAAATCGGAATACTTGGTTCCTTAAGTTAGCCTTAAAAGGCCAAGTTTGACTTCGGTCAATATTTTGAGAAAACGACCCCGGAATGGGGATTTGACCATTCCAATAGCTCCGTATGGTGATTTTGGATTTAGGAGTGTGTTCGGAATTTTATTTGAAAATCCGTAGTTAAATTAGGCTTGAAATGGCTAAAACAAGAATTTAAGTTTGGAAGTTTGACCGGGGAGTTGAACTTTTGATATCGGGGTCAGAATCCAGTTCCAAAAATTTTTATAGCTCTGTTATGTCATTTATGACTTGTGTGCAAAACTTCAGGTCAATCGGAATTGATTTAATAGGTTTCGGTACCTAATGTGGAAGTTAGAAATCTTAAGTTTCATTAAGCTTGAATTGGAGGATGATTCGTAGTTTTAGCATTGTTTGGTATGATTTGAAGGTTCGACTAAGTTCGTATGATGTATTGGGACTTATTGGTATATTTGGTTGAGGTCCCTAGGGGCTCGGGTGAGTTTCGGACGACTATTGGATCACTTTTGGCATATAGGAGACTGCTGATAACGGCTGCTATTTTTCTTTTGATTTCCCTATACGCGATCGCGTAAGTTGGTCTGCGATCATGTAGAGTAATTTTAGCAGAGGTGAATTTGTTCTACGTGATCACGTGAATGGGATTGCGATCGCGTAGGCTTAATTTGATCAGCTGGAAATTTGTTCTATGCGATCGCGTGATCATGTCCGTGATCGTGTAGGTTAGGCCAGTTTGTGCATCGCGATCGCGTGTCGTTGTTTGTGATCGCGTAGAGAAAATTGGGGAGGAGTTGGGCCACGTGCTTAATGCTTTGCGATCGCGTGAGGAGGTTCGCGATCGCGTAGGTTTGCGGAATCAGTGCTTCACGCTTGCGTGAGACTGAATGCGATCGCGTAGGGTTATTTTCTAGGCAGAAGAATTTGTGTTACGCAATCGCGTGAGGAAGTTCACGATCGCGTAGAAGGAATAACTATGCAAAGAGTTTAAGTTCTGAACATTCTTAACGATTTGGAGCTCGGATTTGGATGATTGTGGGAGATTTTTAGAGAAAATAACGGGATAAGTGTTCTTAACTTAATATTGGTTAAATTACTCGAATCCATCACTATTTTTATCATTTAATTGGTGAATTGAGTTGGAAAAAGTTTGAAAACCCTCTTGGATAGATTTGAGGGTCGAATTGTTATCGGCATCGAGTAATGTTTATATGGATAGACTCGTGGTTGAGGGAGCGTTTATATTTCGTAAATTTTATCGGATTCTGAGACATGGGCCCCCACATGCGATTTTTAAATTAATTTCGGACTTTTATTGAAAAATGTAGTATTTTCTTATAGAATTTATTTCTATAATTTTTTAGTGATTGTATCGAATTATGTTGGCTAGATTCGAGCCAGACAGGGTTGGATAATCGTAGAAAAGACCTTCTAGTGGATTAAATTGGAGCAAATTGAGGTAAGTATCTTGTCTAATCTTGTGAGGGGGAAATTACCCCATAAGGAATTGAATTAATAATTGTTACTAATTGTGGGGGCTACGTACGCACGAGGTGACGAGAGTCCGTGCGTAGCTACTATTAATGATTACTTGTACAAATTGTATTCTTTGTTTAATTAATATTATTTGATATATATATATATATATATATATATATATATATATATATATATATATATATATATTGTGAATTGTTAGGTAAAAATATTAAAAGATAAAAATCTCATATGCTTAAATTTTCTGTTTAAATTAATTATTGTTAAGAGAAATTGTTCATCCTCCTGAATTTATCTTATAATGAATATACTCTCCTTCCGCAGGTACATAAGAAAATGTCCTTCTTTCTTGTGGAGCGGGCCGAACGCCTCGACATGATAGATACAAGATGCATCTATGGATCGTGTCGCACGTCACTCGACAGTGTACACAACACTCTGGATTGGGCCGTACGACCTCGGCAGAAATCGTACTTAATAATAATAATTACACGATACTTTGATAGTTTAATGCAGCTTGTAGAGCTAATTGATAAATTGGAAATCTTTGGAATTTAATGAATTATTACACCTGCTTGTTAAGGAATTATTGTTATTCGTGTGATGAGACTAATTGACAAATTTGAAATTTATTAGAAGTGAAGTAATTTAATTATTTCTCCTGGTTAAATAAATTATTGTTATATTCTGTGAATCATGCTGATTTAGACATTCTAGTTTTATTTCAATTATTATTATTGACCCATAGTGAGTGTCAAAGTTGGCTATCTCGTCTCTACCACTTCGAGATTAGGCTTGATACTTACTGGGTACACGTTGTTTACGTACTCATACTATACTTGCTGCACTTTTTGTGCAGGACCTAAGACAAGTACTAGTGGGGGACCTATCATCTTACACCCACGTTATCCAGAGGCATTATAGTGACCTGCCTTTTTGAGCCGTTCTACAGCTACCAGTGTCTCTTCTTATATTTACATTCTGTCTATTTTATTTCAGACAGTATTAGGTGTTTTGTGAAATCTAATAGATGCTCATACACTTGTGAAACCAGGTCTTGGCACACACACTAGTAAAATGTTTGGATTTAAATTTGCCTCTTGGTTGTTTTAATTAACTAAATTCCTGCAAGTGTTTAATTACTCGGTTAATTTTAAAAGAATTGAATATAGGTTTAAATTACTGATTGGCCTGCCTAGCTGTAGTGCTAGGTGCCATCACGACCTATAGGTGAAATTGGGTCGTGACAAATGGTATCAGAGCACTAGGTTCACATAGGTCTCACAAGTTATGAGCAGACCTAATAGAGTCTTGCGGATTTATACGGAGACATTTGTACTTATTTTCGAGAGACTATAGGGTGTTAGGAAACTACCTTTCTTCATATTCCATCGTGCAATTGATGTAGTACTAAATATCCTTCTCTTATTCTCTCACAGACTGTGAGAGCGCGCTCTAATGAGGTTCCAGACCAGGGAAGAGATACGCCCCTAGTTGCTAGAGGCCGAGGCAGAGGGCTCCAACCCGTGGTAGAGGGCGAAGACGTCCCAGGACTATTCCAGTTATGCCTCCAGTGGGTCCAACAGAGAATCCCATTGTTGAAGAACAGGGTGAGATGCCTGTGGCAGAGCCAGCTCCGGTGGATTTCACATCTGCACCGGGATTCCAGGATGTTATGGGTCGTATGCTGCGGTTTATGGATAATATGACTCAGGCCTATATATTTCCGGCAGACCCAACCACAGCTCAGGTGGGCGGGGGAGCACAGACCCCTACCGCGCAGGCTCATTGACAGGCAGCTGTTGTATATCAGACCCAGGGTGCACTACCCATGGGTGGAGCCCAGCCAGTGGCAGAAGCTACACCTGAGCCCAGGCCAGCTGCAGCCGCTGATCCTCATAAACTATTGGACAGATGGACTAGACTACATTCTCCTGTCTTTGGGGGTGAGCAACATGAAGATCCCCAGGATTTCATTGGTCGGTGCAAGGATAGACTGTACTACATGAGGATATTGGAGTCTCATGGGGTAGACTTTGCTACTTTTCAGCTAGAGGGCAGAGCCCGTAGATGGTGGCAGTTTTATGTTCTTGGAAGACCAGCAGATTCTCCTCCCATGACTTGGTACAGGTTCACCCGTGTCTTCCTGGACAGGTATATTTCACCCTCCCAGAGGGAAGAGTTGCGGTTTTAGTTTGAGAAGCTCCAGCAGGGTCAAATGTCAGTGACCGATTATGAGGCGAGGTTTTCTGAGTCTCGCCATGAACTTATGATACTCCCTACTGAGGCGGAGAGAGTGTAGAGGTTTGTTGTGGGTTTACATACTGCATTCAGGTCACTATGGCTGGAGAGGTTGAAATGGGTACTTCTTATGAGCTAGTCGTGGAGATATCTCGCAGGATAGAGGGTGTACATCAGCGGAGCCGAGAGCAGGTTATGAGAGATAAGCGGTTCAGGTATTTTGGAGAGTTCAGAGGTGCTCCGTCTGGGGGTAGAGGTCAGTTCGTGATAGAGCAGTCCAGTAGGCACCCATATCCAGCACCACCGCCTCTTCGAGGTGCTCCAGTGCGACCCTATCTCAATGCTATACTAGAGAGTTCTTATCATCCACTAGCTATTTAGGGTCCTCCTAGTGGGTATTCAGTTCCCCAGGGCCAAATTCTTAGTCAGCAGCCCATCGGACTGAAGAGTTGTTACGAGTGCGGGGACCCTAGTACATACCATGATTCTGCACCAGGCTACGGGGTAGACCAGTGCAGCAGGGTTAGCAACCTATGCTTACCGGACCAGTTTCTCTAGTAGTAGTCTGACCACCAAGAGGTGGAGGACAGGTAGGTAGGGGTCATCCTAGAGGTGGAGGTCAGCCAGGCGGAGGCCAGCCAGTTGGTGCTCCAGCTCGGTTCTATGCTTTTCCGGCCACACCAGATGCAGAGGCCTCAGATGCCATGATTATATATTTGTTTTTTGCGGCAAAGATGCCTCAGTATTATTTGATCCAGGATGTACGTATTCATATGTGTCATCTCTATTTGCTCCATTCCTGGGTGTTTCTTGTGAGTCCTTGAGTATTCCTATTTATATGTCCACTCATATGAGTGATTCTGTTGTTGTGAACTAGATCTACCGGTCCTGTATTATTACATTCTGTGGTTATAAAACTTGAGCAGATCTCCTATTGCTTGAGATGTCTGATTTTGAAATTATTCTGGGCATGGACTGGTTATCTCCATATCATGCTATTTTAGATTGTCATGCCAAGACTGTTACCTTGGCTATTCCAGTATTGCCTAAGCTGGAGTGGAAGGGTTCGTCTGTTAGTTCATTTAATCAAGTTATTTCTTTCATAAAAGCTCAGCACATGGTTGAGAAGGGTTGTTTGGCTTATCTAGCTTATGTTCGGGATACTACTGCAGAGACTCCGGCTATTGATTTCAGTGCCTATAGTTCGGGAGTTCTCCGATGTATTTCCTTCAGATCTTCTAGGTATGTCACCTGATCATGATATTGATTTCTTTATTGACTTGGCTCCAGATACCCAACCTATATATATCCCACTGTATTGCATGGCTCTGAAAGAATTGAAAGAACAGCTTGAAGAGTTACTAGCCAAAGGGTTCGTCAGACCAAGTGTATCGCCTTGGGGTGCACCAATATTATTTGTGAAAAAGAAGGATGGAACAATGCGGATGTGTATTGATTATCTCCAATTGAACAAAGTCACTCTTAAGAACAAGTACCCGTTGCCGCGTATTGATGATCTATTTGACCAATTGCAGGGTGCTAGCGTGTTCTCTAAGATCGACTTGAGGTCGGGGTACCATTAGTTGAAGATTCGGGATCCGGATATTCCGAAGACTGCTTTCTGGACTACATATGGTCATTATGAATTTCTGGTGATGTCCTTCGGTTTGACTAATGCCCCGGCAGTGTTTATGGATTTGATGAACAAGGTATTCATGCCATATATTGATTCATTTGTCATTGTCTTCATTGATGGCATTTTGATCTACTCGCGCAATAATGAGGAGCATGAGCAGCATTTGAGAGTAGTGATTCAGACGTTGCGGGAACAAAAACTATATTCTAAGTTCTCCAAATATGAGTTCTGGCTAGAGTCTGTAGCATTTTTGGGGCATATTATATCGGGCGAATGTATTAAGGTTCATCCCAAAAAGATTGAGGCAGTTCAGAACTGGCATCGTCCCACTTCGTGACCGAGATCAGGAGTTTTCTGGGTTTAGCAGGTTATTATCGTCGGTTCGTGGAAGGTTTTTCATCTATTGCAGCACCTTTGACCAAATTAACCCAGAAGGGTGCTCCGTTCCAATGGTCCGATGTTTGTGAGGCAAGCTTTTAGAAGCTCAAGACAGCATTGACTACAACACCAGTGTTAGTGTTACCTTCCAGTTCAGGGATGTATACAGTGTATTGTGATGCTTCACACGTTGGTTTGGGTTGTGTAATAATGCAGGAAGGGCGAGTTATTGCATACGCTTCACGTCAGCTAAAGCCCCATGAGAAGAATTATCCGGTACATGATTTGGAGTTAGCTGTGATTGTTCACGCTCATAAGATTTAGAGGCATTATCTTTATGAGGTGTCTTGTGAAGTTTACACTAATCATCACAGTTTGCAGCATTTGTTTAAGTAGAGGGACCTAAATTTGAGGCAGCACAGATGGCTAGAATTACTGAAAGATTATGATATTACTATCCTATATCATCCGGGCAAAGCAAATGTTGTTGCAGACGCCTTGAGTAGAAAAGCGGAGAGTATGGGTAGTTTGGCTTTGATTTCAGCAGAAGAGAGGCCATTAGCTTTGGATATCCAGTCCTTGGCCAACAGACTTGTGTGACTGGATATTTCAGAGCCCAGCCGAGTTCTTGCATGTGTTGTAGCTTAGTATTCATTATTTGAACAGATCAAGGCTCTCCAGTATGATGATCCACACTTAATGGTTCTTCGAGAAATGGTACTACGGGGTGGTGCCAAGGAAGTTACTATTGGAGCGGATGGTGTTCTGTGACTCTAGGATCATCTATGTATTCCTAATGTGGATGGACAGAGGAACAAGATCCTAGAGGAAGCACACAGTTCTCGGTATTCTATTCATCTAGGTGCTACGAAAATGTATCCTGACTTGAGGCAGCATTATTGGTAGCGGTGAATAACAAAGGATATAGTTGAGTATGTAGCTAGGTGTCTGAATTGCCAGCAGGTTAAATATGAGCACCAGAGGCCAAGTGGCCTACTTCAGCAGATGACTGTACCAGAATGAAAATGGGAACGTATCACTATGGACTTTGTGGTTGGGTTGCCGCGGACCTTACGGAAGTTTTATGCAGTTTGGGTCATTGTTGACAGGTTGATCAAGTCGGCACATTTTATTCCTGTTGTGACTACGTATACTTCAGAGAGGTTGGCCCAGATTTATATTTAGGAGATAGTTTGGTTGCACGGTGTGATAACTTCCGTCATATCAGATAGAGGTCTTCAGTTTTACTTCACATTTCTGTAGAGCAGTACAGAGTGAGTTGGGGACCCGTGTAGAGCTTAGTACAACCTTTCATCCGCAGACCGACGAGCAGTCAGAGCGGACAATTCAAATTTTGGAGGATATGCTCAGGGCATGTGCTATTGACTTTAGAGGTCAGTGGGATTGTTTCTTTCCTTTAGCCAAGTTTTCTTATAATAACAGTTACCAATCTAGTATCGAGATGGCTCCATTTGAGGCTTTATATGTTCGGAGATGTCGTTCACCCATCGGATGGTATGAGCCTGGTAAGGCTAAGTTATATGGTACTGATTTGGGGAAGGATGCCTTGGAAAAGGTAAAGTTGATTCAGGAGCGACTTCGTACAACACAGTCTAGACAGAAGAGCTACGCACATCAGAAAGCACGTGATTTATCATTTATGGTAGGTGAAAAAGTTCTCTTGAAGGTTTTGCCGATGAAGCGAATTATGAGATTTGGGAAGAAGGGCAAGTTGAGCCCAAGATTTATAGGTCCATTTGAGATGCTGAGACGAGTTGGGGAGGTTGCTTAAGAGCTTGCATTGCCTCCTAGTCTATCGAGATTTCATCCGGTTTTCCATATATCTATGCTCTGGAAGTATCATGCCGACCTGTCACATGTATTGGACTTCAACACCGTTCACCTAGATAAGAGTTTGGGTTATGAAGAGCAGCCAGTTGCCATTGTTGATAAATAGGTTCGCCAGTTGAGATCCAAGAGGATTTTTGCAGTAAAAGTCAAGTTAAGGGGCCAACCAGTTGAGGAAGTGACTTGGGAGGCCGAGGAAGACATGCGGAGCAGATATCCACACTTATTCAGCACCCCAGGTACAAATCTAAACCCATTCGAGGACGAACATTTGTTTAAGAGGTGGAGAATGTAATGACCCAACCGATCATTTTAACTTTTAGAACCCCGTTCCCTAAAATAAAACTTCCCATATGTGATTTTAATGATTATTGACTTGCGGGGATGGTTGATTCTAAATTTGGAAGCGTTTGGGTTGAAATCGGAACACTTGGTTCCTTAACTTAGCGTTAAAAGGCTAAGTTTGACTTCGGTCAACATTTTGTGAAAACGACCCTGGAATCAGGATTTGTCGGTGCCAATAGCTCTGTATGGTGATTTTGGACTTAGGAGCGTGTTCGGAATTTTATTTGGAAGCCCGTAGTTAAATTAGGCTTGAAATGACTAAAATAAGAATTTAAGTTTGGAAATTTGACCGGGGAGTTGACTTTTTGATATCGGGGTCGGAATCCAGTTCCGAAAACTTTCAAGCTCCTTTATGTCATTTCTGACTTGTGTGCAAAATTTGATGTCAATAGGACTTGATTTAATAGATTTAGGTACCTAATGTGGAAGTTGGAAATCTTAAGTTTCATTAAGCTTGAATTGGAGGATGATTCGTAGTTTTAGCGTTGTTTGGTGTGATTTGAAGGTTCGATTAATTTCGTATGATGTACTGGGACTTATTGGTATATTTGGTTGAGGTCCCGAGGGGCTCAGGTGAGTTTCAGACGACTATCGGATCACTTTTGGCCTATAGGAGACTGATGATAACCGTTGGTATTTTTCTACTGATTTCCTTATACGCGATCGCGAAAGTTGGTCTGCGATCTCATAGAGTAATTTTGGCAGAGGTGAATTTGTTCTACGTGATCGCGTGAATGGGGTTGCGATTGTATAGGCTTAATTTGAGCAGCTGGAAATTTGTTCTATCCTATCGCGTGGTCATGTCCGCGATCGCATAGGTTAAGCCAGCTTGTGCATCGCGATTGCATGTCGTTGTTTGCGATCGCGTAAGGGAAACTGGGGAGGAGCCGGGCCACACACATAATGCTTCACGATCGCATGAGGAGGTTCGCGATCACGTAGGTTTGCAGAATCAGTGCTTCGCAATCGCATGGGACTGTATGCGATCGCGTAGGGTTATTTTCTGGGCAGAAAAATTTGTGCTACGCGATCGCATGAGGAAGTTCGCGATCGCGTAGAATGAATCACTGGGCAGAGAGTTTAAGTTCTAAAAATGAAACTTTGTCCCATTTTCCATTTTTAATGATTTGGAGCTCGGATTTGGACGATTTTGGGAGATTTTCAGAGAAATCAACGGGGTAAGTGTTCTTAACTCAATATTTGTTAAATTACCCGAATCCATCACTGTTATTATCATTTAATTGGTGAATAGATTTGGAAAAAGTTAAAAAAACCCTCTTGGATATATTTGAGGGTCAAATTGTTATCGGAATTTAGTAATTTTGGTATGGGTAGACTCGTGGTTGAGGGGGCATTCATATTTCATAACTTTTGCCGGATTCCGAGACGTAGGCCCCACATGCGATTTTAAAATTAATTTCAGACTTTTATTGAAAAATATAGTATTTTCTTATATAATTTACTTATATAATTTTTAGTGATTGTATCGAATTATTTTGGCTAGATTCGAGCCAGACATGGTTGGATAATCATGAAAAATGCCTTCTAGTGGATTAAATTGGAGCAAATTGAGGTAAGTCTCTTGTCTAATCTTGTGAGGGGGAAATTACCCCATAAGGAATTGAATTAATAATTGTTACTAATTGTGGGGGCTACGTACGCACGAGGTGACGAGAGTCCGTGTGTAGCAACTATTAATGCTAAAGTCGAGGTAGTTTAGGACACAAAGCATGAATTACTTATGCAAATTGTATTCTTTGTTTAATTAATATTATTTGATATATATATATATATATATATATATATAAATTGTGAATTGTTAGGTAAAAATATTAAAAGATGAAAATCTCATATGCTTAAATTTTCTGTTTAAATTAATTATTGTTAAGAGAAATTGTTCCTCCTCCCGAATTTATCTTATAATGAATATATTTTCCTTCCGGAGGTACATAAGAAAATGTCTTCCTTTCTTGTGAAGCGGGCCGAACGCTTCGGCAGGATAGATGCATCTATGGATCGTACCGCACGTCATTCGGCAGTGTACACGACACTCTGGATCGGGCCGTATGACCTCGGCAGAAATCGTACTTAATAATAATAATTACACAATAATTTAATAGTTTATTGCAGCTTGTGAAGCTAATTTATAAATTGAAAATCTTTGGAATTTAATGAATCAGTATCCCTACTTGTTAAGGAATTATTGTTATTCCTGTGAATGAAACTAATTGACAAATTAGAAATTTATTGGAATTGAAGGAATTTAATTATTTCTGTTAGTTAAATACATTATTGTTATATTCTGTGAATCATGCTGATTTAGATATTCTAGTTTTATTTCATTTTTTTATTATTGACCAGTAGTGAGTGTCAAAGTCGATCATCTCATCTCCACCACTTCGAGATTAGGCTTTATACTTATTGGGTACACATTGCTTACGTACTCATACTATACTTGCTGCACTTTTTGTACAAGACCTGAAGCAAGTACTTGTGGGGGACTTATCGTCTTACACCCACGTTATCCAAAATCATAGTGGTGAGCTGCCTTTCTGAGCCGTTCTGCAGCTACCAGTGTCTCTTCTTATATTTACATTCTGTCTATTTTATTTCAGACAATATTTGGTGATTTATAAAATCTAATAGATGCTCATACACTTGTGACACCAGGTCTTGGAACAAACACTAGTAAAAGATTTGGATTTAAATTTGCCTCTTGGTTGTTTTAATTTACTAAATTCCTGCAAGTAAGAAGAGTTTAATTACTCGGTTAATTTTAAAAGAATTGAATATGGGTTTAAATTACTAGTTGGCTTGCCTAGCTGTAGAGTTGGGTGCCATCACGACCTATAGGTGAGATTGGTTCATGACAATGTTGTAGGCGAGCTCGATTTTGACCGTCTACATATAGTCCCCTCATTTTTCGGAGAGTAGATGGCGAGAAACGACATGAGATCCCGATTCATACTTCGATATCTTGTGACAGAAATGATAAAATAAATGAAACGTCTCGCCAGTCAAGTCTTAATGGCATTAAATGCATGCCAGCCGTCGGTCGGCCATTACTGGGTGTGAACCGCCAGTGAAGAACTATAAATACCCCCTCATTTGTTTATTCAAACTTTACATTCAAACCTTATGTCCTCGTACTTCGAAATTTCAACACTTTCTAGCAGTTATACTTTGGTTATTTTGAGATCCCTTGGAAGAACCCATGTTCATTTCCATCTCAAGCCATCAAATGTCCTCCTTTAACTTCCTCTTTTTCCCTACATTTTCAAAGAAATGGCAAAGACCTTAAAAATCGTTTCCCAAAAAGAAACTCCATCTACTTCGCGGTCGACTACCGATGAGACCGTTCCACGTACTGCTGCCGAGGAACCAATACCGGAACCCCCCCACTAAAAATGTTCATTCCTGGAGGATGCTTGGTAACCGCTGATTTCATGTTTGAAAAACCCTCCCCCGTACAAGATCGGTGTAAGGAGGTCTCGAGATACGTATGCTCGATCACTAAAGACGTCCTCCCTATGGTAAAAAAAGGATTACCATTGGGTTGGAAAGTAGGTGGTGGTTCCCAGACCCGATGAAGACATCACCACCCACGTCGAGGGACACTTAAGTGCTTACACTTATCCATTTACACTGGACCCATCGGATCCGGTGATCATCAACTTCTACAAATGATACGAGGTATGCCTCGGTCAAATTCACCCTTAATTCTGGAGGATTGTGATCCTCCTTTGATTCTTCATGATCAATATCGAGGGATAATCGTTTACCGTCAACCACATCATGCGCCTATACAGTCCTCGAATCTTTTGGGGGGGGGGGGGGACTGATCAAGCTTGCGCGTCGGGCTAGTAAAGCCCCATTCTCGAGCATTGATGAAGATCGGGATCGAGGTTGACTAGGCCGTTTTGTCCGAGTGAGGACCTCGGACTTGATGCCAGCTGATCGTATGCCGTTCCCCGAGAAATGGATTATATCACGTAAGCAAAATCTTTCTTACAAAATTTTATGTCATGCTTTTTTCCTTCCTTCTTATTGGTGTTTTGTGGTTGTGCAGCTGCCACTCGAGTCCCGAATGCAGTCTCTCGACTCAAGGAGTGGGTAGAGGGTATCATGTTACAAAGGCCGTATTCTAAGTGTTCATGGCGCGAACTTTCAAAGGGTCGGTGGGACACCTATTCTCATGGTGGGATTCCTTTCCCGTGTAAGTAACATTTGAGTTCCTCTCATGTCGTTAAGTTTTCACTTGTTTCATTTCCTTTTGTAGGTTTATCTAAGGACGTCACACTGAGGCCTCCATCCGGTGGCAAGAACTTCCCCGTCGACTCCCCTGTTTCGAGACAGGGTGGTGAGAAGAAAAGAAAGAGGTCCCCGAGTTCTCCAAGCTCGGATAAAAAGAAACCAAGGCAAAAGTTGGTGCGCAAATCCAAAAAAAGCACGAGCGCTCGAGCTCCATCTTCGGATTCACTCTATTGGTTGAGCGATTAATATGAAGAAGAACAAGAAGAAGAAGCATTCAATCTGGTAGCCCGAGTGCCGTCACGACTCGAAGGGCAAGGGGCCTCCAAACCGGTGAGAGATGAGGCCGATCGGCCTAATGTTAGGGAGGTCATGACCGAATCTTCTCAGGATGTGGGTAACTCCCCGAAGGAGGCACTCGGTGTGATAGACATCACCGAGTTGCCTTCATTCACTGAGACCATGTACAATGAGGTTCATACGGTGAAAGAACGTCCCGACGAGGGGGCCCATAGAGTGGACGACCTCTTAGGCAACTTTTTTGATGGCGTGGATTCTACCGCCACGGAGGAAATCACCGGGTTGGGTGACTTGGAGGTACCGAAGAAGAGTCCATCTTCAGGAACAAGCGGTCCTTATTCAAGTCCTAAACTGGTCAAACGGTTCCTAGCTCTGAGTGTGGATCCCGACCAGAAGCGGTCAATCGTCTTCTTTGTTTAGGAGGATGCCAGGTTCCTTTCTGCCCCCATAGAAGTGGCCAGCCACCTTCAGCGTTTGGTGACTGAGGAATACCAAGCTAAGATGAACGAGGTGGACACTCCCTGCATGTTCAATGAAGCACAACAGGCGCTAAACTGGGTAACTTCAAATATCTCTTAATGACTTCACTTCATACTTAGACTAATTTATAGATAATCCTAACATTTTTCTTTGTGTCTGAAGACCTTGGTGCTTAATTATGAGACCTTTCTTGGATATCGGGATGAGCTGAACCAGCTTGAGGCCGAGGTCCGACGGCTCACTGAGAAGAGAAATACTTACAAACTTCTCAGTGAGCAACACAAAGGGGAGGCTAAAAACCTATGATCTGAGCTGGAGGTGGCTCGAAAGGAACATGCCAACCTGGTCGAGAAGGTAAAAATATTTGAGGTTAGTGACGACGATCTAGACACGGTGACTAATGGTTGCAAAGATCGATATACCTTAGCATGAACTAGTTAGGTTATGTTCGGCGGTTCGATCAGGCCTTGCCTTTGACATTAATTTTTTTAAGGCATCGTGGGGATTCGGTATGACCAGAACGTTTCTCCAAAGTACTTATAATTTTTTAGATTATAGTTTGCCGAGGGTAGCCTTTAGAACCGATTTAGTAATTTTTCAAGGCCTTGTTTTTTGTTACGGGTCTCGCACGTCTACGAGCCATTTTAATATGGCCATAGCCTTTTATTTGGGTATTGCCATGTGGTCTTAGCACCTTGAATTATCCGGACTTGCCTAAGATAATAGTCCCCGAATGGGGATGGCCGTAGCCTTTTAGTTCGGGCGCTGCCTAATAGGTCTTGTGCCTCCGGGCTTTGATAGCCCGGGTCGTCCGAGTTTATTTCTGTACGGCAGTCCCCAAGTGGGAGCGATCGTTTGAACCCGGATAAAGGCAGCCCTTGGGCTCGATACCTTTAGGGGATGGAATGTAGGAAATTCAGAAAGAATTTCTTTTTTAAGGGACAAGATATTTATCCGGAATGTAGAGACTTCCTTTTATTTCTGTGCGTAATATATACGATTACACATTCATACAAGCTTTATGTTAGGCCTCGAGTAGTCTATGTGGGCATGGTTCATTCTCATCCGAGTTGAGACCATTCAATCAAAAAGTTTCTTTCCTTGCTATAGTCGTTATCTGAGGGTGATGCCCCTAGTGTTCTGGACCGATCATAGAGAGGCCTCAAATACTATTGTCGAGATCTTCAATATTGGTTCTAAGTTTGCACAATTTACTGTTGCCTCGTTAAAAACCTTGCCGAAAAACCCATTTGGGACAAAACCGATTCAAGGGAAAAAGAGTGCAACATGTGCTTTCAGGCCTATAAATTGTGTCATTCTTTGATGGTCGCCTGCAAGTATTAGTTCAAAATGCAAATAAGTAAAATGAATGAATGGGGTTATACCTTAGCAATAATATCGCTTCAAGTGAATTACGTTCTAGTTGTTCGGTAGTTGCTCACCGTTCAATGTTTCGAGTTTGTACGATCCCTTACCGGTGATCTCGATTATTTGATTAGGACCCTCCCAGTTCGATCCTAACTTCCCTCCGTTCGGGTTCTGGGTACTTAGCATGACCTTCCTTAACACCACATCCTCGACATTAAAATATCGAAGGTTAGCTATTCGATTGTAATACCTCTCAATCCGCTGCTTTTGTGTGGCCAACCAAAAAAGGGCGGCTTCGCGCCTTTTATATAATAACTCCAGGCTTGTATTCATGGCCTCGTCATTCGATTCCTTAGTTGCATATCAGAACCTGAGACTTGGTTCTCTGACTTCAATCGGTATTAGAGCTTCAACGCCGTAAACCAGTAAGAATGGGGTAGACCCGGTACTGGACTTCAAGGTCATTCGATATGCCCATAGGACTTCGGGTAGGATTTCCTTCCATTTTCCTTTGGCGTCGGTAAACTCTTTTTGAGGTTTTGCAGTATGGTTTTGTTGGTTGATTCTGCTTATCCGTTCTCACTAGGGTGGTAGGGTGTTTATAGGATCCTTTTGATATTATAGTCTTTGAGAAACTTGCTCATAAACTGTTTCCCGTTGTCGCACACGATCTCGGTCGACATTCCGGGCCGACATATAATGTGATCCCAAATGAAGTCGAAGAGTTCTTTTTCTTTGACCTTTTCATATGCTTAGGAATCCACCTACATAGAAAATTAACCAGTCATAAATAATATAAATTGAGCCTTATCGGGTGCCCATGGAAGAGGGTTGACGATGTCCATTCCCCATTTTATGAATGGCCATGGCGACAAAATCGAATACAGCAGCTCCCCGGGTTGGTAAATCATCGGAGCATATCTTTGACATTCATCACATTTTTGTACAAACTCCTTTGCATCCTTTTCCATATCGATACAGTAGTAGCCGACTCTGATTATTTTTTAAACTAATGATTCGGCGCCCGAATGATTTCCACAGGTGCCTTTGTGTATTTCCCTCAGAACGTACTCGGTATGACCTAGTTTTAGACATATAGCGAGTGGGCTATCAAATGTTCTTCTGAACAGGGTTCTATTTCCGGACAAACTAAATCGGGCTGCCTTCGTACGTAGGGCCCTAAATTCCTTTGGATCCGAAGGCAGTTTTCAGGCTTTCAGATAATCTAAATATTTTTTTCTCTGGTCCCAAGTTAGGCTCGTTGAGTTAATCTCGACATGGCCTTCTTCCACTACCGATCTCATGAGTTGTACGACTGCCCCCAAGTTGAACTCGTCGTCGTCGACCGATGATCCTAAGTTAGCAAGAGCATCAGTCTCACTGTTTTGATCCCGAGATACGTTTTGCAAAGTTCACTCCCTGAACCAATGTAATGTTTCCTCCAACTTATCCAGGTACCTTTGCATTCATTCTTCTCTGACCTCGAATGTCTCATTAACTTGGTTAACCACTAGGAGGGAGTCGCATTTAGCTTCGATAACCTCCACCCCCAAGATTTTAACTAATTCGAGACCTGCAATCATGGCCTCATATTTGGCCTCGTTGTTAGTTAATTTCACAGTCCTAATAGATTGTCTAACTACATTGCCCGTTGGTGGCTTCAATACGATGCCAAGTTTGGACCCTTTTGCGTATAAGGCGACATCCGTAAAGAGGGTCCAGATCCCCGAGAACATCTCCGAGTTCACCAACAACTCACTTTTGACCTCGAGCATTAGGGCTAGCGTAAAGTCGGTCACAAAGTCCGCCAATATTTGAGATTTAATGACGGTCCGGGGTTGATATTCAATATTGTACCCACTGATCTCCACGGACCATTTGTCCAATCGTCCCGAGATCTCGAGTTTATGCATTATATTTGGCAATGGGTAAGTAGTCACAACACATATTGGATTACATTGAAAATATGGTTTCAGCTTCCTAGAGGCACTTAGCAAAGCGAGCGCCAATTTTTCTAGGTTAGGGTACCTAGTTTCGGGCTCACCTAGAGTCCTGATAACATAGTAAATTGGAAATTGCGTACCTTGCTCTTCCCGGACTTGGACTCCACTTACTGCTATCTTCGATACAGCCAAGTATATGTATAGTTGTTCATCTGTCTTCGGCGTGTGAAGCAACGGGGGGCTCGATAGATACCGATTGAGTTCCTCCAAGACCCATTAGTACTCTGAGGTCAATGAGAAGTTATTCTTCTTCTTTAATAATGCGAGGAATCGGTGGCTCTTATTGGAGGACGTCGAGATGAATCGCCCTAGGGCGGCTATGCGTCTGGTTAATCTTTGCACGTCCTTCACGTTGTCCACAACCGTGATATCTTCGATAGCTTTGATCTTGTTGGGGTTGATCTCGATTCCCCGGTTGGATACCATAAATCCGAGGAATTTACCTTATCCAACTCCAAACGCATATTTCTCCGGGTTCAGCTTCATATTGTATTTCTTCAATATTCAGAAGGTTTCCTGCAAATTTTTTAAATTGTCCTCTGTTCATAGAGACTTAACCATCATATCGTCAATGTAAACCTCCATTGATTTTTCTATTTGTTCCTCAAACATCCGGTTTACTAGGCGTTGGTAAGTGGCACCGGCATTTTTTAATCCGAATGGCATTAAGTTATAGTGGTATGTATCGTATTTAGTGATGAAGGAGGTTTTTTCTGATCACCCGGCTTTATCTGTATTTGATTGTACCTGGAGTAGGCATCGAGAAAACTAAGAATCTCGTGGTTTGTAGTGGTATCGATCATGCAATCGATGTTGGGCAAAGGGAAGAAGTCCTTAGGACATGCCTTATTCAGATCTTTATAGTCTACACACATTCTTAATTTATTCCTTTTTTTAGGGACTACCACTACGTTTGCTAACCAATTCGGGTATTAAACCTCCTAAATGAACCCTATTTTAAGGAGTTTAGATATCTTATCCTTGATGAAAGCATGTTTGACCTCGGACTAGGGCCTCTTCTTCTACTTGACCGGGTGGCACTACAGGTCCAAGTTTAGCTTGTGAGTGGTTACCTCTGGTGGGATCCCTATTATATCAAGGCGGGACCAAGATAAACAATCTTTGTTAGCTATAATAAATTGAATGACTTTTTTCCTAAGCTCGAGGCTTAACCCCGCGACCAGGTATAACTTTCGATCCGGCAAATGTTTGGTTAGCACGACTTGTTTCAGTTCCTCGACCGTTGATTTTGTAGCGTCGGAATCATCGGGGGCTATGAAAAATTTGGGGACTCCATAGTCGTCGTCCTCATCTACTCTTTGTTCCTCTAATTTCGTAGAGGCTGTTATCGGTGATTGCTATTTGGCCCCGTCTTTGACCATCCGATTTGGATCCTCTGATGTCGAGATCTTGGATGCCGGGATCACCTCATCGACCGCGAACAACTCCTTGGTGGTCGGTTATTCCCCATAAACTGTTTGGACTCCTCCGGGTGTTGGGAATTTCAGCACCTGGTGCAGTGTTGAGGGGACTTCTCTCATGTTGTGAATCCATGGCCTCCCGAACAAAGCGTTGTATCTCATATCCCCTTCGATTACATAAAACTTGGCTTCCTTCAAATTTCCAACGACATTCACCGATAATGTTATTTATCCTTTAGTGGTCTCGCATTCCATGTTGAACCCATTCAGGACTCGGACCGTAGGTACGATCTGATCTTTTAGGCCGAGTTGTTCTATGACCCTTGATCCGATGATGTTGGCTGAGCTACCTGGATCAATTAACAGACGCTTAATTCGAGATTTATTTACGAGTACTGATATTACCAATGCATTGTTGTGGGGCTGCACGATCTCTTCAGCATTTTCGTCATTGAAAGACAAGGTTCCTTCCAGTACATAATCCCGAGTCCGTTTTTCTCTTGTGATGGATACTTTGGTGCGTTTCAACATCGGACCCCGGGAAATGTCAACTCCACCGATGATAATGTTAATAACATGCTAAGGCTCTTCCTGCTCAGTCTGCTTATGAGAATCCATATTCCTGAAGTGGTTCTTGGCCCGATCACTCAAAAACTCTTGGAGATAGCCGTTGTTGAACAATCGGGCCACCTCTTCTCTTAATTTTCAGTAGTCTTCCGTTCTGTGGCCATGGGTGCCATGATATTTGCATATTAGGTTGGGATCCCTTTGGTATGGATCAGACTGTAAATTTCTGGGCTATTTGGTATCTTTGATACGTCCGATGGAAGATACAATTGCGGCGGCATCGATGTTGAAATTGTACTCCGATAATCTCGGTGCTTCTTTAAGCTCGACAAGCCTGTCGAAGTTGTTTTTCTCATGAGTCCCCAGTTGTTGTGACCTCAATCACTTCTCCTTTCATTTATCATAGAGTTTCGCCTGTACCACTGCTTCTTCGGGCTCAATTGTACGGCTGATACGATCCATGTTTAATCTCGGTTCACGATCGATGTCTCTCTTTACTCTGTCGATGGTTTTGACAGGATAAACGGACCCAGAAGGCCCCCTAAGCTGATCATCATCGACCCTGATTTTCGATTGATACTGGTTATGGACTGATATCGCCCAAACTCACACCACTAATTTAGGTTGTGAGGCGGTCGATGCAATAATAAAAATCCAATACGACTCGGGGTCGATTCCACAGAGAGCTTGATGTGGGATTAGTTATATACCTAGTGTGATGACATACCTAAGATTACACTTTCACATTTTCAATTGTTATTTCTACTTCTACTTTTACACTAATTCTTGTAATTGTAAAGCTAAGAGACAATGCTTTTGGTTTTGGTTATTTTTCAAGTTATAAAAGATCTAGGGTTGCGACTTCCACCTAGTTGGTTACCTAACAGATTTATAGCTTTAGGGCATGTTTGGTTGATCGGGATACAATATAGTAATCACACGTAATTACTCACTCTATACCTCTCTGTAGTTTGAGTGATTTTGCCCAAGTCGTCTTTCTCAAGTCCAAATGGGTATCTCATGAAACAAGTGATAAATGCTCAAGTCAGGACTTACTATCTCTAGATTCAACCCTTTAATTGGGGCTATCAATTTCTTGAGTTCACCCCAATTTCTTGTTAGCCAATTTTCCTAGAGTTAGTCTCACTTTCTCAAGTATAGACTAAGTCAATTAGGCATGAGCCAATGTTTGCAGCCATCAATTCTCAAATTCAAGCAAGAACTAAGCTAAAATGCATATACCCAATCACAAATAAGCCCTAAATCAATCACCCATTAAGTACCCATACTAGGGTTGGGCCACAACCCTAGCTAAGGGTTTAGCTACTCATGGAAAATGAAGAAATTAAAGAACACACTAAGATAAAATGCATAATAATTGATTAAGGAAAGAAAATCTAATGTTTAAATGCTAAACTAGTACAAAGTTACCTAATACAGTAAATAAAAAAGGCTCTAAGTGTTCAGGTGCACCTAACTTAACCTAAAAATGACAAAAAGATCTATTTATACCCAGTTGAAAATATCTGACAAAATTGCCCCTACAAAGGTTGTGCGGCCGCACAATTATGTGTGCGGTCCACACTTTGAGATTGACTGGTCAGGTTGGCTTTCTGCGGTCGCACTTCCTCTAATTGTGTGGACGGCACATTTCTGAGTGCGGCCACACTCTTGCTTTTGGATTGGATCTGGGCTTCATTCTGCGGACTGCACATTTATGAGTGCGGTCGCACAATAAAAGTGTGGTTCGCACATCTTCAAACTCCCAAACTACAAGTCTCTAAATCTAGTCTTCTGCGGCCGCACAATAATTGTGCGGTCCACACTTTGTGAAGAAATTCTGTCAGTGCATCTTTAGAGTTTGTTGCCGCACACAGTATTGTGTGGTCCCACCGTAGTCCTTTTTGCCTTGTTTTGGTTCTTGTCCAATTTTACTCCTTTTGAGTTGATTTTCACTTCTTTGGCTCATTTCCCAATATTCCTGCGAGAAAGCACATTTCATTAGTTCCCGGGAATACCTTTAAGCATTTTTGAGCTAAAATGTAAGTAAAATAGAGCAAATAAGCGGTAAAAATCCCTACTTATCAACACCCCCAAACTTAAGCTTTTTCTTGTCCTCAAGCAATTAAGGAAATTTCCCACCTCTACTAGAAATGGGCTATTTCAGCTGGCCTAAGTTGTATCAAACACAAATCAATTAGGATCAACAATTACCCACACGCTCATGAATCATTAACAAGCTTATGATTTGAAAAAGCACAAATGGCTCTAATGTGACGCTTGAGCATCAAGGGTTGACTTTATTCATCAAGGAAGCTCGCACTTTTATGCAGGTCACTGTGGATCCCAAACTCCTCCTCCTATACTCTCCGGAAGCTCATCTCACTCACGAATGAAGAATTCAATTTAATGAATCGAGAAATATTTGATCATCACTCTCAAAAGAATGTCACAAGCCTGGCTCTAAGTACCATATGCTTTCCCCTTATGTAGATCACCACTAATGTAAGCTCGCTCAACTTGAAATCATGTAGGGCTTTTTTTGCATGTAATGAAGGCTTTTGGACTAAGGAGGGAAATATCGGAACGGAATTGGTTCATCTTTCCTTTAGCACTTCATATTCTCTTTTTGGCTCTTACTTTGCCGACTCTTTGAGTCATTTTCTTTTCCCTTAAGGGGATTAGAGAGACTTGACATCACTCTTTCTTTGTCATGCTATTCATACTTTCCTTCTTTGTTATCTTCGTTCTTTGAACTTTTACTTTCTTTTGCATCTTTTCAACCCTTTCACATTATTCACTTTCTTTTTGTGTTTTTCTTTTGTTCTTCCTTTCTTTTTCTTTGCCTTTCCTCTTCTTCATTTCTTTTATCTTTTTGTTCCTTGAGACCATCTTTAAACTCCTCGTCTCTCCCCCAAACTTATATTTTTTTTCATTTGAATTATATGAGTGCTAAAGAAAGTTCGGGTGCCAAGAGAGAGTCACTATAAAACGGGTAAAGGCTTGTAATATGGTTATTGAATAAAAAGGGTTTAGGCTCAAAAGGGTTTACTAAGGATGATATCATTCGTGGGCTATGGAAGGTTTCCAAACGGGTCAAGGAAAGACTACAATTAGTTCTCAAACCAGGCTAACTTAGAATTTTGCCTAGAAATACATTCGGGGCAAATTCTAGACCATTCGCATGGGTACTTGGACTTGTAACAAAATACCTCACCTCTCACACAACCGGATTGTCAAAGAGAATAGAGTCAAGGACCCAAAACAACCGCATTCAAGATTGAAAATCGCTAATAGTTCAACTAAACCACCCGATGATTGCTTAAGTCAACACAAGAGTCACTAATTAGGGCTATATCTTTACAAAAACTTGTTTTTAACCATAAGCGCGTAGTTAAGTGTGTTGGTACCAAGTGAAGCATGCATGACCCTTATTTATTCATTATTACTACTTGTTTCTACCTAATCATCAAAAACTGACTCGATCCCTTAAGAAGGTTGTCACGCCATCCATCATTGGGAAGAGCCACCCGATTCACACAAGACCCACCTTTGGAAAGAACCGTAGCATTAAGAAAATCAAAGGCTTATTATCACTAAAACATAAAAAGAAGCTAATAAACTAACTAAGAAGCTATAATATTAATGAATTAAAATGAAGAAGCTATGAAATAAACTACTGAAAGTAAGGCTCATAAATATACAAACCGAGAGGAATATAATATATACAAGAGGGATGAATATATACATAATGAGGGAGAAAATAAAAATAAAAGAAAAAGAGTATTAAAGTTATTACAGGACCAAAGGTAATCAAATGTCATGAAAATGTCATCACAGTCATCCAAAATGAACCAAAATAGACCACCCCCCCAGAATAAGAACAAGAATTGTCCTCAATGCTTAGCAAAATCAAAACAAAAGACGATAGAGAGTAAAGAAAACTCCCTATGTGGCCTTAGGGTGACTGGAAACATCACCACCCTCACTGTATCTCATCATCACCGGGCTGAGGGACAATAGGGTTGGTGAGCATCTGAAGCATCTCCTCAGCAGTGGGGGTAGTGTGATCTGGCTCGTCAGACTGGCCAGCTGGTGCCCTTGCTGATGGTGCCTCAGCTGATGGTGCTGCTGGGTCAGCTGGTACTGATGGATTTGTCTCCATTAATAGGTCGAAAGGCAAATCACCTGCTGCTGCTATCTTCTGCACCTCCTTTATCAAACTCTCCACTACTTTCTTTGAAACCTGGGATTTCCTCATCTTCTTTACCTTCTAGGTCAACTCCTCAATAAACCCTCCCCCCCATGAGCCACTATTATATCCATAACAGTCTTCTGGTTGTCTAGAATCTTCTTCAATATTTCCTCCACTTACGGAGGGACCTGTGGTGCTGCTGGGGTAGAGGAATGTGTTGCAATAGTACTTGATATGTCAGACAGCTTAGAAGTGACAGTCTGTATCCAGTTGTTGAGGCTCGCCAAAGTCTGGGAGACTCGCAGCGCAGTGAGAGGTTAAGTGGATGAGGCTGGCACTGGTACTGCAACAGATGGCCTAAAATATGAAGATGGTGGCATTGCGGCTGTCTCGGTGGAAAGCCCAGCTGCTGTGGAAGGCATGTGAGTTGTAGATGGCTCAGCAGCAGCCTCAGAACCCACCACCGATAGCTCGTCAGACTGATCGACGGTGGTACTGACCTTACCCTTGAACTTTGGGTTGTCAGCACCCTATAGGTGGTACCATGAGAAAGGTCATATGGCCTCGGCTCCACCTTGGCATCATTGAAATACTCTGTGAGGGTGTTTGGATAAAGGTACGACTTTTCACTTTTTTGGACCGCCAATGTGATGTTGGTTGACATGATGGCACCCACATTGATCGGGTACCCCACCACCCCAAATAGAAGCCACAAGATCTTAGCGGGCGGCAAAAATCTCAGCTAGCCAAGGGCGAGCTGCATCACCCAGAGCCAACTTCTCTAGGTACTGGACTGCCTCCACTTCTTCGAATACCACATAAGTGTTCAAAGAGCAAGCGTCGAAGAAGACTTTCAAATATCTCACCTTAGTCACTTTTGTCCCCTTCTTGATGTGAGCCACATTGGTGTATAACTCCCTGACCAAGTGCTCATTTGCATCGATGACACTGTAGGTAAACCACTTCCACCCCTTTGCGCTCGTGAAACAATATAAGGACATTTGGATTATGAATATCCAAATCCTTCATTAAGAAATGTCGCTCAAGTATGAGCGATCTCTGGGGCCACAATTCCTAGAACCTGTTGAAGGCTGTCAAGCTCACGAATCGATCCTCCCATATTTCCTCCCTTTATTTTCCGCCCTTTACCATTATTTGGGAAATTATCATCATCGACATCAATAGCTACTGATGCCGGAGGAGTAGGTGTAGAGGAGGGCTCGGAACCCTGGCTTCCCTCATTAGAACACCAGAAGAACTACATATAGGTTCGTCGTGCAATTGATAACGCCCAGTGGGTTGGGATGGTTAGGACTAGGCCTCAGGTTGGACCTCCATTGAATGACCCTCGGAGGCTTCCCTGGATGGGGCATAGGAAGTGGATTCTGAGGGCTCTGTGGCCTTCCTGTCCTAGTGGTCGGCTGTTTAACAATATGCTTTGATTGAACTCGTAGAGGGCAAGTACTTTTTCCTCTGCCTCGAGAGGATTCACCTTTCCCTTTTGATGTATCGCCTCCACCACGTGATATAACCATTGTCTGGAATACATGTTGCATAGGTTAGTTGAGTTCAAATCAAGTCAAACATTTACAGAACAATTGCAGCACAACAGTCATCAAAGGAGATAGTGTGGACCACACAATTCTGAGTGCGGCCGCAGACTATCTAGTGCAGACCGCACAATTTTGAAGTGCGATCGCACCCCTTGAAGTGCGGACCGCATAATTATGAGTTTCGCCGCACATCCTGAAGTGTTTACTGCATAATTTTGTGTGCGGCCGCACAAGTCCAATCTTGAGATACTGATTCTCTGAAGTTCAAAAGTGCGGTCGCACATATTTTTATGCAGACCGCACAATTTTGAGTGTGGTCTGCACTTTTTAAGCACAATATGTGCCCTAATCAAGTGGTCTGCGGACCACACAAAGTTTTGTGCGGCCACACAATTTGAACATTTATGACATTAAGGTTAGGGTTCATGCAAATTTTCACAATTTAGACATGGCATGCACAAATTAACATGATCAATGGTCTACCCAATCCCTAATGAACATATATGAAACTACTCACATGATTTTAAACACCCATGACTAACAATTGACATTTTAGGTCTAACAATAACTCTACCACAAAAGACCAAAAACTAAAAGAAATTACAAAATCTAAATATATAATGAACATACCAGTTATGAAGGATGTAGGTAAGAATCTACACTGATGAAATGAATGAAGATTGTGAACTAATTGATCGTGCATTGTGTTTGCTTAGGGTTCAAGAACTCAGAGTGGTAATATTTTGAATAGTTCCTTGAGGTTTTATTTATAGGTTGACCAAGTCGCCCCAAACCTAAGGCGAGTGCGGTCACACAATTTTGAGTGCAGACCGCACAATTTTGAGTGCGAACCGCACTCTTTACCAAGACCTTGAAGCAACTCTGCGGTCCGCATAAAAGTGAGTGTGGCCGTAAAATTTGTGCGGACCGCACAATTTTGTGTTCGGCCGTAGATTGGCTATGAAATTTGGCAGGCCAACTTCAGAGAACTTGCAATTTCGGTCTTCCAGTTGTGCGACCGCACACAGAATTGTGCGGCAGCAGAGTGATTTTTGCCACTGCCTTTATAATTGCGCGGTCTGCATAATTAATGTGTGGTTCGCACTCTTTCAACACTAAGCCAAAAAAATATTATGACACAGTCCCTGCAATGCACATTCATTCCTGCATACATTTCAAAACTAGTTAGCACAAAACGAAGCCTATCTAATGAAAAAGAAAAAGAAAAAGACACATGGGTTGCCTCCCAAGAAGCGCCTGATTTAACGTTATGACACGACGCAGGTTACCATCAATCACTTGAAATGAATTAACGCCACAATGTGAACATCATCAATTTTGCCAATATAATATTTCACCCGGTGACCATTGACTCTAAACACTTCATCATTATTGTTATTCATGTCTAATGCACCAAAGGGTGTCACATGCACAACCTCAAATGGACCACTCCACTTGGATTTCAACTTTCCCGAATACATCCGCAACCGAGAATTGAACAATATCTCATGATCGCCTTTTTTGAACTCCTTGTTCCGAATGTACTTTTCATGGAGGTAATTCATCTTGTCCTTGTACAAGGACAAACTTGAATATGCATGAAACTGGAATTCATCAAGCTCATTCAATTGTGCCACCCTTAAGTTGGTGGCGACATCCCATTCAAGATTAAGCTTCTTCAATGCCCACATAGACTTGTGCTCAAGTCCCACCGGTAGGTAAAAAGCTTTCTCAAACACTAACCGATACGGAGACATATCAATCGGTGTTTTGTAAGCCGTCCTATAAGCCCAAAGAGAATCATCAAGTTTCTTTGACCAATCCGTCTGGTTGGCAATCACGGCCTTTGACAAAATACTCTTGATCTCCTGGTTGGAAACTTCAACTTGCCCCTTTGCTTGAGGATGACAGGGGTCGACACTTTGTGAGTAACACCATACTTTGTAAGTAAGGTATCAAAAGCTTTGTTGTAAAAGTGCGATCCCCTATCACTAATAATGGCCCTTGGAGTACCAAACCTCGTGAAGATGTTCTTTTTCAAAAATGCCACCACACTTCGAGCTTCATTGTTGGGTAAAGCCATGACTTCAACCCATTTTGACAGATAATCCACATATACCAATATGTAAGTGTTCCCATAAGAGCTCACAAACGGACCCATGAAATCAATGCCCCACACATCAAAAATGTCAATATCCAAGATGGTGGTGAGGGGCATCTCATTCTTCTTTGAAATCCCACCGTCCCTTTGACATTCATCACAACGCTTGACAAGATCGCTAGCGTCCTTGTAAAGAGTAGGCCAATAGAATCCACAACTCAACACTTTTATTGCCGTTCTATCTCCATCATGGTGACCACCATATGGAGAAGAGTGGCAAGCCTCAAGAATTTCTATTTGTTCCTCCTCCGGTACACATCGTCAAATCATACCATCGGTACAAATCTGAAAGAGATACGGCTCATCCTAATAATAGTCAAGGCAATCCCATTAGAGCTTCTTCCTTTGGTTTGAAGAGAACTCATTCGGTACAATGCCACTCACAAGATAATTGGCTATGTTGGCGAACCATGGCATCCCGGTCATAGAAATGGCTAGGAGTTGCTCGTCGGGAAATAAATTATTTATCTCAAGGCCATCACGTGGCCTCCCCTCCTCCGCCAAGTGAGACAAGTGGTCTGCCACTTGGTTTTCACTACCTTTGCAGTCTTGAGTCTCTAGATCAAACTCTTGCAAAAGAAGCACCCACCGCATTAGTATTGCTTTAGAATCTTTCTTGCTCATCAAATATCGAAGTGCCGTATGGTCGGTGTGAACAATCACCTTTGTACCCATCAAGTACGGGCGGAACTTCTCCATAGCAAAATAAATAGCAAGGAGATCTTTTTTGGTCACTGTGTAGTTGAATTGGGCATCATTCATGGTCTTACTAGCATAATAGACCAGATGGAAGATTTTGTTGATACGTTACCCCAACACTGCTCCGACCTCCACATCACTTGTGTCACACATGAGCTCAAAAGGTAAGCTCTAATCCGATGTGGTGATAATAGGAGTAGTAGTCAACTT
Source organism: Nicotiana tomentosiformis (assembly GCF_000390325.3). NCBI lineage: Eukaryota > Viridiplantae > Streptophyta > Magnoliopsida > Solanales > Solanaceae > Nicotiana > Nicotiana tomentosiformis. Next base: position 68,603,996 of record NC_090821.1, on the reverse strand, counting down.
GAACTTGAGCAATTCGAATGCCTTCATACAATCCTCGTTGAAATGGAACTTGTCATCCATCTCCAAAAGTTTACACAAGGGGTTCACCACCTTGGAAAAGTCCTTGATGAATCGGCGATAGAACCTCGCATGACCCAAGAAGATCCTCACTCCCTTCACGGATGTAGGGGGAGGAAGTTTGGAGATCACCTCAATTTTAGCCTTGTCGAACTCAATACCATGCTTTGAAATTTTGTGGCCGAGGACTATGCCTTCTTCGACCATGAAGTGACATTTCTCCCAATTCAAAACCAAGTTTGTCTCCTCATATCTTGGCAAGACCTTATCCAAGTTAGTCAATCAATCATTGAAGGAATTCCTAACCACAGAGAAATCATCCATAAAGACCTCAAGAAAATCCTCCACCATGTCGATGAAGATGGCCATCATACACCGTTGAAAAGTCGTTGGTGCATTGCATAACCCAAATGGCATCTGCGAGAATGCGAAAGCACCATAGGGACAAGTGAAAGTAGTCTTCTCTTGGTTCTCAGGAGCAATGATTATTTGATTGTAGCCAGAATATCCATCAAGGAAACAATAAAAAGCTCGTCCGGCCAACCTATCAAGCATTTGATCAAGAAATGGAAGCGGAAAATGATCTTTCTGAGTGACTTTGTTGAGCTTCTGATAGTCCATGCAGACTTTCCACCCAGTCACCGTTCTTGTAGGAATCAATTTGTTATTGTCATTGGTGACCATAGTCATGCCCCTTTCTTTGGGATGCATTGCACCAGAGAGGTCCACGAGCTATCGGAAATGGGGTAAAATACCCCGGCATCCAACCACTTTATGATCTCCTTCTTCACTACCTCTTGCATTTCTTCATTTAATCTTCTTTGATGTTCAATACAGGGTTTGGAATCTTCCTCCAAAATAATCTTGTGCATGCAAAAGGCGGGGCTTATACCCCGAATATCTGCCTGTGTTCATCCTATAGCTTTCTTCCTCTTTTGAAGCAACGCCGAAGTAGAATCTGCATGCACGTTAGTCAATCAAGAGGAAAGAATAATAGCTAAAGTAGAACATGGCCAAGAAACTCATACCTGAGATGTGAAGGCAATGGCTTTAACTCCAAAGTGGGAGGCTCCTCGATTGAGGGCTTTGTTGGAGGAGTCTTCCGGTTCTCAAGATCTAAGGACAATTTTAGGGGTTCATAAGTATACGACCCCATTCCTTGTAATGTATTTACATATTCCACCTATCCATCCTTCTCATCATCATCATGATTAAGAAATACAGCCTCCAAAGTATCATCAACAATCACCTCGGTCACTAAGTCCACAAACGAACAAACTTCGTTGCTATTCATTTTCCTCATAGATTTGCACACATGGAAAACTACCTTTTCATCGCCCATCCGAAAGGTGAGCTCATCGGCTTCCATATCAACAAAAGACTTCCCCGTAGCAAGGAAAGGTCTACCCAACATAATAGTCACCTCATAGTACACTTCGCAATCAAGAATCACAAAGTCCGCCGGAAGGATGAACTTATCAACACGAACCAACACATCATCAATAATACCCAATGGTCTCTTCATAGTACGATCCGCCATTTGTAACCTCATAGATGTGGGTCTTAGTTGCCCAATTCCTAAAGTTTTGAACACCGAGTAGGGTATAAAGTTGATACTCTCCCCTAGATCACATAGAGCTTTGGCAAAGTCAGCACTTCTAATAGTGCAAGGGATTGTGAAAGCATCGGGATCTTACAATTTCGAAGCCATTGAATGCACAATAGCACTCACTTAATGTTTCATCTTGATAGTCTCACAATTCATTGATGTTTTTTTTGTCACCAAATCTTTCATGAACTTTGCATAACCGGGCATTTGTTCGAACACCTCAACCAATGGCACATTAATGGATAAGTTCTTCATCATGTCAATAAACTTCTTGAATTGGTTCTTACTATTTTACTCGGCGAGCCTTTGAGGGTATGGAGGAGGAGGCCTTGGCATTGATTCCTTGACTTTTGGCACTATCGGTTCCTATATGTCAATCACGTGTTCCCTAGATGGGTTCACTTCTTCTTGGGTCTCCTCCACATTCTCATCAATATCAATTCTCACTTCTTCATTAGCTTGAACAACATTGCTTGGAATCTCATCTTCTTGAACCACTACATCATCATCCACAATTCTTTTTTGATTTGAGGTGGTTGCATCTCCACCTCTTCCACTCCTTGTTGTTATGGCCATGTCATGTCCCGTGTTTTTCCCACCCTTCGGGTTCACCACCGTATCACTAGGTAGTGCCCCCTTAGGACGAGTGTTTAAAGCTTGCGAGATTTGCCCCAATTGAACTTCCAAATTGCGGATTGAAGTGTTGTGAGAGGCTAATTGAGCATCAGAGTTGGCATGTTTATCCATCATTTGTTTGAACATATTTTCGATCCGTCCCATCTCATTGTTGGAAGAACTAGAACCTTAAGACAGATAAGGAGGCAGGTTGTTTGGTTGTTGATACATCGAGGGCCTTTGAGATCCCGGCCCCCGATTCCCTTGTTTACCGTTCCAACCCCCTTGGTTGTTGCCTCCCCAATATCCTTGATTGTTCCAATTGCCTTAATTATTGTTATTGTTCCAATTACCTTGATTGTTGGCACCACCACTCCACTTGCCTTGGTGGTTTTGATTGTTCCAATTTCCTTGATTTCCTTAAGATCGCCATTGTTGTTGATTATGGCCTTGAGAGTTGTTCATTTTCCCTTGGTAGTTATTCACATATTGAACTTCTTCCTCTTGCGCATTGTATGATTCGTCTTGGTCGAACCCAATATCATCTTGCGCAAATTGTTCCATATGGTTTTGCACTTGTTGACCCTTTTGCCTTCGCTTGTTCACCATTATATTGACACCTTCAATTGCATTTACTTGCTTAGGACCTTGAACCTGTTGAAGTTGAGCTTTGGCCAATTGATTCATTGTACTAGTCAACTCAGCAATTGCTTGCCCATGATCGTGCAATTCTTTGTGTAGGTGAATCACATTTGGATCACCTTGAGGAATATTTTCTCTACTTTGCCATGCCGATGAAGTATCCACCATTTCATCTAAGATTTCACAAGCTTCGGCATATGGTGTTGTCATGAAATTTCCATCGGCAAGTTGGTTGACCACGCATTAATTGGTAGTATTGATCCCCCTGTCGAAGGTTTGTTGAATCATAGCCTCGGTCATGTCATTATTTGGGCACTCATTCACCATAGTGCGATACCTCTCCCATATCTCGTGCAAAGGCTCATTGGATTCTTGTTTGAATTCTAGAATCTCATCTCTAAGAGTAGCCAAATGCCCGGGATAAAAGAACTTGGCAATGAATTTTTCCGCCAATTCATCCCATGTATGGATAGAATTTTTTGACAATCTTTCTAACCAGTCCAAGGCTTTCCCCCCGTAGAGAAAAGGGAAATAGTCTCAACCTTAAAGAATTCTCGTAAACGTTGGTCTGTTTACTCCACCAACAGGTGTCCACAAATCCTTTCAAGTGCTTGTACGCATTTTGATTCGGAGCCCCGATGAAGAATCCCTGTTGCTCAAGCAATATAAGCATATCATTTGTGATTTGAAAGTTGCCCGCCCTAATGCGGAGAAGGACTATGGCAATTGCGTACCCTTCATTCGGAAACACCCGGTGTGGAGCCGCTCTTGGTGGATTTGGGGGAGGAACGGGAATGTTGTCTTGAGGCGGTCGGCCTCGTCTATTTGCTTGAGGTTCAAGAGGAACCTCTTCAACTGGGTCATCTTCCACGTCCACATCTCCCAAAGGCATGTTTCCGAGAGGATCATTGTTGAGAACCATTTTTTTGTACCTACAATCGATTCATAAAAATGTTAGTAACCCAGAAGGAAAAGAACATAAGTCACACACAAAACCAAATATATAGCTAAATCTATTTTTAGCTCCCCGGCAATGGCACCAAAATATGATATTGCCCAAACTCACACCACTAATTTAGATTGCGAGGCGGTCGATACAATAATAAAAACCCAACGCGAGTCGGGGTCGATTCCACAGGGAGCTTGATGTAGGATAAGGTATATATCTAGTGTGAATGTATGTCGTGCCTAAGATTACACTTCCACATTTTCAATTGTTGTTTCTACTTCTACTTTTATGCTAATGCTTGTAATTGTAAAGCTAAGAGACAATGTTTTTGGTTTTGGCTGTTTTTCAAGTTATAAAAGATCTAGGACTACGAATTCTACCTAGTTGGTTACCTAAGGGATTAATAGCTTTAGGACATGTTTAGTTGATCGGGATACAATATAGCAATCACACGTAATTACTCACTCTATACCTCTCGGTAGTATGAGTGATTTTGCCCTATTCGGCTTTCTCAAGTCCAAATGGGTATCTCACGAAACAAGTGTTAAATGATCACGTCGGGTCTTACTATCTCTAAATTCGACCCTTTAATTGGGGCGATCAATTTCTTGAGTTCACCCCAATTTCTTGTTAGCCAAGTTTTCCTAGACTTTGTCTCACTTTCTCAAGTATAGACTAAGTCAATTAGGCATGAATCAATATTTGCAACCATCAATTCTCAAATTCAAGCAAGAACTAGGCTAAAATTTATATGCCTAATCACAAATAAGACCTAAATCAATCACCCATTAGTACCCATACCCAAATTAAATCCGTTCTGCCGATTTTCTCTCTAACAAATGTGATTGTCTTCTACAGTGTTATTACAGTACCTTTATGGCATCAGTTCCAATAACCGATGGCCTAAAACTACCGGACGTGTTACAAATCAATTCCATATATGCTGAGCATACTACCCAATTAATTTCAATACAAAACACCTCCCCAGTTGTGCTTATTCTCTAAAAAACCGATGCGGCTACTGTAGCACCTTCGCGACTGGGTTCAAGCGACAATCACCAGCACAAGTCCGGATCAATTCTGGCAATTCAAATCAATAGAGATGATACTCAAGTTCAAGAATCACGATTTAACTAAAAATTGACTGACAATAACACCGACATCATGGATATAGATGATATACACCACTCCACCGAACTCCAGATGGTCGGACATGGACTTTTGCCGGTTCAAATTTCTAAAAATCAATGCCAATCGATCCATGTCAATGAGAAGATAACATACAACCCACCACCTACCAATTCTATGCAGCCTACAGTCACAACTCTAAAGAAAACATCCCCTGCATATTTGAATGCCCCAACTGTACGACAAAATGCACAAACCAATTCCACTGGTCCAATTATTCGACAATCAACTGATAAACCATCCCATTTGCCTGAGCAAAAGAGTTGTCAAGTTACATGGTAAGAATCAAGTCAAAAAAACAATGTTGTTGCTTTGCACTCCACACAGAGCACCAAGTTAGTCCACCCTAATGTTGCTGATGGTCATACTTTGAAAGCACAAATGGAAAATGCCTCTGTTAATGAGATAAATGTAGTCCCATCCAATGCTACTAAGATTCAACTGAATAGCAACTCAGCCAATACTCTTGTCACTATGGGTGCTCGACCAACTACTGCCTTGGCTTCTTCCATGTTGAATGATTGTGGGTTTCCTACTTCGTCAGCTGGCCAAATTTCACTTAAGGATTCTCCTGCTGATAAGGAGATTACTGTCAAGCAACAACCAACCACTGCATCAACAGCTCTAGGCCAATTCAGGTAATACTTTTGCAGCTCACATGATTAACAATAATCAAGAATTATCTGCAAGTATAGACGCTCAACCACAGCCTAAAATTGCCCAAATAACACATTCACCAAACTTTCCTAAAATATCTACCAACTTTAACAAACCTCCTACTCATAACCAAAAGGCTGCTACAAGACAGCACCAGAACACCTCCCAATCGAGCTTACTACCAAAAGATACTACCTTCCAAGCAAATGCACAATATCAACCAACATTTACATCACCTACACACATAACCACAAATACCACAGCCAACTATGCTCATCCCAAACACCTTAACAGCTTCAAGCTCCCAGAAAATCGTAACCAGACTACCATACTACAACACACCAAACCAGATTTCCCTTCCAATCCTATAACTACGACTTCCCAGCAAAATAAACCTAATAACTACCCTGATCCTCCACTACCTACTATCACTCAATCCCTAACTATAAAGTTATGAGCTAGGCAAGCTGCAACAATGACACCAATAGAGTTTACGCCTCCCAAAATAACTACCAAACAGGGCCAACCATCTGTTATATTTACAAGGCAAGACTACATGATCACTCTCGCCAATAGATGCCGGTTCACAATAGTTGGAAAATTTCTCAACACCATGACTAGAATGGAACACATACGGAAAAGATTCATTGCTCGAGTGAACTAAGAGGAGGAGTTAAGATAGTCCATTTCAATGCTAGGATAGTGTATATTGACCTAGACAATGAATATGATCACACCACGGTCTGGACTAAAAAGTTCATGTACATTCAGGGGCAAAGGATAGATTTACAAGCTTGGACACCCACATTCAATCCTAATGAGGACAATCCAACTGTTCCATTTTGGATAGTCATACCTGAACTTCCATGGAATTTCTAATATAGCGAGCTTTTATAAGTTTTGTTATCACCAGTTGGAAAGGTTTTACACCTAGACCTAGCCTCAATGCAAAAAACAAGAGGGAGTGTTGAAAAAGTAAAACTACAGGTGGACTTAACTCAAGAACGACCCCATCATGTGTGGCTTGGCTTTAACGAAAATCAAGATGTCAATGGGGATGGGAAATGGTTGGTAGTGCTTTACGAAGATCTGCCCACATTCTGCTTATACTGCAGGCATCTAGGACATGAAGAATATCATTGTGTTATCAAGAAAAAAAACGAAGAGGAAAAAAGAAAAGCAACGGAAAATACACGAGACAAAGACGGCAACCAAATTACAACAAGGAATGCAAATGCACAGGGAACACAACAATAACACAACCAGATATTACAGGGACAACATAAGAATCAGAATTACAAGCAAAAGATGGGAACACAAGACCAAAGTGAGCAATAAGATGTAGAAGTCAACGATAATACATCAGCAAAGCAAAGTACTAATGATAACCACCCCAATGATCAATGGCATACTAAAAAAGAAGAAGAACTTCGGGGGAGTCAATAATAGAAACAAGCAACAACAACTGAAACACTCTTCTGAATAGGTACTTGGTGCACAGGTGAATAAGCCACAATAAAGCCCAGGTTCTAATCCAAATAAGTAAAATGCACCATTAGCTACTATAGAAATAATGAAGGATTCCATTCCAAGTCCCACACCAACTGCTGCTACAATCGAGGGAAACAATGTTCGACATCAGGAAATATCAACTACTCAGGCTATTGAGAATCCAAAAATGGTTGGTGGTACAATTCATGTGCATGAAATTAAGGTTGCAGATGATCACAAAAAGCTGGACCAGATGCCCAGCAATGTTCTCAGTGAAATCAACCTGCAAACAGGACAAGTTGTACAACTAGAAACATGTGTCGCAACTATGTCCAATTCCATACAGACATGAATGTCACTCAACATTACATACAACAACAAATGGAACCCAAGGCACTTGATAACAACTAGTAGGCCAAGAATAAAGGCAAAACAATCTCCAGCAGTAAAAATTATGGGGTTGTTAAGAGCCCCGCAATAGATGCTACAGTACAAATGCATTTGGCAACTCGTTCTAATACCAAACAAAGGGACAGGAATATACATGAACAACAGATGCAGCAAACAATGGAATCCACTGTGGTTGAGCACATCCAGGAAGTCAGGTATACTGATAATAGAAGCTCCAACTTTAAAGGTTCTGAAAGCAGTAAGAGCCCAACTGCAACTACTACTATAATAATGGGGATAGCTACAAATGTAAGGATAGTGGACTTGGTTTGGGAGACATTTGAGCCACAAAAGGAAACTTTAAATGTTACATTCAATCATTCATGTCAGGAAATACCCTCTCAGACTTTCACGGAATCTCTAAATTCAACAGGAGCCACTAGAGTTGATAATCATTTCTACAGTGATGAACTCCAGAATTATGTGTCCAGATGTGATACAAATACAAGTATAAGACTTGAAAAACAAGGGTGCAGTACACATACAGAAAAAGCTATCAATGTCTATAGTTCTAAGGCAGAGGTTTTACAAGATCAAAATTCTCTAGTGCTGAAGGAGGTAATTGGAGCAGAAGATCACCATGCTTTGATACCACACCAGGAAAGTGCCATAGATCTAATTCCTATGCCCTTTGCTTCTGATACTAGACAACCCCTACAGATAAAGCTCAATATTCCATTGAAAATACCTGCACAAATCCTTCATGATCTTGTTACTCATATTGTTGCACCAGTTAACAATCAGAAGGCAATGGTGGACTTTGAACAATTTCAGGATGAAGATGATGATAAATCCACAGCTGGCAACTTCAGGGCAGTAGCAATGGAAGAAAATGTATCTCCCAGGGCAGGGGAAAAGACTAGAATGAAATCAAGGAAACAAATTTAACAGAAAGAGACTCAACAACCAATGAGAATCTTGCCTAGAAGGGCAGCTTCACACAACAAATGATGTTAAAATATCTCATATTGAACATCAGGTCTGTGCACACACAACAGGCCTTTCAGAGATTGATCAATATGCAAAGAGAACACAGGTTTTGAATTGTTGCACTGATGGAACCTTTATAGAATTGCAGACACAATTCAAAGATACAGAAGGAGACTAGGAATGGAAACTGTTATGTCAAACGTCAATGGAAAAATTTGGTTCTTCTTTGAGGCTGCTGTAGAGTGGGAATTAATCATGGACACTGAGCATCAAGTTACTGTTAAGGTCTTCCATCCAGACATATGAAAGCATATCATAATGACCTTCGTGTATGTCAAATGTTCATCGCTTGAAAGACTTGAACTGTGGGACTATTATACTACTTAGCAGCTGATATGGATATGCCTTGGATAGATAGAGGTGATTTCAATGTGGTCTTACATGAAGATGAAAAGATAGTAGGTATTCTAGTATACCCACCTGAATACGAAGACTTTGCCTTCTGTGTAAATTCATGTGGTTTGTTTGACATTGGATACAATGGCAGCCCTTTCACCTAGTGGAATGGTCGACCTAATGACAAATGCATCTTCAAGCGGTTGGACAGGATCTTTGTCAACCTCCCTTACCAGAATCTATTCCCAAATCTCGAAGTCCAACATCTGCTAAGGACAGGCTCAAATCATGCCCTTTTTCTAATGAGTTGTGGACATGAATCTTTGCAGTTTGTTAAGCACTTTAAGTTCCTTAACTTCTAGACTACTCATGACACTTTTACAAAAGTGGTGATGAAAAACTGGGTGACTGATTTTATTGGTGATCCTTACTTGATGTTCAAAAAGAAATTAAAGATACTAAAATTATCACTTTCACAATAGAGTAAACTTACTTTTGGGGACATCTTCAAACAAATTTCTATTAGGGAAGATATTGTCAGGGTTAAGGAGATTCTATTTGAGGAGGAACCAACAATTCAAAACAGGATTGTCCTTCAAAAAGCACAAGCGGAACTAAAAAAATACCTCAGCATTGAAGAGCAATACTGGAATAAAAGGCAGGAATGAACTGTAATGACCCAACTTGTTGATTTGAGTTATTACTCTCCTTTCTACTATTTGAAGTCTTGAATAGTTTCATATGATTTATTATGACTTGTGTGCAAAATTTGAGGTAAACCGGACTTGATTAGCTATGTTTCGGCATCGAACCTAGGATATTTTGACATCGATTCTTCAAGAATACGTGGTATCACATAAATCAAATGAGATCCAAATTCAGTTTTTATTGCATGATTAGATATGTATTGAAATTTTGGAGCCATAGCAAAAAGAATCGTCGAATTCGGATATCGTATGAGAAAGTTATGTCCATTTTCGTGCCAGGAACAATTTTCCTTCACCGTCAACGCCCAGGGTAGCGTAGGGCGCTAGCCCTAGCGCTGGGATATTTAAAGGTACTGTAAATAGCGCCACATGCGGCACCACATGCTACCTGTGGCGCCCGAAACAGTTGAGGCCCTATAAACGGGGGTTTTCTACCATTTTTGACAAAAATAGAGTTGGGGAGTTCGGTATCACGTTATTGAAAATTTGGTATTGAATTATAAAAGTCATGAATCATATTGAGGCAAAGTGTCAAATTGTGAAATATTATTTGGTTGAGTTGTTTACTCCCGAATATTTTGTTAAGATGTTGTGCACATTATGATCGAGTCCTAGCTCCTTATTGTGGAAATATAATGTGTTGTTGATTTATGTGGCAAGTTGTAATATTTGAGCACTTGATGTGCAATTTGTGATATGTTGTAATATTTGAGCACTTGATGTGAAATTTGTAATATGTTGTAATATTTGAGCACTTGATGTGCAATTTATGATATGCTGTAAAATTTTAGCACTTGATATGCAATTTGTGATATGTTGTAATATTTGAGCACTTGATGTGCAATTTGTGATATGTTGTAAGATTTGAGCACACTTGATGTGCAATGTGTGATATGTTGTAATATTTGAGCATTTGATGTGCAATTTGTGATATGTTGTAATATTTGGGCACTTAAGGTGCAAGTTGTATTATGCTGTGATATTTGGGTATTTGAGGTACGATTTGTGAAATATTGTGATATTGATACGCATGCGGTGAGATAAGGGTGGCTTGAAACGCGTGGCTAGTAGGGAAACAACTAGAAGTCATGCGGTGATATAAGGGCAGGATGTTGAAATGCATGCGGTGAGATAAGAGTGGTTTGAAACGCGTGGCTAGTGGGGGAACTACTAGAAGTCATGCGGTGTGATAAGGGAGGCTAAAACGCGGGATGCTATTTCGGAAAAAAAATGATTTCTTTAAAATTTAATGTGAAGGCTCCCGCGGTGATATAAGGAAATGAAAGATTGTGAATTTATTTATGATTTGGGACTACAAGGCGGTACCTTGGGAGTGCTCTTTTGTTGATATTTCTCTATGGCTGTACTTGCCTTTAGTTATTTTATTTTTCCGTAAGTTATAATTTCTTGTGTTTTCCGTGATGTATTATTTCACTTAATATTAAGTGTTTTATATTTCTTGATGTATTGTGTTGACCTTGACTTTTTCGTACGAGACTTTGAAGATTTGTATTTTTGGGTTGTACTTATTTTTGATGATTAAGTTGTTTTAAATAAAAGAAAAATTTTAGTATGTTTTAATTTAATAAATTTTTTATCCAAATCAGTAGTTTATCTAATGTTCATTTTAATTGAATTGTTATTTTCTCCACCCAAATGATTTCTAAAATAAATTCATTCCTTTGTTGATTTCTTACTTGATTTAAAGATTTTAACCTTACTTTATTGAAAATAAATTGATCTTGCGGATCTTATATACATTGATATATTGGTACGTGAGTTGTCCGTGTAGTTATAAAAATAATATGAGCATGAGGTGCTGGGTAAAATATGATAATTTTATTATTGACACGTGAGTTGTCCATGTGATGGTGATAGAAATATTGGGCACGAGGTGCCGTAGAAAATATGAAAGTGGGTTGAGACCCGTAATTTTTATGATTTTGAAATGAGGTGTCACATGGTCACTTTTACTTGAAAATATATTTATTGGAAAGTATTATATCCTGACTATTATTATTTGAAAAACATATAGGCGAAAGAATTTATATTTGAACGACTTGATTAATTGGTTGTACTTGTGTTCCTTATTCGTCTGAGCAATAATTATGATGTTCTTGTTGCATTGCTATTATATCACTAATTGATTTTATTGTTATCATTGCTAGTTATTTTTCAGTATTATTTTGTATACTATATTGCACAGGTTATTAGACCAGTGAATGTCTTGACTGTACCTTGTCTCTATTCCACTGAGGTTAGTCTTGATACTTACTAGGTACCAACCACGGTGTACTCATACTATACTTCTGCACATTTTTGTGCAGAGCCAGGTATTGGAGGTATCAGACCCGGACAGAGTTAGAGTGTGATCGCAAGGATTCAAGGTAGAGCTGCTTGGTCGTCGCAGTCCCTTGGAGTCTGTTCATTTCATTGTACTGTTAATTTTTAGTCAAACAATATTGTATATTTGGTGCTTGTGATCATTCTATGTATTCAGTTAGAGTTCGTGACTCAGGATTACCAGTCTTGGGAAGGTGTTATAATTGTTTTCTCTGTTGGTTTCGTTTATTAAAAAAATAGCTTGAATTGTAATTAAAATCAACTTATTTAGTCTTAGAGATTAAGTGTCATCACAATGCCTGTGGTGAATTTTGGGTCGTGACATGAACTGGTTTGCAAAAGGAGATAAAAACACAAGATGTTTTCACAATCATGTCAATGGTAAGTGGCATAAACTAAAACTCAAAAGGATTCAGAACGAAGATGTGAATTAGCTTGAAAGCCAGGATCTTATGGCTACTGTTGTTGTAGATTTTTTCAAGAACCAATTTACACAAGAAAGTGATACTATATGCTTTGAACTTCTTAACAATGTACCTTCAATAGTGACAACTGATTAGAACTTAGAGCTATGCAGATATCCAACTATATAAGTAAAGAAAGTGATTTTCGCATTGTCTGGTGATAGTGCAAGTGGACCTGATGGTTTCACTGGATTGTTCTACCAAAAATTCTGGGATATTATGGGAGAAGACATCTTCATGATGGTTCAAGAGTTTTATAGAGGGGCGTCATTACCAAAATCCATAACACACACTAACCTGGTGTTATTGCCTAAGAAACCACAAGTACAAACCTTCTCAGATCTAAGACCCATCAGTCTTAGTAATTTCATCAGCATGGTCATATCTAGGGTATTACATTACAGAATGGAGAAGGTCTTACCATCCTTGATTTCTCCAAACCAATCTAGCTTTATGAAAGGAAGAAGTATATTTGAAAATATCCTGCTCACACAAGAAATCATCATTGATATAAGGATGAGAGGGAAACCGGCAAATGTGGTAATCATGCTTGATATGGCAAAGGCATATGACAGAGTTAATTGGAAATATTTACTACAAGTTTTGAGGAAAATGCGGTTTGCTAAGCATTCCATCAACATGATAGGAAACTTAGTGGTCAACAATTGGTACTCAGTTCTAATCAACGGGCAAACCTCAGGGTTTTTCAAATCCAGTAGAGGAGTGAAGCAAGGAGATCCTTTGTCTCCCGCATTGTTCATTCTATCAGCAGATGTCCTATCAAGATCATTGAATAATTTGTTCTCAGATAGGAAATTCATTATTTGGAATGCCAAAGTGGACAGATCCTCTAAACCACTTGTCTTATGCAGATGATACAATAATCTTTTCATCGGTGAACCCATACTCATTACATAAATTAATGGAAGTACTCACAAAGTACGAACAAATATCTGGGAAACTAATTAACAAATAAAAAAGCTCTTACTATATGCATACAAAGGTGGGAAGGAGCTTATCTGACTCTGTTGGCTCTATAACTGGTTTCCAAAAGGGGTCCTTCCTATTCACATACTTAGGATACCCAATGTTTTACACAAGGAGAAAGAAAGACTACTATAACGATCTCACAAGTAAGGTGAAGGCAACACTACACCCCTACAAAAAGAAACTATTGTCCGTTTAGAGTAAGGATACACTTATAACCAGTGTGCTTCAAAGTTTACCTACACACATTCTGTCAGTGTTGGATCCTCCTAACAATGTTCTAGAACACTTACACAAGATGTTCGCTAGATTCTTCTGGAGTACTAACGAAGAAAGTAGAAGTAGGCACTTGACAAAGTGGCTAAACTTGTGTCTACCAAAGAAAGAAAGTAGACTAGGTTTCAGGTCTCTATTTGATGTTTCAAAATCGTTGTTTCCAAAATTGTGGTGGAATTTCAAAACGACTAAGTCTTTGTGGTCCAATTTCATGTGGAATAAATACTGCAAGAAGGAAATTCCGGCATTAGTACAATTTAAAGATGGATCACATGTTTGGAGAAAAATGTTAAAAGCTAGGGAAGTGATAGAGCATGAAATACTCTGGCAGATGCATAGAGGCTCTACAAATGTCTGGCATAAAAATTGGACTAGTATTAGAGCTCTATACCATGTTGTACCCCCAGATTTCAACATCAATGAAGAACTTCATGATGTAGCACAGTTGAGAACAGAGAGTAGATGGGATGATCAGTTGTTGCATCATACATTTCCAGGAGAGATAGCAGACCACATAAATAATGAAATTTTCTTTGATAATATTGATGCCGATGCAAAATGGGATACACCTAAATGGATGCCAACGACTTCAGGTAAATATACAGTTAGTAGTGCATGGGATATTGTGAGGCATAGGGAACCTACTAATCATGAACAGAAAAACATTTGGACAAAGTGCTTACCATTCAAAATAAGTTTCTTTTTATGGAGAGGAAAGATTCCAACAGATGATTTGTGGAGAAAAATGGTTATCAAATTGCTTCAAAATGTTGGTGCTACTTTCCCACACAGGAAGAAACTCTGAACCATATTTTCCTCACAATTTCAACTGCATCACGAGTGTGGAAGGTCGTCTTACAGGCAGCTAGAATTGTGGTCAATTTGATACAGCCTCATCAAGTGATTAGAGAATGGTGGAATACTGAATATTGTCCAAAGTTAAAGCCACTATACCAGGCAACCCCGATAATTATTACATGGGAACTATGGAAAAGGCGGAACACAATTAAGCATGGATGAAAAGCTACAGCTTTCAACAGAGTAGTGCATGAGGTTAATAATACTCTATATTACCTAGCCAAAGTAAGATACAATTGGCTGCAAAATATACCTTTACAGTGGACATATAAGATTAAGTTTTTTGAAGCTTATAAACCAGTTATTATTACCGAAAGAGTTACCTGGAAGATGCCCAATACAAGATTGTTAAAATGCAATACGGATAGGGCTTCTCGAGGAAATCCAGGACCAAGCTCCTATGGTTTTTGCAATAGAGATTATACAGGGGATGTTATATTTGCGAAGGCAGAACAGATAAGGGAATTAACAAGTTTGGTCACTAAGGCAAAGGCACTAATGGAAGGCATATTGTACTGTTTTCAAAATCAACTACATCCTCTGATAATTGAAACAGACTCACTGGTCTTAAAGAACACTATTGAAGGTCAATGGGCAGTTCCATAAAGTATCAACAAAGAACTGAGGAAGATTAATGAAATAAAAGGGCAGTTCAATGTCATTCTTCAGCATGTCTTCAGGGAAGGCAATGCAGTGGCGGATTATCTGGCTAACTTAGTGTTCTCTTTTGTAGGTACACTAATATTCAAATCTTTCTACGACTTTCCTACTGCTGGTAGGTCACTAATCAATTACGACAAGAGCCAAATCCCAAATCTGAGGATTAGGGTGGCAAGAAACAGAGCATCTGTACTAAACATGAATATCTGTACCATGACATATACTATCCACATCTGTAACCACTGGATTCATAATTCAGACAACAAACAATTCTGTGCAGATTGTCCATGAAGAATAAATCACACACTTACTGGTTGGTTATAGCTGCTTATGAACAACCACATACCAATGTATTTCGGCTACAGCTTTTACGTTGGTACAATTATTACTTCCCTCTCATGTCCATCAAGATGTCAAGCAAGCTAAACTTCTACAAATAGAACGTTGTTGCTGTGGTTTGGGAGGTATTGCATGAGTGTGTGTTGTCTTATTACTTACTAGTGTTATTAGCAATACGTGATGCTCATTCGGGGAGTAGTTTGTGGGCATACAACAACAACATGCCAACCAGACAGATTCAACAACATTCCATCATCAGTCGTAACCAACTGTTCTTCTTCATTTCAAGAAGACAGAATTCATATGCTCTGCTTACACTAGGTTATTCCCTGAGGAATACAACAACCATCTTATGGTTCAATATAGCTGATTGTGCACAAACATATCCTTGCTGCTATGACTACACCAACTATAGCAACAACTTCACATGCAGTATCTTTTCCTTCAATAGGGCAACCATACAATACTTGTACTGCTTGCCTCTTTCAGTTGTGACTTGGGATGCTCTACATAGTTGGGTACAATATTATAGCTCCCTGGTGGTATTACCATTGCATCAGCCTCATTCTGGGGGTGGTTCATACATCAACAATATACCAAGAAAGCAGCATCCACAACACTTCTACCTCACTCACAGCCCAATTTTCTTCACTACCTCCACAACCCACAAGAACCTGGGAGTAGAGTGTTTTCTCCTAACATGTTTGCTACATTTTGCAGGAAATAGGAATACATTTGGATTATTAGAGCATATGCTTGGAATGGTAGTACCAATACTAACAATCCAGCAGCTGGATCCCTTTCTACCAAACCTCACCTGCTGTCTCCAGGCAGCATTTGCTACAAGTTATGGCTTCATCATCACTGATACAAAGGTTCTAGAGATATGATCAGCTTATTGAGTCACCTCCAATGTAACTGCAAATGTGCTACTACAACATAACAAAACATTATCATTCAACATATAATACCTAGTTGCACTGTCGTAACAGAACACCTTACTATGGCTATTGTGAAATGGAAAAAGACTATACTGAAGAGGCTTACTATAGTGGATTCCTTATCACTATATCCTTTTTGTGTGGAGATGTTTCAACACTCAGTGGTATTAGAATTACATAATGCTCAATCTGTGGTTGCTGCATCACAAGATGCAAAGATACAACGTTTCAGTAACTTTTGGTTTCTTTTGCTCCTATGTTGCTGCCACAACATCGGACATAAGGATCACCTATCAATGGGTCCGTATGCCAGCTTATGTCAGTTCAGCCACTGTCTGACGATGACTCATTTTCCAGTGATTCAATTACCATTGACTGGTGGTTGGTTAAAATTTACTACTACATGGTGGAACCCAACCAAAGAAATTTCAAATTCATGTTCACTGTATCAAAAATGATGCTGGAATTGTTCAGCCCCAATTTCACAATGTCCAAATTGCTTTGCTTTACAACTACTGGATTTAAATATACCTACTCCTTTGGATTGCAACAAATGGCGCCTGGTGGAGGCTTTGTAGATGCCACAACAAATTGTTGGCAACTGGTGTGTGATGGTTGACGACAATAATTGGACGTTTCAAATTACTAGCTTTGTATTTTTCATCTTTCATTACGCTAGTGCTACATTGAATTTGGTAGCAATAGCCATTGAATTTCTTTATCTTATTGTTTGTTTGTAGTTCACTTGAATATTTTGTAACTTTTACCCAATTTGGGATTTATTATATATAACAGATACTAGGTGAATAACCTAGTAGTATATTTTCTAAAAAGAAAATAATTAAGTACCCGTACTAGGGTTGGCTCACAACCCTAGCTAAGGGTTTAACTACTCATGAAAAATGAAGAAATTAAGAAGAAACTAAGATAAAATACATAATAATTGATTAAGGAAAGAAAAGCTAATGTTTAAATGCTAAACTAGTACAAAGTTACCCAATACAGTAAATAAAAATGGCTCTAAGTGTTCAGGTGCACCCAACTTAACCTAAAAATGACAAAAAGATCTATTTATACCCAGTTAAGGATATCTGACAAAATTTCCCCTGTGAAGGTTATGCGGTCGCACAATTATGTGTGTGGTCCGCACTTTGAGATTGACTGGTCAGATTGGCTTTCTGCGGTCGCATAAAAGTGAGATGCGACTGTACTTCCTCTAATTGTGCGGACCGCACATTTCTAAGTGTGGCCGCACTCTTGCTCTTGGACTGGATCTGGGCTTTATTTTGCGGACCACACATTTATGAGTGCGGTCGCACAATAATCGTGCGATCCGCACATCTTTAAGATCCCAAACTACAAGTCTCTTAAGCTAGTCTTCTGCGGCCGTACAATAATTGTGCGGTCCGCACTATGTGAAGAAATTCTATCAGTGCATCTTTAGAGTTTGCGGCCGCACACATTATTGTGTGATCCGCACTTTAGCCCTTTTTGCCTTGTTTTGGTTCTTATCCATTTTTTTTCCTTTTTGAGTTGATTTTCACTTCTTTGGCTCATTTCCCAATATTCCTGCAAGAAAGCACATTTTATTAGTTCTCGGGAATACCTTTAAGCATTTTTGAGCTAAAACGTAAGTAAAAAAGAGCAAATAAGTGATCAAAATCCCTACTTATCATGGACATCGCCCCAAGTGACATCTGTATGTTCCACCAAGTTTTGTTTCAATTGTTGTGAAGACAACGAGCTCTGAACATTGAGTCCTTGGGTGAAAGCCTAAATGGCCCAATTATCAGCGATTGGTGGTAGGTCCATCCGTTCCATTTGAAAACGGGACATGAACTCTCTGAGCATCTCATTATCTTTTTGTTTTACTTTGAAAAGGTCTGACTTCCTGGTCTAGACCTTGATAGCCCTGGTGTGTGCTTTCACAAAATAATCTACAAGCATAGCAAATGAGTCAATAGAATTAGGAGGTAAGTTGTGATACAATATCATAGATACTTTTGACAGGGTCTCTCCGAACGTTTTCAACAAGACAGATTCGATCTCATCATCTTCCAAGTCGTTCCCTTTGATGGCACACGTGTAGGAGGTAACATGCTCGTTTAGGTCGGTCGTTCTGTTGTACTTTTAGATCTCGGGCATGCAGAACTTCTTAGGGATCGGTATTGGAGCCGCGCTCGGAGAAAACATTTTTTGCACGAACTTCTTGGAATCAAGGCCTTTCTATATCGGTGGTGCGCCCGGGATTTGGCCGACCCTCGAATTGTAGGTTTCTATCTTTTTGTCATTAGCTTCAATTTTCTTTTCCCCTGATTCTATCCGTTTTGTCAGTTCCTCGAGCATCTTTATGATCTCGGGGTTAGTCCCCAATTCATTTTCATTGGACCTCTCTACGACCGGTTCATTCCTATGAGTGACTTCCAGGGATGGACCTGGTTCAACTTTGCTGCGCGACTTCGGTTTTGTAACTGAGTTATCGCCGCCTATTAAGCATGTAATATTTTGAAGATCATTCATTAATTGATCACGTCTCCTCAAATGTTTTGTGTATTTTGAGTTGCTGATCGGGATTCACTACGGACTCTATTCTCGGGGTCGGTAGGCAGATTTGTGTTGATAGCCACATGTAAGTTAGCGTCAATCGGGTCCGCGACCGGAATTTCGATGGGATCAACGGACGGTACCTCGTTACTAGGCACTATGTTGTTATTTTCGCCGTGATGGGCGGACTCATTGTCAATGTGTAGTGGTGCTGACTGAGTGTTTGACATTTTGAGCTTTAACGTGAAATTAGAGACACTTCAAAGAACAAGTGTAAAGTAGTGTGTGTTATGGAGATTTGTAGCAAATAAACACTATTATCCTTAGTCCCACGGTGGGCGCTAAACTGTTACCCTCAAAATCGGATAACAATTAAATTTGTAAATAATTTTAAGAATACGTGGATTAACTTGACACAAAATAATAAATTAGCGTGCAATTGAAATAAATAACGATAAAGTAAATGCAAACTACATGAATTGAACAATTTCAACCTTGGAAGGTTAGCCACCCTCTAGCCGAATGCATTTCGATCGGTATCAAGATTCAGAAGAATAAGAGCTTAAAGAGAATAATAATAACGTGTTGCTTTGGAATGTGTGTTACAATGTGTTAAATGAATTATCATATCCCCTTTATATCGTAGAGGAGTCCTACTTTAGGTACAATTCTATATAAGGTAAAAAATCTCTTGAATTGCCAATTGCCAGCTCATCATTGATAAGTGCCAAGATTTCCGCCGTAATATCTGACCGGTCACGAATATTTCGGTCTTCTGTTATGCTAACAATGTTTCTTCAAACTCGTTCGGGGTTGGGATCGATTCCGGGATCACAACCCCGATACTCTTGAAGGCAGGCGCTCCAACCTCAGGTTCTAGCCCGGTAGGACTTGGGGTCGATCTTCAGTCCTTTATTGTCATGTTCCGAACTTGACCTACTATGTCCTAGGCGAGCTCGATTTCGACCGTATACAAATATATTAGAACATTGTCTAAAATTTTGTAAGTTTTTGTATATGCTAGACAGCAGTCTAATATTTTTTGAGTAATTAAAAATTATATGAGAAAATATTATATCAGAGTCTAACGTCTTCCGGAAAGGGTAATTTCCCAATGGCTACATTTTAGAATAGAGACAAAACCTAACAATTGCTTAAAATGGAAATATTTACATAAATTAAATTATTATTATTATTATTATATTTAACCGTTTTCTACTTCTTTCATGAATGAAGCGCGGGGAGGAACAAATATTGAATAAAAGTGCCAAATTACAACATCCTTTTGGTGAGATTGAAGGTAAACCATTTATTTATGCATGGTTATTGTCTACACGTAAATAGGGGTGACATATTGCGGATTTACGACATATTAGTGACAATTTGTAGAAAGGAAGTTTTTTTTTTCCATAGAAAATTGTTATAAGAAATTATTTTTTTAACAAAATCACAAATACAACTATGACATATATATTAGTTGTTCCACTCCAGATTAGGTAAAGGAACAGATAAATAGTTCCACAATAGCCCTAACCCAACTAATTCAAGAATTTTCCATTTCTGTTGTCTATTTTTTTTAAAGAAAATCTATAATTAGTTGTACATTATGGACCTACTAACTATTAGAAATATAAAATACTATTAACCATTTAATTTTTGCATAGGTTCAATTCTAGCCACATCAGTCAACATCAACCAGTCTCCCTGAATCATGTGATGTCCATAGGTTTCACCGTAAAATATGTTTAAAAATTAAAGTTCTTTCCAACTTTTGAAAAGAGTATCTTTATGAAATTAGGGTTTCTACTGACTTATTGCCTGTTTGGCGAAGGTAAAAAAATTCTTTTGTTCCGTAGTTGATTTGTTTGGTCAAATTTTTGGAAGGAAAAAAAGTACTTTTGGATAGTAACAGAAAGTTTTTAAGAAAAAGAAAAAAGTAACTTCTTTTCAAAAATATTTTTTTTTAAAAAGCACTTATAAAAAAATACAGCACTTTTTAAAAGTTTGGTTACCGCTGAAAAGTATTTTTTAGATTTTTAGATTAACTAGTCAAACATAAACTGTTTCTCACAAATATTATTTTTTTTGAAAAGTACTTTTGAAAAAAAATATTATTCAAAATAAGTTAGATTTTAAAAACCTGACCAATCTATTACATATTAAAGAAACTGCCTTTGTCCATGTATTAGTTTTGTCCTTTTCCAACCTCTGCAAGCAATAGTTATCTTATACTATATGATATAAGTAGACTTCTTAAATAAAACAATAAACATCTGTTACGTTAATGTTTTACCGATGGACTTCTGATGATATTTGGTAATTGGTAGTTGTCTGAGTTTCGAGTTTTCACGGGTTCCCGAATCCAAATCCTCGTAGTGGGTTGGTCTGATTATTTGCTGATTTGTTGTTAAGAAATAAGGCATAACTAAGTACTTTTTAGATCAATTAGTCAAACACAAATTGTTTCTAACCAAATTATATTTTTTTTAAATACTTTTGAGAAAAATACCTTTCAAAATACGCTGATTTTAAAAACTTGGCCAAACAAGCTATTACATATTACATATTAGAAAAACTGCCTTTGTCCATATACTAGTTTTGTCCTTTTTCAACTCTGCAAGCAAGTTGGTACTTCATATTATTTCGGAAAATTCCTTTAATGTTTTTCGCAGAACATAGGCTGGAAATGGTTAAAAAAAATCAGAATTAACATTGAAAAAGTTATCTTATATGTGATATAAGTAGACTTCTTAAGTAAAACAATAAACATTTGTTACGTTAATGTTTTACCGATGGACGTCTTCTGATGATATTTGGTAATTGGTAGTTGTCCGAGTTTCGAGTTTTCACGGGTTCCCGAATCCAAATCCTCATAGTGGGTTGGTGTGATTATTTGCTGATTTGTTGTTAAGAAATAAGACATAACTAGGAACAGATAGATCACTTTGAAAAATGGTCACAAATCTGTCAGAGTTTGAGAGTAGTTTTTAAAAAAAGAACATATGTCATAATTTGACGCCCTAACGTGGGGCGGATCAAGAAAAAAGACTAACACCGGGGCGGATCTATCTTATGAGGTAGGGGTGTCACGTCACCCGCTCGCCTCGCTAAAATTCTTATTATGTATATAATATCTCTATGAAAAAAAAAATAATATATATATATAGATAGATAGAGTGACATCCATAAATCACAAAGTGGAAGCGGGTGTCATTGTTTCAGCCTTCCCTTTCAAGGCTTTCCTTGACCTCATGAATGCAAGTTCGATTCCCTTTATTTTATTTTCAGTTGAGCCCTAGGGCCTAACCTCTTTTCCTTCTTTTTCAGTTCTTTCCCTCCATTTATTATTTGCTAAGTCTCTCTTCTTCATTTTTTAAACTTTCAGTTCTCATTTTATTTCTATCATTATACCTTACTTTATGAACAATTATTTTCTATAGGTAATTTGAATTGATTTTAATTAGCATATAATTTCTTTATTTTTAATGAAACGATATTAATTTATATAGTGGAATATAAGTTGAGCAATATCTTCTATTGGGTTTTGAAAAAAATATTAAATGGCTTGATTGATAGTCGTTTTGAGTCGAACATCATAGGTTGAATATTGAAGGTTTTTCTTTGAACATAATTGTCATATAACTCAACAATTAAGATGGAAAAATAAACAAAGAACAATACAAGTAAATTAATCTAGTCAAACAAAGAATATATAGTGTAGTTAAGCTACTCTTTAAGCATATATTTATATTGGAGGCGCTCTTTCATGAAATGTTATTTTTCTTTTGCATTTTTATTTAGAATGTGTTTAAATTAAGCGTTAAAAATTTGAACTAAAATCGAACTTATTTGCTTTGTGAATGAAAGGACTATTCAAATTGTCACGACCCAATTTCACCTATTGGTCGTGATGGCGCCCAATACTATAGCTAGGCAAGCCAACTAATAAATTAAACGTATATCGATAAAATTTAAATCCAACAAAAATAATAAGACACCAAATTCTACCAATGTGTGTGCCAAGACCTGGTGTCATAAGTGTATGAGCATCTAGTAGATTATATAAAACTCGAAAATACTGTCTGAAATAAAAATAGACAAAATGAAAATACAAGGAGAGACACTGGTAGCTGCAGAACGACTCAGAAAGGTAGCTCACCACTACGCCCCTGGATAACGAGGATGTGCGATGATAGGTCCTCCACTAGTATCTATATCAGATCTTGCACAAAATGTGCAGCAAGTGTAGCATGAGTACATAAACAACGTATACCCAGTAAGTATCAAGCCTAATCTCGAAGTGGTAGAGACGAGATGGCCGACTTTGACACTCACTAAGGGTAAACAATAATAAATGGAATAAATTATAATTATTCAAATCAACATGATTGAGAGAGTTAACAATAATTTTATTCAATTAGCAGAAATAATAGAAATCCTTCAAATGTAACAATTTCCAATCTATTAATTAAATCCTTCAATTTCAATAAAATTTCTAATTTATCAAATTGCTTTACAAGCTGCAATTTAATTTTAATAAATTTCTAATTTATCAAATAGCTTTATAAGTTGCAATAAACTGTCCAAGTATCGTGTAATTATTATTATTATTAAGCACGATTTCTGTCGAGGTCGTACGGCCCGATCCAGAGTATCGTGTACACTGCCGAGTGACGTGCGACATGATCCATAGATGCATCTATCTTGCCGAGGCGTTCGGTCCGCTCCACAAGAAAGGAAGATATTTTCTTATGTACCTCCGGAAGGAGGGTATATTTATTATGAGATCAATTCAAGAGGATGAACAATTTCTCTTAACAATTAATTAAAATAGAAAATCAAGCATATGAGATTTCCATCCTTTAATATTTTTATCGAACAAATTAATATATATATATATATATATATATATATATATATATATATATAAATATATATAAAATTAAATAAAGAATACACTTTACACAAGTAATTCATGCTTTGAGTCCTAAACTACCCGGACTTTAGCATTAATAATAGCTACGCACGGACTCTCGTCACCTCGTGCGTACGTAGCCTCCATAATTAGCAACAATTATTTAATTTAATCACCTATGGGGTAATTTCCCCCTCACAAGATTAGACAAGAGACTTACCTCATCTTACTCCAATTTAATCCACTAGTAGCCCTTTTCCTCAATTATTTTACTTTGATTGGCTCGAATCTAACCAAAAATAATTCGATACAATCACTAAAATTTATAGGAATCAATTCTATAAGAAAACACTATTTTTAATAAAAAATCCCGAAATTAATTAAAAATTCGTCTTTGGGGCTCACGTCTCGGAATCTGGCAAAAGTTACGAAATACGACAACCCATTCAATTACGAGTCCAACCATACCTGTTTCACTTAAATCCGACTCTGAATCTATACCGAAATCTAAAAAATTCGTTTCTATGAGATTTCTAAAAAATTCCCAAATTTCAATTTCAAAACACTAATTAAATGGTGAAAACAATGATATATTTGTGTATATTGACCAAATCCGAGTTAGAATCACTTACCCCCAATGTTTTTCTTTGAAAACATATCAAAATCACCTCTCCTCAAGCTCCAATTCGTCAAAAATGATAAATGGGACGAAGTCCCTTGTTTTTATAACTTACAGATCTGTCCAGTCCGTTCATGAACCTCGATCATGGAGTCCGATCATGGACCTCGATCATGGAGTCTGATCATGGATGTCGATCAGGGAGCTCGGTCCTCGGCCTCGGTCATGGAGTCCGATTTTGACAGATAAAGGAAAAAAATCAGATCACCCAAAAACTAGCAAAACTCACTTTAGTAGTCTCCCAACTTCAATTCTTGATCATTTAACCATTCAAAACTCACCTGAGGCCCTCGGAACCTCAACCAAATACACCAACAATTCCTAAAACATCATACGAACTTATTTGAAACCTCAAATCACATCAAACGACGTTAAAATCACGAATTATGCTCCAATTCAAGCTTAATGAAACTAAAAATTCCTAACTTCTACATTCGATGTCGAAACCTATCAAATCAACTCCGATTGACCTCAAATTTTTCACACAAGTCATAAATGACATAACGGAGCTATGAAAATTTTCAGAACTGGATTCCAACTCTGGTATCAAAAAGTCAAATCTCTGGTCAAACTTCCCCACTTAAATTCCTATTTTAGCCATTTCAAGCCTAATTTAACTACAGACTTCCAAATAAAATTCCAAACACGCTCTTAAGTCCAAAATTACCATAAAGAGCTGTTGGAATCATCAAAATTCTATTTCGGGGGTCGTTTTCTCAAAATATT
The DNA here is from genome assembly GCF_000390325.3 of Nicotiana tomentosiformis. NCBI lineage: Eukaryota > Viridiplantae > Streptophyta > Magnoliopsida > Solanales > Solanaceae > Nicotiana > Nicotiana tomentosiformis. Next base: position 68,578,573 of record NC_090821.1, on the reverse strand, counting down.
GATCAAAGTCAAACTTGGCCTTTTAAAGCCAACTTAAGGAACCAAGTGTTCCAATTTTAACCTAAACACTTCCAAATCTCGAATCAACCATCCCCGCAAGTCATAAATCATTAAAAGCTCATACGGAAAGTTTTATTTTAGGGAACGGGATTCTAAAAGTCAAAATGACCGGTTGGGTCATTACACAAATTAACCAAACTGAACCGACCCATTATTCCTAATATATCTTTGTAGCTACTGATACATGAAAAACCAGATGAATTATCGATAGACTGGGTGTCAATGCAAGCTCATAAGCAACCTCCCCAACTCGTCTCAACACCTCAAATGGTCCTATAAAACTTGGGCTCAATTTCCCCTTTTTCCCAAATCTCATGATTTCCTTCATTGGCGAAACTTTCAAAAGAACTTTTTCACCTACCATAAATGATAAATCACGCGCTTTCTGATCCGCGTAACTCTTCTGTCTGGACTGTGTTGTACGAAGTCGCTCCTGAATCAACCTTACCTTTTCCAAGGCATCTTTCACCAAATCAGTACCATATAATTTAGCCTCACCGGGCTCAAACCATCCAATGGGCGAACGACATCGCCGACCATACAAAGCCTCAAATGGAGCTATCTCGATGCTAGATTGGTAACTATTATTATAAGCAAACTTAGCCAAAGGAAAGAAACGATCCCACTAACCTCCAAAGTCAATCACATGTGCCCTGAGCATATCCTCCAAAATTTGAATTGTCCGCTCTAACTCCCCGTCAGTTTGCAGATGAACGGTTGTGATGAGCTCTACACGGGTCCCCAATTCACTCTGTACTGCTCTCCATAAATGTGATGTAAACTGAGGGCCTTTATATGATATGATAGAAATTGGCACGCCATGCAACCGAACTATCTCCTGAATATATATATCTAGGCCAACCTCTCTGAAGTATACGTAGTCACAACAGGAATAAAGTGTGCCGACTTGCTCAACCTGTCGACAATGACCTAAACTGCATCAAACTAATGCAAGGTCTGCGGCACCCAACTACAAAGTCCATAGTGATGTGTTCCCATTTCCACTCTGGTATAATCATCTGCTGAAGTAGGCCATATGGCATCTGGTGCTCATATTTAACTTGCTGACAATGTAGACACCTAGCTACATACTCAACTATGTCCCTTTTCATTCGTCACCACCAATAATGGTGCCTCATGTCACGATACATCTCCGTAGCACCTGGATGAATAGAATACCGAGAACAGTGTGCTTCCTCAAAGATCGTTTTCCTCAGTCCATCCACATTAGGAACATATAGACGATCATGGAGTCGCAGAACACCATCCGCTCCAATAGTAACTTCCTTGGCACCACCCCGTAGTACCGTTTCTCGAAGAACCATTAAGTGTGGATCATCATATTGGCGAGCCTTGATCTGTTCAAATAGTGAAGACTGGGCTACAGCACATGCTAGAACTCGGTTGGGCTCTGAAATTCCCAATCTCATAGGTCGGTTAGCCAAGATTGAATATCCAAAGCTAATGGACTCTCCTCTGCTGTAATGAAAGCCAAACTACCCATACTCTCTGCCTTTCTAGTCAAGGCGTCTACAACCACATTTTCTTTACCCGGATGATATAGGATAGTAATATCATAATCTTTCAGTAATTCCAACCATCTGCGCTGCCTCAAATTTAGGTCCCTCTGCTTGAACAAATGCTACAAACTGCGATGATCAGTGTAAACTTCATAAGACACCCCATAAAAATAATTCCTCCAAATCTTAAGAGCGTGAACAATCGCAGCTAATTCCAAATCACGTACTGGATAATTCTTTCCGTTGGGCTTCAGCTGACGTGAAGTACAATAACTCGTCCTCCCTGCATCAATACATAACCCAAGCCAGTGCGTGAAGCGTCGCAATACACTGTATATATTCCCGAACCGGAAGGCAATACTAACACTGCTGATGTAGTCAATGCTGTCTTGAGCTTCTGAAAGCTCACTTCACAATCATCAGACCATCAGAACGAAGCACCCTTCTGGGTTAATTTGGTCAAAGGTGCTGCAATAGATGAAAACCCTTCCACAAACCGATGATAATAACCTGTTAAACCCAAAAAACTTCTGATCTCAGTCGTCGAAGTAGGACGATGCCAATTCTGAACTACCTCAATCTTTTTAGGATCAACCTTAATACCCTCACCCGATACAATATGCCCCAAAAATGCTACAGACTCTAGCTAAAACTCACATTTAGAGAACTTAGCATATAGCTTTTGTTTCCGCAATGTCTGAAGCACTACTCTTATTTGCTGCTCATGCTCCTCCTTACTACGCGAGTAGATCAAGATGTCATCAATGAAGACAACGACAAACAAATCAATATATGGCCTGAATACCCTGTTCATCAAATCCATAAATGATGTCGGGGCATTAGTTAAACCGAAAGACATCACCAGAAACTCATAATGACCATATCTAGTCCGAAAAGCAGTCTTCGGAACATTCGAATCCTGAATCTTCAACTGATGGTACCCTGACGTCAATTCGATCTTAGAGAACATCCTAGCACCCTGTAACTGGTCAAATAGATCATTAATACGCGACAACAGGTACTTGTTCTTAATAGTGACTCTGTTCAATTGGCGATAATCAATACACATCCGCATTGTTCCATCCTTAGTTTTCACAAATAATATCGGTGCACCCCAAGTTGATACACTCAGTCTGACAAACCCTTTGGATAGTAACTCTTCAAGTTGTTCTTTCAATTCTTTGGGAGCCATGTGATACGGTGGGATAGATATAGACTGGGTATCTGGAACTAAGTCAATACAGAAATTAATATCACGATCAGGTGGCATACCTAGAAGATCTGAAAGAAAATATATCGGAGAACTCCCGAACTACAAGCACTAAATCAAAAGCCAGAGTCTCTGCAGTAGTATCCCGAACATAGGCTAGATAAGCCAAACAACCCTTCTCAACCATGTGTTGAGCCTTTATATAAGAAATAACTCGATTAAATGAACTAACAGACAAACCCTTCCATTCCAGCCTAGGTAATGCTAGAATAGCCAAAGTAACAGTCTTGGCATGACAATCTAGAATAACATGAAATGGAGATAACCAGTCCATGCCCAGATAATTTCAAAATCGGTCATCTCAAGCAATAGGAGATCTGATCTAGTTTCATAACTACAGAATATAATAATACAGGACCGGTAGATCTAGTTCAAAACATAGAATTGCCTATATGAGTGGACACATAAACAGGACTACTCGAGGACTCATGAGAAACACCTAGGAATGGAGAAAATAGAGATGACACATCTGAATACGAAGATCCTGGATCAAATAATACTGAGGCATCTTTGCCGCAAATAGAAATAATACCTATAATCACTACATCTGAGGCCTCTACATCTGGTCTGGCCGGAAAAGCATAGAACCAAGCTGGAGTGCCAACTGGCTGGTCTCTGCCTTGCTGACCTCCACCTCTAGGACGACCCCTACCTACCTGTCCTCCATCTCTTGGTGGTCGGACTACTGGTGGAGCAACTGGTCTGGTAAGCATAGGTTGCTGACCTTGCTGCACGAGTCTACCCCACAACCTAGGTTAGAATCTCCATATGAGATTGGGGTCCCCGCACTCGTAATAACTCTTTGGTGAGATGGGTTGCTGACTAAGAGTCTGGCCTTGGAGAACTGAATACCCACTGGGAGGACCCTGAATAGCTGGTGGGTGATAAGAACTCTATGGTATAGTACTGAGATAAGGTCGCACTGGAGCACCTCGAGGAGGCGCTGGTGCTGGATATGGGGGCCTGCTAGACTGCTGTCTCACAAACTGACCTCTGCCCCCCAGATGGAGCACCTCTAAACTCTCCAAAATACCTGAACCGCTTATATCTCATAACATGCTCTCGGCTCCGCTGACGTACACCCTCAATCCTGCGGGCTATCTCCACGACTAGCTCATAAGAAGTACCCATCTCAACCTCTCTAGACATAGTGGCCCGAATGCCAGTATGCAAACCCGTAACAAACCTCCACACTCTCTCCGCCTCAGTAGGGAGTATCATAAGTGCATGGAGATATAACTCGGAAAACCTTGCCTCATAATCGGTCATTGACATCTGACCCTGTTGGAGCTGCTCAATTTGAAATCTCAACTCTTCCCTCTGGGAGGGTGGAATATACCTGTCTAGGAAGATATGGGTGAACTTGTCCCAAGTCATGGGAGGAGAATCTGCTGGTCTGCCAAGAACATAAGACTGCCACCATCTACGGGCTCTGCCCTCTAGCTAAAAAGTAGCAAAGTCTACCCCATGAGACTCCAATATTTTCATGTTATACAGTCTATCCTTGCACCGATCAATGAACTCCCAGGGATCCTCATGTCACTCCCCCCCAAAGATAGGAGGATGTAGTCTAGTCTATCTGTCCAATAGTTCGTGCGGATCAGCGGCTACAGCTAGCCTGGGCTCAGGTGTAGCTGCTTCCACTGGCTGGGCTCCACCCATGGGTAGTGCACCCTGGGTATGATATACAGTAGTTGCCTATCCATGAGCCTGTACGATCGGAGTCTGTGCTCCCCCACCCCCCTGAGATGTAGCTGGGTCTGCTGGAAATAAACCGTCCTGAGTCATATTGTCCATGAACAGCAGCATACGACCCATAACATCCTGGAATCCCCGTGTAGATATGAAATCCACCGGAGCTGGCTCTGCCACATGCACCTCACCTTGTTCTTCAATAATGGGATTCTCTGCTGGACCTACTGGCGGCATAACTGGAACAGTCCTGAGACGTCCTCTCCCTCTACCACGGGCTGGAGCCCTCCCTCTGCCTCTTCCTCTGCCTCGTCCTCTAGCAACTGGGGGAGTAGCTCTTCCCTTGTCTGGAACCTCATTAGAGCGCGTTCTCACCATCTATAAGAGAATAAGAGAAGGATATTTAGAACTACATCAATTGCACGATGGAATATGAAGATAGATAGTTTTCTAACACCCTATAGCCTCTCGAAGATAAGTACAGACGTCTCTGTACTGATCCACAAGACTCTATTAGGTCTTCTCATAACTTGTGAGACCTACATGAACCTAGTTCTCTGATACCATGTTGTCACGACCCAATTTTACCTATAGGTCGTGATGGCAACCAACACTACAGCTAGGCAAGCCAAATAATAAATTAAACATATACCGATAAAATGTAAACCAAAAAATATAATAAGATACCAAATTCTACCAATGTTTGTGCCAAGACCTGGTGTCACAAGTGTATGAGCATCTAGTAGATTATATAAAACTCAAAAATACTGTTTGAAATAAAAATAGACAGAATGAAAATACAAGGAGAGACACTGGTAGCTGCAGAACGGCTCAGAAAATCTGCTCACCACTACGCCCCTGGATAACGAGGATATGCGATGATAGGTCCTCTACTAGTATCTGTCTCAGATCCTGTACAAAAAGTACAGCAAGTGTAGTATGAGTACGTAAACAACGTGTACCTAGTAAGTATCAAGCCTAATCTCGAAGTGGTAGAGACGAGATGGCCGACTTTGACACAAACTAAGGGTCAACAATAATAAATGGAATAAATTATAATTATTCAAATCAGCATGATTCACCGAGTTAACAATAATTTTATTCAATTAGCATAAATAATAAAAATCCTTCAAATGCAACAATTTCCTATCTATTAATTAAATCTTTCAATTTCAATAAAATTTCTAATTTTTCAAATTGCTTTACAAGCTGTAATTCAATTTTAATAAATTTTCAATTTATCAAATACCTTTACAAGTTTCAATAAACTGTCCAAGTATCGTGTAATTATTATTATTATTAAGCACGATTTCTGCCGAGGTCGTACGACCCAATCCAGAGTGTCGTGTACACTACCGAGGGACGTGCGGGATGATCCATTGATTCATCTATCCTGCCGAGGCGTTCGGCTTGTTCCACAAGAAAGGGTGACATTTTCTTATGTACCTTCGGAAGGAGAGTATATTTATTATGAGATCAATTCGAAAGGATGAACAATTTCTCTTAACAATTAATTAATTTAAACAGAAAATCAAGCATATGAGATTTCTATCCTTTAATGTTTTTATCTAACAATTCAATATATATATATATATATATATATATATATATATAAATTAAATAAAGAATACACTTTACACAAGTAATTCATGCTTTGATTCCTAAACTACCCGGACTTTAGCATTAATAGTAGCTACGCACGGACTCTCGTCACCTCGTGTGTACGTAGCCCCCGCAATTAGCAATAATTATTTAAGTTAATCACCTATGGGGTAATTTTCTCCTCACAAGATTAGATAAGAGACTTACCTCGTCTTTCTCCAATTTAATCCACTAGTAGGCCTTTTCCTCGATTATCCAACTTCGATTGACTCGAATCTAACCAAAAATAATTCGATACAATCACTAAAATTTATAGGAATCAATTCAATAAGAAAATACTACATTTTCAATAAAAATTCCAAAATTAATTAAAAATTCGTCACTGGGGCCCATGTCTCGGAATCTAGAGAAAGATACGAAATCTGATAACTTATTCAATTACGAGTCCAACCATACCTGTTTCACTCAAATCCGACTCTGAATCGATACCGAAATCTCAAAAATTTGTTTCTATGAGATTTCTAAAAATTTCCCAAATTTCAATCTCAAAACACTAATTAAATGGTGAAAACAATGATATATTTGTGTATATTGACCAAATCCGAGTTAGAATCACTTACCCCAATATTTTTTCTTGAAAATATATATCAAAATCGCCTCTCCTCAAGCTCCAATTCGTCAAGAATGGCAAATGGGACGAAGTCCCCTATTTTTATAACTTACAGATCTGTCGAGTCCGATCATGGACCTCAATCTTGGAGTCTGATTATGGACCTCGATCATGGAGTCTGATCATAGACCTCGATCATGAAGTCTGATCATGGACGTCGATCAGGGAGCTCGGTCCTGGACCTCGGTCACGGAGTCCACTTTTGACACATAAAGGAAAAAACCAGATCAACCAAAAACTAGCAAAGCTCACTTCAGCAGTCTCCCAGCTTCAATTCTTGATCATTTAACCATCTGAAATTCACCCGAGGCCCTTGGGACCTCAACCAAATACACCAACAAGTCGTAAAATATCATACGGACCTATGTAAAACCTCAAATCACATCAAACGACGCTAAAACCACGAATTATGCTCCAATTCAAGCTTAATGAAACTTCAAATTTCCAACTTCTACATTCGATGTCGAAACCTATCAAACAAACTCCGATTGACCTAAAATTTTGCACACAAGTAATAAATGACATAACGGAGCTATGAAAATTTTCAGAACTGGATTCCGACTCTGGTATCAACAAATCAATACCCCGGTCAAATTTCCAAACTTAAATTCCTATTTTAGCCATTTCAAGCCTGATTTAACTACGGACTTCCAAATAAAATTCCAAAATGCTCCTAAGTACAAAATCACCATACGTAGCTGTTGGAATTGTCAAAATTCTATTCCGGGGTCATTTTCCTAAAATGTTGACCGAAGTCAAACTTTGCTTTTTAAAGCCAACTTAAGGAATCAAGTATTCTGATTTCAACCCAAACACTTCCAAATCCCGATCCAACCATCCCCGCAAGGCATAAATCATTAAAAGTATATACGGGAAGTTTTATTTTAGGGAACGGAATTCTAAAAGTTAAAATGATCGGTTGGGTCATTACACAAATTAACCAAAAACTAACTGAACCGATCCATTATTCCTAATCTGTCTTTGTAGCTAGTGACATGTATATTGTATGCATAACATGGTGGCGCCCGCAACCTTCGAATCCTGGATCCGCCTCTGACTAACACACTTCTATGATTTTATGGATTATTCACTATATTAAGGACTTTACTTTCGCAATTGTTCTTTGTTATTAATAAATTTAAAAATGGATTATTATTCTAACGTTGGCTTGCCTAGCAAGTGAAAACAACAGGTTCTTTGCAGAACCTGGTGTAATCGCACCTGCGAAATGGTGATCGCAGGTGCGCAGTCGCATCTGCGAGAAAAATCTCGCATTTGCGAAGTGAGGCTTCCAGGTGAAATTCCGTATCTGCGGACATCAATGTCGCACTTGCGACGTCGCAGAAGTGACCAAACGACCGAATAAGCGATCTCTTCAGAAGCGACGCACTGGCCAGTGCCCAGTTCGCAGAAGCGACTAGCTTCTCGCAGATGCGGTTGTGCACCTGCGATCACCATTTAGCAGGTGCGATTACCCCAGGTTCTGCCAAGAACCTGCTGCTTTCAACATGCTATTAACAATCCGAATTTTGTCTGAAACTCACCTGAGCCCCTCAAGACCTTATCCAAATATCCCAACAAGTCCCGTAACATAATACAGACTTACTCAGGATCTCAAATCACATCAAATAATATCGAAATTGCAATTCACACCTCGATTAAGACTTTGAGTTTTAAACTTTTCAATTTGTAAATCTTGTACCAAAATATATTAAATGAATCCGATATGACTTCAAATTTGACACACAAGTCATAAATAACATAACGAAGCTATTCAAATTTTTAGAATCGGATTCCGGCTCCGATATCAAAAAGTCAATACCGTGGTCAAACTTGGAAATCTTTAGCCTTTAAAGTACTAGTTTCTGTTAAATGGTCATAACTTTAGCTAAGGACCTCCAAATTAAATTTCAGGCATACGCCCAAGTTCCAAATCACGATACGGACCTACTAAAACTGTCAGAACACTGATCCGAGTCTGTTTGCTCAAAATATTGACCAAAGTCAACTCAATTGAGTTTTAAGGCTCTATTTCACATATTAATCCATTTTCACATAAAAACTTTCCTGAATAATTTACGGATTGTGCACGCAAGTCGAGGAATGATAAATAGTGCTTTTCGAGGTCTTAGAGTGTAACGGCCCGACCGGTCGTTTTGAGAATTAGAGCCCTGATCCCCTAATATCTGTTTTCCCCACATTTTTTTCTTCTTATGGGAATTTCCGGAGTGATTGGTTATGCAATTTGGGGAGTCTTTGGACACTTAGTCCCTAGTTGCGAGTTTAAGCCTTAGAAATTAGACCGTAATCGGAACTGTATGAAGACGAATCCGGAATAGAATTATATTGACTTTGTTAGCTCCGTTGAGTGATTTTAAGCTTAGGAGCACGTCCGGAATGTGTTTTGGAGGTCTGTAGTAGATTTAGGCTTGAATTGGCGAAAGTTAGATTTTTCGGCGATTTCGGGCGATAGTGGAAATTTTGATATCGAGCTCGGAATGGATTTCCAAAACTAGATGTAGGTTCATAGTGTCATTTGTGACCTGTGTATAAAATTTGAGGTAATTCAGACTAGATTTGAGGTGGTTCGGCGTCGTTTGTATAATTTGGAAAATTCTAAGTTCTTAGGCTTGAATGTGTGCTTAATTCATGATTTTTTTGTTGTTCGATGTGGTTTGAAGGCTCGACTAAGTTCATATGGTGTTATAAGATTGGTTGGTGGGTCTGGTTGAGGTCCCGGGGGCGTCGGGTGTGTTTCAGATGCTTAACGGAATGAAATTGGACTTAGGAAAATCTGGTGCTTTTGCTGGTTCTGCTATAATCGTACCTGCGCAAAGCTGCCCGCAGAAGCAGGAAAATGAAGGAGTGCCAGGGGTTGCAGGTGCGAGGTGTTTTCTGCATGCGATGCCCGCAGATGCGTTAGCGGTCTTCGCAGGTGCGCAAGCTCAGTAGAAGCGGAAGGGAATTCCACAGGCGCGCATGTGCAGATGCATCCCTTTCATTGCAGGTGCGAAGGCAGAGGGGGAAAGTGAATTACGTAGATGCGCACAATTTCCGCACAAGCGCACTCGCAGGTGCGAGCCCAGGCTCCGCAGGTGCGGAAATACCTGGGAAGTGGTTAAAACCAAAGGGCTTCGCGATTTTTGTCATTTTTGGACTTTGCAACTCGGTTTAGGGCTATGTTTGAGAGCATTTTCGAGAAATTTCTTGAGGTACGTCCCTTGTGCTTATTTTTTATCAATAATCTTACTTCCCCATGTATTTTCCCACCTAGTTAGTGTGTATTTATAGTGGAAATTGGAAATTGGAGGCTAGGGATTTGGAAGTTTGATTTGTGGATTTGGAGGACCATTTGGTGTCGGATATTAGTAAATTTGATATGATTAGACTCGTGAGTGAACGGGCTTTCGTATTTTATGACTTTTACCTGATTCCGAGACATGGTCCCCATAGGCGATTTTTGAGTTAATTTCGGAATTTTCGTTAAAATGTTGATTTCGTTAATTAGATGAGTCTATTATTGTTGTATTTATGATATGTAATTGCTTTTGGCTAGATTTGGGCCTTTCGGAGCCGGATATTCGTGGGAAAGGCATTGTGACCGATTGATTGAGCTTGGTTCGAGGTAAGTGGCTTGCCTAACTTTGTGTGGGGGAAATCCCCTTAAGATTTGGAACTATTGTGATATGTGAGCACCGTGTACGTGAGGTGACGAGTACGTACATGGGCTAGTTGTGGTAAAACCCTATTTTCTTACTAAGCAGCAACATGTTTTCCTGTTAGTTTGAGTTATACCATTTTAGTGAGTGCTAGTCTACTTTCATTCTTAATTGAGTTATTCGAATATGTGTAGCTATCATGTTTAGTCTAATACAACATGTCTACGTGTCTTAATTATTTATGTGAAACATGCTTAGTGAATTTCCTGCTTCTTCCCCAACTGGTACTTAGTCTAAATTGTAAGAACTTCGTGAATTTCTATCATTCGCGGTGCATATTTACTTTGGGACTATGGAACGGTATTCCGGGAGATCCCCCTGCACATTTTCTTTGGGAATACGGAACGGTATTCCGGGAGATCCCCCTGCACATTTACTTTGGGACTACGGAATGGTATTTCGGGAGATCCCCCTTACACATTTACTTTGGGACTACGGAACGGTATTCCGAGAGATCCCTCTGCACATTTACTTTGGAACTACATAATGGTATTTCGGGAGATCCCCCTACTCATTTACGTTTTGGACTACAAGACGGTATCTCGGGAGATCCCCTATTGTGTTTCTGTGTACTGAGCTATTACCTTCTATGATTCCATTGTTATTAAATTTCAACCTTTATTTTATTGCGGTATTACACTCTATATTATTTTATTATATTTTTACCAGTAGGGCCCTGACCTGACCTCGTCACTACTCGTCCGAGGTTAGGCTTGGCACTTATTGGTTACCGATTGTGGTGTACTCATGCTACTCTCTGCACATGTTTTTCGTATGCAGATCCAGGTGCACCTTATGAGCCGCACTACCAGTGAGCCGGGACCACTTTGGAGACTTCAAGGTATATCTGCCGCATCCGCAGAGCTCAGAGTCCCCTTCTACTCTTTCTCATGTCCATCATCTTCTATATTTTTCCTTGTTAGACTCTGACATATAGAGACACTATATTTTTCCTTTTGTATTTTGTGATTCACGATGTTTCGGGTTTTGGGATTTGTTGTGTATTTTTGAATAGTTGGTTAAATTTATATTTCTAATTCTTTTTTCCGCAAAATATTAGGCTTACCTAATTGTAGAGACTAGGTACCGTCACGACGTCACACAGAGGGAAAATTGGGTCATGACAAGTTGGTATCAGAGCTCTAGGATCGTAGGTGTCGTGAGTCACAAGCCAGTTTATTAGAGTCTCTTGGATCGGTACGGAGATGTCTGTACTTATCTTCAGAAGGCTATGAAACTGTTAGAAAAATTTCACTACTTTTATTCCTTGTCGTGAGAAAATTGTTGACTTCAGAGATTCTAAATTTCTGTATTGTATTCTCTAACAGATGGTAAGGACGCGTACAAGAGGATAAGATGAATAGGTACCCGCGTCCCCTGCTAGAGCCGCAAGAGGCTGGGGCCTGGGTGGAGTCCGAGGACGTCCACGTGGCGCAGCCAGAACACCCGCACGAGCTGCTACAGAGGAGTCCCCAGTAGCTCAAGCTGGAGGGCAGACACCTGAGATACCTGTTCCTGCACCAGCCCTCCAGGAGACTCTAGCCCAGTTTCTGAGCATGTTCAGCACCTTAGCTCAGGCTGGATTGATTCCACTTGCTCCTGCCACATCTCAGGCCGGGGGAGGAGCACAGTCTCCCATCGCCGGTACTCCAGATCAGCGGGCTCAGGTCGACCAAGTTCCAGAGATTGTACCAATACAGCTGGTAGCTCCTGCGCAGCCCAAGGTTAGGGCAGCTTCTTCTGAGGCGGAGCAACTCAGACTTGAGAGGTACAAGAAGTACCACCCACCTACTTTCAGAGGATTGGCAACAGATGATGCTCAGGGTTTTCTGGAGGAGTGTCATCGTATTCTCCGTACTATGGGCGTAGCGGAGACCAGCGGGGTTTCTTTTACCACATTCTAGCTTAGAGGAGCAGCCTATCAGTGGTGGCGTGCTTATGAGTTGAGTAGTTTGGCTGAGGCAGCTTCACTTACATGGACTCAGTTCTCGGACATATTTTTGAGAGAGTATGTCCCTCAGAGCCTCATGGACTCATGACGTGCGGAGTTTGAACAGCTGTGTCAGGGTGCTATGACTGTGTCAGAGTATGCAGTTCGCTTCAGTGATTTTGCCCGACATGCACCGGCCTTAGTTGCCACAGTTTGAGAGAGGGTTCGACAGTTAATTGAGGGTCTCCATCCTAGCATCTGGAGTAGTATGGCCAGGGAATTGGAGATGGATATTTCTTATCAACAGGTTGTGGGTATTTCCAGGAGATTCGATGGCATGTTTGCCCGGGATAGAGAGGATAGAGAGGCCAAGAGGTCTCAAGAGACTAGTTATTATTCGGGAGCTCGTGCCCCAGCAGCTCGCCATGGTAGGGGTTATGTGAGCCGCCCCGTTCATTCAGCTCTTCCAGCTTCCAGCGGTGTTCCAGATCCTTCTAGACCACAGGAGCCTTATTAGGTACTGCCAGTATCTAGTGTGCCTCTTGCAGGAGGTGTTCCTAGCGGCCAGTCCAGCAGACCTAGCCCGAGCCAATCACAGCAGCCACACCCTCCCAAATCTTATTTTGAGTGTGGCGACACTCGCCACAGGGTGAGGGATTGCCCTAGGATTAGGAGGGGTGCACCTCCACAGACTTTTCAGCCACAACGTGCTCCACTGGGTCCTCAAGCTATGATTACAGCACCAGCTGCCACCCCACCTGCTCAACCAGCTCGAGGTGGAGGTCGAAGAGGTAGAGGTCTCCCTAGAGGGGGAGGCCAAAACAGATATTATGCACTTCCTGCTCATACAGAGGTAGTTGCTTCTAATTTTGTCATTACAGGTATTGTTCCAGTCTGTCATAGAGATGCGTCAGTATTATTTGACCCAGGCTCTACATATTTTTTGTGTTCTCTTACTTTGCCCCGTATTTAGGCGTATCTCAGAATTCTTTGACTTTCCCTATTTATGTATCTACTCCTGTGGGAGATTCTCTTATTGTGGACCACGTGTATCGACCGTGTTTGAGACCAGAGCCAATTTATTATTGCTCAGCATGGTGGACTTTGATATTATTTTGGGCATGGACTGGTTGTCTCCCCATTATGCTATTCTTGATTATCACACTAAAATTGTGACGCTGGCTATGCTAGGTTTACCGCGATTAGAGTGGAGAGGTACCTTAGAGTATACTCCCAGTAGAGTTATTTCTTTTCTTAAACCTTAACGAATAGTTGAGAAGGGGTGTGACGCGTATCTAGCTTATGTGAGAGATGTCAGTATTCATACCCCTACAGTGGAGTCAGTTCTAGTAGTGAGGGACTTTCCAGATGTATTTCCAGCTGATCTTCCGGGCATGCCGCCCGATAGAGATATTGATTTTGGCATTGATTTGTTGTCGGGCACTCAACCCATCTCTATTCCTCTATATCGTATGGCTCCTCCTGAATTGAGGGAGTTGAAAGAGCAGTTACAAGAATTGCTTGATAAAGGCTTCATTCAGCCTAGTGTGTCACCTTGGGGTGCTCCTGTCTCATTTGTGAAGAAGAAGGATGGTTCTACGCAGATGTGTATTGATTACCGCCAGTTGAACAAAGTCACAGTGAAGAACATATATCCATTACCTCGTATTGATGACTTATTTGATCAGTTACAGGGTGCCAGAGTGTTTTTCAAGATTGACTTACATTCAGGTTATCATCAGTTGAAGATTCGGGAGCCGGATATCCCGAAGACTACTTTCAGGACCAGATATAGTCACTATAAGTTTCTTGTTATGTCTTTTGGATTGACCAATGCCCCCAACAACTTTTATGCACTTGATGCACAGTGTGTTCCGGCATTATCTTGACTCATTCGCCATTGTGTTTATTGACAACATTCTGGTATACTCCCGGAGTTGGGAGGATCATGAGCATCACCTGAGGAATGCACTTCAGACCTTGAGAGAAAAGAAGTTATATGCAAAAATTTTCAAAGTGTGACTTTTGTCTAGACTCGGTGGCATTCTTGGGTCATATAGTATCGAGTGAGGGGATCCAGGTGGATCCGAAGAAGATTGAAGCAATGCAGAGTTGGCCTAGGCCGTCCTCAGCTACAAATATTCGGAGTTTTCTTAGTTTGGCGGGGTATTACCGTCGCTTTGTAGAGGGGGTTATCATCTATTACAGCACCTATGACCAGGTTGACCCAGAAGGGTGCTCCGTTCAGGTGGACAGAGGAATATGAGGAGAGCTTTCAGAAGCTCAAGACATCTTTGACTACATCCCCAGTATTGATATTACCTACAGGTTTGGGGTCTTATATTGTATAATATGATGCATCGCAGATTGGTCTCGGCGCGGTGTTGATGCAGGACAGTAGGGTGATTGCCTACGCATCCAGACAGGTGAAGGTGCACGAAAAGAACTATCCTATCTACGACCTTGAGTTAGCAGCTATTGTTCATGCCATGAAGATATGGTGGCATTATTTGTACGGTGTTCCTTGTGAGATGTACACCGATCATCGGAGTTTGTAGCATCTGTTTAAGCAGAAAGATCTTAACTTACGTCAACGAAGGTGGTTGGAGCTACTGAAGGATTATGATATCACTATTTTTTACCACCCTGGGAAGGCAAATGTGGTTGACGGTGCTTTGAGTTACCGGGTAGAGAGTTTGGGGAGTTTAGCATATCTACCAGCAGCAGAGAGGCCATTGGCGTTGGATGTTCAGGCCTTAGCCAGCCAATTTGTGAGATTGGATATTTCTAAGCTGAGTTGAGTATTGGCTTGTGTGGTCTCTAGGTCTTCCCTTTATGATCGTATCAGGGAGCGTCAGTATGATGACCCTCATCTGCTTGTCCTTAAGGACACAGTCCAGCATGGTGATGACAAGGAGGTTACTATTGGAGATAATGGTGCATTAAGGATGCAGGGCAGGCTATGTGTGCCCAATGTAGATGGTTTGCATGAGTTGATTCTTCAGGAGGCTCACAACGCGCAGTACTCCATTCATCCGGGTGCCACGAAGATGTATCAGGACCTGAGGCAACACTATTGGTGGAGGAGGATGAAGAAAGACATAGTAAAGTATGTGGCTAGATGTCTAAATTGCCAGCAGGTGAAGTATGAGCATCAGCGACCAGGTGGGTTGTTTCAGAAGATAGAGAATTCGGAGTGGAAATGGGAGCGGATCACTATGGACTTCGTTGTTGGTCTCCCACGGACTCAACGGAACTTTGATGCAGTTCGGGTGATTATGGATAGGTTGACCAAGTCGGCTCATTTTATTCCTGTGATGACTACCTATTCTTCCTAGAAGCTAGCTCGAATTTACATCCATGAGATCGTCAGGCTTCATGGAGTACCGGTATCTATTATCTCTGACCGGGGTACACAGTTTACATCACGGTTCTGGAGAGCTGTACAACATGAGTTGGGTACTAGGGTTGAGTTGAGCACAACATTTCACCCTCAGATGAACGGACAGTCCGAGCGTACTATTCAGATATTAGAGGATATGCTTCGTGCGTGTGTGATAGATTTTGGGGGTGCTTGGGACCAGTTCTTTCCACTTGCAGAGTTTGCTTACAATAACAGTTATCAGTCCAGCATTCAGATGGCACCGTATGAGACTCTGTACTGTAGGAGGTTTCGGTCCCCAGTGGGTTGGTTCTGTTACACCCTATATTTTTGTACGTAAAAAGGCGTTGTAAGCAAACTAATGTAGGACCAAAAATGAGATAATATTTAAAAGTATATAAAGTAAGTTAATCATGTTACCTATGAAGTTACAAATATTGAAGATCATGAACAACAAGTACAAAGAGGGTTCGACAGTTCAGAAGCTAAAGCAATTGAATAAAACAATGTTTTGTCGAAAGTCGACAAGTTGGGAATATTATAACATGTACCTTTGGGGTGAGACTAGGGTAATTAACATGATAAGGAGATTATGTTATGATTTATATTAGTCGTATGACATCCATGTGTTATGTTTTAATGTCAAGCGAGTTGTGGAACAAAAGTCGATGAAAGTCATCACAAGTCACACTCATAAGTTTTACTGAAACTTTAGGTCAAATCTAACTGCAAGTTTCTCCCAATATACTTAGATTTATGGGGTGTTCCACGCATCAAATTAAGGATCTATGAGTCTATTTTCCAATTTATTAAACCGTTTGTCAATACGACATCGGAGTATTGAGATATGGGCATTTTTGCGATACTGCGCAAGCTGCTAGGTGACAAGTAGGTGTGTCACCTACTTGCTTAAATGAAAGCCCAAAAATGGGCCATTTTGGGTCGTCCAAAGAGGCCTTTTAAAGGCTTATTTTCTTCATATATTAGACTTAAAATAGAGTATAATAACCAGACATAAGCTCTATAAAGAATCCTCCCAAAAATTTCCCACAAACCCTAATTGATTTTCTCTCCCTTTCAAGTTCTAATTGGAGGTAAAACCTAGAGTTTGAAGAACCAAGATAGGAGCTGAGTTATCCAACAAATAAGGTGAGTTTACTGCTCTCTTTCATCCAGTTTTTCTTCTATAAATTCATGGTAAGTCGTTCTATACTTGTGAGAACTCACGGGACGGTGATGGGAAGCCGTGAGTTCGAGTTATTCACTTGTAGCAGACTGTTTTGTGGACTGTTTTGTGTTGCTGTTGAGCTACGTGTTTTACTACTGTTTTGTGGAGTTTTGGAAGAGGAAGGGGGTGCAGAAACACCATATAAATGTAGGGTGGTTTGCTGGTCGTTCGTCATAACATTTTCGGGTCGGTTTACACTACTACGGTACTCGTTTTGTGTATGAAGAGATTGGGGTGTGTTGGGCTGTTTTGTAGTATTTGATGGTGTATATAGGGCTGGAAAATGATGTATATATGTTTTCATTGTTCTGTTCTTGTATTGTTGGTGTTATCTTGAATTTGGAGGAAGTAAGGATTATAGGTGAGATGCTGCCCGTTTTAATACAAAATAAGTTTGTCATTCGTTGTGCGATAGTTGTAACTTTCGTAACTTAACGATAGTATTATTATCATTCTTGTAGATTAAGGTGCGAAGAGGTGAGTTCAACTTGGTGATTGGAAAGATTGTGATAAGGTATGTTAAGGCTAAGCCTTCCTTCATTTTGGCATGATCTCGTAGCTACATGTGTTAGTAATGAGACAAAAAGAGAAGTTCATATTCATGAATTTATTCACACTATTCTAGTCTCATAAGTTACAATATTATTCCTTATCGAGATTCTATATTCAATATAGTATTGTCTTCTTCCAGTCAAGAGAGCAGCAAGCCTATATATACAGTATTACAGTATTTTCATTACCATCGAGCTATAATCGATGGGCAGGCCCCTATTGGGCAACCTCTGATCAGATGGAAAGTTATATACCGAGCCTACTGTGGCCGAGCGCCTATGAGCGAGCCCAGCATGGTCGAGATACATAGCCTAGTATGGCCGAGCGCCTATGAGCGAGCCTACTATGGCAGAGCAGTTATATATACCGAGCCTTATAAGGCCGTACAATTATTTTACTTACTATATTGAAGGAGTTGAGTCAGTATCAACAGGTAAGTATATCTCCAGATCATCTTTGACTCCCAATTATTTTTAGTTATTATATTATCAGTTCAGTTTCAACTTTCAGTTATGTTATCGCCTTATATACTCGGTACATTATTTCGAACTGACGTCCCTTTTCCGGGGACGCTGCATTTCATGCATGCAGGTTCAGATAGACAGACGAGTAGACCTCCTGAGTAGGTGTTTCCAGAGTTTAAAGCTCCACATCCTTCGGAGTTATCGGGTTTAAGTTTTTGTGTGCATCTTATGTATGTAATTATATATATAATATGGGTAGGTCGGGTCCCTGTTCCGATCACAATATATCTATCAGTAGAGGCTTGTAGACATATCCTATTGGTTAGTGCAGTATGTTGGGTTTGTAGGCCTGGTATGTATTATTTGGTGGTTTGTCAACTGTGAAAGCTATGACGGCCTTTTCAGCCTAGTTTTATATTAATGTTTAGTTATCGCTAGTTTCCATTCAGTTTTATATTTTGCTTCGCAAATTGTCTTGCAAGGTGGCCCCGTGGCCAAAGTATGACATTATATGTTCAGAGTCCCTTAGTCGCAATTTGGTACGCCAGGTTAGGTGAGGCACCGGGTGCTTGTCTCGCTCCTAGGTTCGGGGCGTGACAAACTTGGTATCAGAGCAGTTCTGTCCTAGGAAGTCTACAAGCCGTGTCTAGTAGGGTCTTGTTTATAGATGTGTTGTGCACCACATTATATAAACAGGGAACTACAGGGCATTTAGGAGTTGGTTACCCTTCTTTGAAATCTAAATCGTGCCATAGAACTGAGTTATAGGAATTTTGAATTAAACTTATGTGTTGGTGTTTGCATGCACAAATGACGGTGACTAGGAAGACTACGGCTAACCAGAGGAGAGATACATCAGTAAGTGAGGGGACCAGCAGGGTACCCCCAGTAGATGTGGCCCAGTCTGAGGCTCAAGGCGAGACCCCTACTCAGCCATTACCGGCTCCTCCACCAACTACGGAGATTCCTAGGGAAACTGCACATGCAGTTCCCCCTCCACTTCCATCAGATCAGGACTTGAGGAGTGCGGTGCATTTGTTGACACAGTTGGTAGCTACCCAGCAACAAGTTAGGGCATCAGCTAGTGCAGGAACTTCTGAGGGGTCTGGGAGTTCAAGGGTCCAAGAGTTTATTGCTTTGAGTCCCCTAGAGTTCACGGGGATAGATCAGAGGGAGGACCCGCAGGATTTCATAGATCAGCTTCACAGGATCTTTCGTGTTATGCATTCCACGGAGAAAGAGGCAGTTGAGCTAGCAGCTTTTCGACTCTGAGATATAGCCATCCTTTGGTACGAGGGATGGGAGAGGTCCAGGGGACGTGATGCACCTCCAGTTATTTGGGAGAATTTTTTAGATGCCTTCCTTGACCAGTACTTACCGCGGGAGATCCGACAGGCTCGATTCGATCAGTTTCTAGCCCTCAAGCAGGGTAATATGAGTGTTCGAGAGTATAGTCTCCATTTTGACTCATTGGCCAGATATGCACCATCCATAGTTGCTACTATGCAGGACAGGATTCACAGGTTTATAGCAGGGTTAGCCCTAGAGTTAACCGAGGCATGTGCCACCGCTGCATTGTAGGATAGTATGTATATCTCCCGGATTCAGGCATTCGCCCAGAATATAGAAAGGGGTAGGCGTCGACAGCAGGGTACAGAGAGGGCTGAGCAAGGGCAACGTAAGAGGATGAGATTTCCTAGGTCTCAGGAGCAATCTCAGGGTAGTTATAGGACCCAGTACTTCGGACATCCACCTAGGCCTCCGCCACCTCAGTTACAGGGTTACAGGTATAACAGCTATACTCAGTCAGGACCAGGTGAGAGCTTACGGGCGTCGGGTTTACAGCGACAACGAGGTTCTGCGCAGACATGGTCATTTCCTCCACGGTGTGACATATGTGGTAGAGGACACTTGGGCCAATGCCGAGCAGGTTCTAATGCTTGTTATACATGTGGGCGTCCGGGGCATATGATGCGAGATTGCCCAAATAGAGATTCTGGGGGAATGGCACAACCAGCGAGTTCAGCAATAGGATCATCTATGTTCGTGCATCCTTCAGGGCGTGAGTCTCAGTCTTCGGCTAGTAGAGGTCGAGGCAGAGGTAGAGGTTCCAGTTCAGGTGGTAATCAAAACCGTATCTATGCTTTAGCGGGTCGACAGGACCAGGAGTCTTCACCAGACGTTGTGACAGGTATATTAACCATTTGCTCTCACGATGCTTATGCTTTGATAGACCCAGGATCAACTTTATCATATATTACCCCATTTGTTGCAAGGAAGTTTGGTATAGTGCCTGAAATACTAAGTGATCCTTTTGCGGTATCTACACCGGTCGGAGAATTGATTATTGCTAGACGGGTTTACCGAGGTTGTACGGTGACAATTTGTAGTCGTCAGACCTCAGCTGACCTAGTTGAGCTAGAGATGATGGATTTTTATGCTATCGTGGGCATGGACTGGTTGGCAGCTTGCTATGCCACAGTTGATTGCCGAGCAAAGGCAGTCAGATTTCATTTTTTGGGTGAGCCAGTCCTTGAATGGGTAGGTAATACAGCAACACCCAGAGGTAGGTGCATTTATCATATTGTGCAAGTTAGAGATGCAGATGCTGAGATACCTACACTTCAGTCTATTCCCGTAGTCAAAGAGTATGCATATGTCTTTCCAAATGAGCTTCCAGGTATTCCTCCAGAGCGAGAGATTGATTTTAGCATCGATTTGCTTCCAGGAACTCAACCAATATCCATCCCTCCGTATAGAATAGCACCTGCCGAATTGAAGGAGTTGAAGGAGCAGTCAAAAGATTTGCTAGAGAAAGGTTACATCAGGCCTAGTACCTCACCTTGGCGTGCACCGGTACTATTTTTGCGAAAGAAAGACGGCTCGCTGAGGATGTGTATCGATTATAGGCAGCTAAACAAGGTAATTATTAAGAATAAGTATCCACTTCCAAGGATCGATGACTTGTTTGATCAGTTGCAGGGGGCTAGATGCTTTTCAAAGATAGATTTGAGGTCGGGGTACCACCAGGTCAGAGTTCGGGAAAAAGATATTCCAAAGACAGCCTTCAGGACCCGATATGGCCACTTCGAGTTCCTTGTCATGTCCTTCGGGTTGACTAATGAACCCGCCATATTTATGGACTTGATGAATAGCCTATTCCGGCCATTTTTAGATCTGTTCGTGATAGTATTTATTGATGATATTCTGATTTTTTCCCATTCAGAGGATGAGCATGCGGACCACCTGCGAGCGGTACTCCAAACCCTCCGTGATCATAAGTTGTATGCTAAGTTTTCTAAATGTGAGTTCTGGTTGAAGTTTGTAGCATTCTTGGGGCATATTGTATCAGATGAAGGGATAAAGGTAGACACTCAGTAGATTGAGGCCGTGAAATCTTGGCCTAGACCTACCACTCCGACAGAGGTTCGTAGCTTTCTAGGCTTAGCAGGATACTATCGGAGGTTCGTGGAGGGTTTTTCTTCTCTTTCGGCACCATTGACGAAGTTGATACAGAAAGAAACTAAGTTTCAATGGACAGAGGCTTGCAAGCAGAGTGTCCAAGAGCTTAAGAACAAGTTGACCTCAGCTCCAGTTCTAACACTTCCAGAGGGTCTAGAGGGTTATGCCGTGTATTGTGATGCATCAGGTGTCGGGTTAGGATGTGTCCTGATGCAACATGGGAAGGTAATTGCGTATGCTTCAAGGCAGTTGAGGAAGCACGAGAGGAATTATCCGACCCACGACCTCGAGTTAGCTGCGGTTGTCCATGCACTTAAGATATGGCGGCATTATTTATATGGTGTTCATGTTGATGTATTTACTGATCATAAAAGCCTACAATATATCTTCAAGCAGAAAGAGTTGAATTTGCGACAGAGGCGATGGCTTGAGTTATTGAAAGATTACGATGTTAACATTCTCTACCATCCAGGGAAAGCTAATGTTGTAGCAGATGCCTTAAGTCGCCGATCTATGGGTAGCTTAGCACATGTAGAGCCCGAGAAAAGACAATTAGCTAGAGAGATTCATCAATAGGCTTCGTTGGGGGTTTGGTTAGTAGATTCTGAGGATGGTGGAGTTGTACTCCAAAACATTGCAAAATCATCCCTCATAGCTGAAGTCAAGGAAAGGCAGTACGAGGACCCAGAGTTGGTCGAGTTGAGAGAGCGAGTTCCGCAGCAGAAGAAGCCATTGTTAGAGCTCAAGGGAGATGGGGTTCTCAGATACAGGGGTCGTTCGTGTGTTCTAGATGTAGCAGGGCTACGAGACAGGATTATGTCAGAGGCACATTATTCATGGTATTCCATCCATCCTGGATCGACGAAGATGTATCATGACATTAAGGATGTGTACTGGTGGAACGATATGAAGAAGAACATTGCTGAGTTTGTCGCCCAATGTACTAGTTGCTAGCAAGTGAAGGTAGAGCACCAGAAGCCCGGAGGGCTAATGCAGACTATAGAGATCCCGACATGGAAATGGGAGGCGATAAACATGGACTTTATCACGACTTTACCTCGTTCTAATCGTAAGTTCGATTCCATATGGGTGATAGTCGATAGGCTCACGAAATCAGCTCACTTCCAACCGGTCAGATCTACATATACAGCAGAAGATTATGCAAAGTTATATATTAAGGAGATAGTGCGGCTACACAGAGTACCGGTTTGTATTATATCTGACCGTGAGGCTCAGTTTATAGCACATTTTTGGAGGTCATTTCAGAGAGGTCTAGGGACTCAGGTGAATCTCAGCACAGCTTTTCATCCACAGACTGATGGACAAGCCGAGCGCACAATTCAGACGCTCGAGGATATGTTACGAGTATGTGTGTTGGATTTTAAAAGAAGTTGGGATGAACATCTACCTCTTATCGAGTTTGCATATAATAACAGTTACCACTCCAGTATCCAGATGGCTCCGTACGAGGCTTTGTATGGGCGTAAGTGCAGATCTCCTATAGGGTGGTTTGATGTTGGAGAATCTGGGTTACATGGGCCAGACCTGGTTCAGCAGGCCATAGAGAAAGTAAAGCTTATCCGGGAGCGACTGTTGACAGCTCAGAGTCGTCAGAAGTCATATTCTGATGTGCGGCGACGAGACTTAGAGTTCAGGATTAATGACTGGGTATTCTTAAAGGTATCACCTATGAAGGGCGTGATGAGGTTTGGCAAGAAAGGCAAGCTTAGCCCACGGTATATTGGGCCTTATAGGATCATTCGGAGAGTGGGCCAAGTAGCTTATGAGTTAGAGTTGCCCTTAGAATTGGAGTCTGTCCATCCGTTTTTTCACGTATCTATGCTACGGAAGTGCATTGGCGATCCTACCCGAGTGGTGCCCACAGATGATGTACAGATTACAGAGGACTTGTCATACGAGGAAATTCCAGTTGCCATCCTAGATCGACAAATCCGCAAGCTACGAAATAAGGAGGTAGCTTCCGTGAAGGTTTTATGGAGGAGCAAGAATGTAGAAGAGATGACGTGGGAATCGAAGGAAGAAATGAAGTCTAAATACCCCCACCTATTTCAAACTGAAGACAAATTGCTGCTATTTATAAAGATTGGCCATGTGTGGCATGCATAGTATGTTTTCTGGCTGCGTGTAGGTTGGTTTTAACCTAGTGTGCGAAGGATACTCAGGCAAAATTTTCCAAAGTCTCTAAGATTAAACATTCGAGGACGAATGTTCCCAAGGGGGAGTGATGTTACACCCTATATTTTTGTACGTAAAAATGCGTCGTAAGCAAACTAATGTAGGACCAAAAATGAGATAATATTTAAAAGTATATAAAGTAAGTTAACCATGTTACCTATGAGGTTACAAATATTGAAGATCATGAACAACAAGTACAAAGAGGGTTGGACAGTTCAGAAGCTAAAGCAATTGAATAAAACAATATTTCGTCGAAAGTCGACAAGTTGGGAATGTTATAACATGTACCTTTGGGGTGAGACTAGGGTGATTAACATGATAAGGAGATTATGTTATGATTTATATTAGTCGTATGACATCCGTGTGTTATGTTTTAATGTCAAGCGAGTTGTGGAACAAAAGTCGATGAAAGTCATCACAAGTTACACTCATAAGTTTTACTGAAACTTTGGGTCAAATGTAACTGCAATTTTCTCCCAATATACTTAGAGTTATGGGGTGTTCCACCCATCAAATTAAATATCTATGAGTCTATTTTCCAATTCATTAAACCGTTTGTCAATACGACATCGGAGTATTGAGATATGGGCATTTTTGCGATACTGCGCAAGCTGCTAGGTGACAAGTAGGTGTGTCACCTACTTGCTTAAATGAAAGCCCAAAAATGGGCCATTTCGGGTCGTCCAAAGAGGCCTTTTAAAGGCCTATTTTCTTCATATATTAGACTTAAAATAGAGCATAATAACCAGACATAAGCTCTGCAAAGAATCCTCCCAAAAATTTCCCACAAACCCTAATTGATTTTCTCTCCCTTTCAAGTTCTAATTGGAGGTAAAACCTAGAGTTTGAAGAACCAAGATAGGAGCTGAGTTATCCAACAAATAAGGTGAGTTTACTGCTCTCTTTCATCCAGTTTTTCTTCTATAAATTCATGGTAAGTCGTTCTATACTTGTGAGAACTCACGGGACGGTGATCGGAAGCCGTGAGTTCGAGTTATTCACTTGTAGCGGACTGTTTTGTGGACTGTTTTGTGTTGCTGTTGAGCTGCGTGTTTTACTACTATTTTGTGGAGTTTTGGAGGAGGAAGGGGGTGTATAAACACCATATAAATGTAGGGTGGTTTGCTGGTCGTTCGTCATAACATTTTCGGGTCGTTTGACACTACTACGGTGCTCGTTTTGTGTATGAAGAGATTGGGGGGTGTTGGGCTGTTTTGTAGTATTTGATGGTGTATATAGGGCTGGAAAATGATGTATATATGTTGTCATTGTTCTGTTCTTGTATTGTTTGTGTTATCTTGAATTTGGAGGAAGTAAGGATTATAGGTGAGATGCTGCCCGTTTTAATACAAAATAAGTTTGTCGTTCGTTGTGCGATAGTTGTAACTTTCGTAACTTAACGATAGTATTATTATCATTCTTGTAGATTAAGGTGCGAAGAGGTGAGTTCAACTTGGTGATTGGAAAGATTGTGATAAGGTATGTTAAGGCTAAGCCTTCCTCCATTTTGGCATGATCTCGTAGCTACATGTGTTAGTAATGAGACAAAAAGAGAAGTTCATATTCATGAATTTATTCACACTATTCTAGTCTCATAAGTTACAATATTATTCCTTATCGAGATTCTATATTCAATTTAGTATTGTCTTCTTCCAGTCAAGAGAGCAGCAAGCCTATATATACAGTATTACAGTATTTTTATTACCATCGAGCTATAATCGATGGGCAGGCCCCTATTGGGCAACCTCTGATCAGATGGAAAGTTATATACCGAGCCTACTGTGGCCGAGCGCCTATGAGCGAGCCCAGCATGGTCGAGATACATAGCCTAGTATGGCTGAGCGCCTATGAGCGAGCCTACTACGGCAGAGCAGTTATATATACCGAGCCTTATAAGGCCGTACAATTATTTTACTTACTATATTGAAGGAGTTGAGTTAGTATCAACAGGTAAGTATATCTCCAGATCATCTTTGACTCCCAATTATTTTTAGTTATTATATTATCAGTTTAGTTTTAACTTTCAGTTATGTTATCGCCTTATATACTTGGTACATTATTTCGTACTGACGTCCCTTTTTCGGGGACGCTGCATTTCATGCATGCAGGTTCAGATAGACAGACGAGTAGACCTCCTCAGTAGGTGTTTCCAGAGTTTAAAGCTCCACATCCTTCGGAGTTATCGGGTCTAAGTTTTTGTGTGCATCTTATGTATGTAATTATATATATATAATATGGGTAGGTCGGGGCCCTGTTCCGATCCCAATATATCTATCAGTAGAGGCTTGTAGACATATCCTATTGGTTAGTGCAGTATGTTGGGTTTGTAGGCCTGGTATGTATAATTTGGTGGTTTGTCATCTGTAGTAGCTATGACGGCCTTTTCAGCCTAGTTTTATATTGATGTTTAGTTATCGCTAGTTTCCATTCAGTTTTATATTTTGCTTCGCAAATTGTCTTGCAAGGTGGCCCCGTGGCCAAAGTATGACATTATATGTTCAGAGTCCCTTAGTCGCAATTTGGTACGCCAGGTTAGGTGAGGCACCGGGTTCTTGTCTCGTTCCTAGGTTCGGGGTGTGACAGGTTCGAACACGGTGAGGCTAGATTATTGGGTACGAACATGGTTTAGGATGCCTTAGAAAAGGTGAAGGTGATTCAGGATAGACTTCACACAGCCCAGTCCAGATAGAAAAGTTATGCAGACCGAAAGGTTCGCGATGTGGCAGTCACGGTTGGAGAGCGAGTCTTGCTCCGGTTTTCGCCTATGAAGGGCGTTATGAGGTTTGGAAAGAAGGGCAAGCTGATCCCAAGGTTCATTGGTCCATTTGAGGTGTTGCGTCGAGTTGGGGAGGATGCTTATGAACTTTACTTGCCTCCCAGTCTAGTAAGAGTTCATCCGGTATTCCATATTTCTATGCTCCGAAAGTATCACGGCGATCCATCCCATGTGTTGGATTTCAGCTCAGTTCAATTGAACAAGGATCTATCCTATGTTGAGGAGCCAGTGGCTATTTTAGACAGGCAGGTCACAAGGCTAAGGTCAAAGAACATTTCTTCTGTGAAAGTTCAATGGAGGGGACAACCGGTAGAGGAGGCAACTTGGGAGTCCGAGCAGGATATGCGCAGCCAGTACCCTCATCTTTTTACAGTTTCAGGTATGTCTTTATACTCGTTCGAGGACGAACAACTGTTTTAAGACGGGGAGGATGTAACGACCTGGCCGGTCATTTTTAGAATTAGAGCCCTGATCCCCTAATATTTGCTTTACCCACATTTGTTTCTACTTTTGGGAATTTCCGGAGTGATTTGTTATGGAATTCAGGAAGTTTTGGGAGACTTAGTCCCTAGTTGTGAGTTTAAGCCTTAGAAATTGGACTGTAGTTGGAACTATGTAAAGACAGATCCGAAATAGAATTTTGTCGACTCTGTTAGCTTCGTTGAGTGATTTTGAGCTTAGGAGCACGTCCGGAATGTGTTTTGGAGGTCTGTAGTAGATTTTGTCTTGAATTGGTGAAAGTTAGATTTTTCGGCGATTTCGACCGATAGTGAAAATTTTGATATCAAGCTCGGAATGGATTTCCAAAAGTGGCTGTAGGTTCGTAGTGTCATTTGTGACATGTGTGTAATATTTGAGGTAATTCGGACTAGATTTGATGTGGTTCGGCATCGTTTGTATAATTTGAAAAATTCTAAGTTCTTAAGCTTGAATCTGTGCTTAATTCATGATTTTGGTATTGTTCGATGTGGTTTGAAGGCTCAACTAAGTTCGTATGGTGTTATAGGATTGGTTGGTAGGTTTGGTTGAGGTCCCGGTGGCCTCGGGTGTGTTTCGGATGCTTAATGGAATGAAGTTGGACTTAGGAAAATCTAGTGCTTTTGCTGGTTCTACTGTAATCGCACCTGCGCAAGGCTGCCCGGAGGTGCAAGCCCGCGGTGCGAGCAAATTGGCGCAGAAGCGGAAAAATGGAGGAGTGCCAGGTGTCGCAGGTGCGAGGTGTTTTCCGCATCTGCGATGCCCGCAGATGTGTTAGGGGTCTTGGCAGATACGCAAGGTCCGCAGAAGCAGAAGGGAATTTCGCAGGCGCGCACGCGCAGATGTGGCCCTTTCATCGCAGGTGCGAAAGCAGAGTGGGCAAGTTAATTGCGCAGATGCGCACAATTTCTGCACAAGCGCACCCGCAGGTGCGAGCCCCTTGCAACTCGGTTTAGGGCGATGTTTAAGAGCATTTTCGAGAGATTTCTTGAGGTAAGTCCCTTGTGCTTATTTTTGATCAATAATCTTGTTTCCCCATGTATTTTTCCACCTAGTTAGTGTGTATTTATGGTGGAAATTGGGAATTGGACTAGGGATTTGGAAGTTTGATTTGTGGATTTGGAGGACCATTTGGTGTCGAATTTTAGTAAATTTGATATGGTTAGACACGTGAGTAAACAGTTTTTCGTATTTTATGACTTTTATCCGATTCCGAGATGTGGGCCCCAGAGGCAATTTTTGTGTTATTTTCAGAATTTTCGTTAAAATATTGATTCCGTTAATTAGATGAGTCTATTATTGTTGTATTTATGATATGTAATTGCCTTTGGCTAGATTTGGGCCACTCAGAGCCGGATATTCGTGGGAAGGGCATTGTGTGGGGGAAATCCCCTTAAGATTTGGAACTATTGTGATATGTGAGCGATGTGTACGTGAGGTGACGAGTACATACACGGGCTAGTTGTGGTAAAACCCAATTTTCTTATTGAGCAGTAACATTTTTTTTTTGTTATTTTGAGTTATACCATTTTAGTGAGTACTAATCTATTTTCATTTTTAATTGAGTTATTCCAATGTGTGTAGCTATCATGTTTAGTCTAATACAACATGTCTACGTGTCTTAATTATTTATGTGAATTATGTGTAACATGCTAAGTGAATTTTCTGCTTCTTCCCTGACTGGTACTTAGTCTAAATTGTAAGAACTTCATGATAGTAGTTGGATTTATATCATTCGCACTGCATATTTACTTTGGGACTACGGAACGGTATTTCGGGAGATCCCCCTGCACATTTACTTTGGGACTACGGAACGGTATTCCGATAGATCCCCCTGCATATTTACTTTGGGACTACCGAACGGTATTCCGGGAGATACCCCTGCACATTTACTTTGAGACTACGGAGCGGTATTCCGGGAGATCCCCTTGCACATTTACTTTGGGACTACGCAACGGTATTCTGGGAGATTCCCCTACACATTTACTTTGGGACTACGGAACGGTATTTCGGGAGATGCCCCTGCTCATTTACGTTTGGGACCACGAGACAGTATCTCAGGAGATCTCCTGTTGTGTTTCTGTGTACTGAGCTGTTACCTTCTATGATTCCATTGTTGTTAAATTTCAGCCTTTATTTTATTGCGGTATTACACTATATATATATTTTTTTTTTATATTTACCAGTAAGGCCCTGACCTAACCTCGTCACTACTCGACCGAGGTTAGGTTTGGCACTTACTGGGTACCGATTGTAGTGTACTCATGCTACTCTCTGCATATATTTTTCGTGTGCAGATCCAGGTGCACCTTATCAGCCGCACTATCAGTGAGCCAGGACAGCTTTGGAGATTTCAAGGTATATCTGCCGCATCCGCAGACCTCGGAGTCCCCTTCTACTCTTTCTCATGTCCATCATCTTCTATATTTTTCCTTGGTAGACTTTGACGTATAGATACACTGGATTTTTCCTTCTGTAGTTTGTGATTCACGATATTCCGGGTTTTGGGATTTGTTGTGTGTTTTTGAATAGTTGGTTAAATTTATATTTCTAATTTATTATTCCGCAAAATGTTAGGCTTACCTAGTTGTAAAGACTAGGTGCCGTCACGACGTCACACGGAGGAAAAATTGGGTCGTGACATAGAACACAGAATTACTTATTAAATTTAAAGATGAGATTTTGGGTCATCACAAATTTGTTGGACCAAAAGCAGATAATACGTGATATGAGATATTTGGTTTGCCTACTATTTGCAATAAGTCTAAGCATGATCAAAGATTATGGATTAAATGAGACCTTATTATATGTAATATTTTAATTTATTTTACATATGTGTATATAAATTGAACCGAATGTAATGAGTTCAACTAAATTCACAAATTTCATCCTATATCCGTCTCAGCTTAAGTATAGAAATTAACAGCAGACTTAGAAAATAGCTCCAATAACACCAAGTCCGAAATCTGATATTTATATTTATTTAATGAACGTTTCAACCCGAATATATAGAATTTAACCCAAAATTACTAAGTATTACATCCGTCTCCGCAATTAACCACATACACAAAAGTTCAAATCGAAATAAAAGATCCTCCTATTTTGTTCCTTCTCTTTTCAATATGCAAAAGTCTACTCCCACCCTAAAAATTTAAAAGTAAAATGGATTTTTTTGGCAGTTACATATTGGCCGATCGATCAAAAATAATTATATCCACTAGTCAAATATATAAAAAATATATACTCTATATAAAATATGTATTATATATATAATATACAAAAATATATATATTGCCGACTATTATTTTTGAGAGCGGCTATTCTGTGTATTTTATTTTTGAGTAATTAAAAAGGACAAATTTATGCCCAATGGGCTAGCTTAGTAGAGGTGAAAAGGTCTTCGTGCATGTGCATGGATTTGCAGTCCTATGTTTACTACTAATAAATTCCTGGACTTATATTCTTCATGACTTAAATGTCCCGATTCACTTGTCTCTACTTGGACTGGCAAATTGGTTGGTGACACTTTTCTTGACCTTTGATATATTAAGGAACCACATATGACTATGGAAGATCCAGATTTTCTTATTGTCGTCACTTTTTGAATATTCTAGCGAAAATGACATCTCTTTTAATTAAAAATTGCTATAGTATGATCCAACGGATACATTAAATATCCGGTTAGATACTTCCATTAATAGAAAGACAATTTAGAACATCGCGACTTTGAACGACCTAACCTTTCTCTTTCTTGTAATTTCCTAATTGTCATCCAGCGAAGGGCTACACTCGCTAAAGGGTCAAGAGTGATGAATCAAACATTATTTTTCGTGAAAGTATATTATGTATATAGAATATATATATATATATATATATATATATATATATATATATATATATTGAAAGAAAGATAGAATAAAGTTGTGCAATTTTTCTCTGATTGTATTCACCGTTCAGACCCCTATTTATACAAGTAATTTTTATAATTAAAATAAATAAAAAATAAAAGTAAAAGAATATTCCTATATACTTGTACTATTTCTATTGCCTACTTATATAACTTCCTAAGAGATTTTATTCTCATACATATGCTCATCATGTGTAGGAAGCTTCTTATTATTTGCCAACTCAGCTTCTCTGTTATACATCAAATGACTGGGTTTTATTCTTCAATGATGGGTCTTGTGTTGTGTGATGTTGACACGTGTAGATATTATTTATCTACACATTTAGACACATAAGAATGAGAACATCGTAGTGTCCGAAATCTCTAACTCAAGCTCAAATTTCGAGCTTTCTCTTTTCTCTCAGAGATTGTATCTTCCTCATCCTTCTTCTGCAAATTGATATGGGGCTTTTTATCTTCAACATCCCCCTCAAGTTGGAGGGGAGAGAATAGACCCCCATCTTGTTCAAAATGTGTCGGTGTGAAGCCCCAGATAAGGGTTTAGTGAACAGATCTGCTAGCTGATGCTCCGATGGAAGGAACGAGAGAGTGATTAGCTCAGAAAGGAACTGCTGACGGACGAAATTTTTATGACCCAAAATCCCACCACAGGCGTCGTGATGGCACTTAGGCTCTAAAACTAGGTAAGCCGATTACAATTACATTTCAAACCATTTTTTTTATATACGTAATCAAAACTAACATCGGAAACAAATATGAAAACCTCCCAAGACTGGTAGTACTGAGTCACGAACTCTAACGGAATACGTAGAATGATCACGAGGACCGAATATACAATACTATTTGATTAAAAATTAACAGTACAATAAAATGAATAGAATCCAAGGGACTGCGACGGCCAAGCAACTCTACCTTGAATCCTTGCGATACGGTCGGTACCCTGTAAGTATCAAGACTAACCTCAGTGGAGTAGAGACGAGATACAGTCAAGACACTCACTAGTCTAACAACCTGTGCAGTATAGTATACAAAATAATACTGAAAAATAACTAGCAATGATAACAATAAAATCAACCAGCGATATAACAGCAATGCAACAAGAACATCATAATTACTGCTCAGACGAATAAGGAACACAAGTACAACTAATTAATCAAGTCCTTCACATATAAATTCTTTCGCCTATATGTTTTTCAAATAAAACTCTTCAGGATATAATACTTTCCAATAAATATATTTTCAAGTAAAAGTCACCGTCTGACACCTTATTTCACAATCATAAAAATTACGGGTCTCAGCCCATTTTTCCACGACACCTCATGCCCATATTTCAATTACCATCACACGGTCAACTCACGTGTCAATAATAAAATTATCATATTTTTCCCGGCACCTCATGCCCATATTATTTTCATAACTGCATGGATAACTCACGTACCAAAATATCAATGTATATAAGATCCGCAGGATCAATTTATTTTCAATAAAGTAAGGTTAAAATCTTTAAATCAAGTAAGAAATCAACAAAAGATAAGTTTATTTTAGAAATCATTTGAGTGAGGAAAAGTGATATTTCCATTAAAATAAAGCATCTGATAAACTACTAATTTGGATATAAAATTTATTAAATTAAAAATACTAGAAATTTATTTTCATTTAAAACAACTCAATCATCAAAAACAAGTATAACCCAAAAATACAAATCCTCAAAATCTTGTACGAAAAAGTCGGTCAACAATACATCAAGAAATACAAAACACTTAATATTAAGTCAAATAATACATCACGGAAAATACAAGACAAATTTTGAAATAACAAAATAACAAAAGGCAAGTGCAGCCATAGAGAAAAATCAACAAAAGGGCACTCGTGAAGTACCGCTCGTAATCCCAAATAATAAATAAATTCACAATCTTTCATTTTCTTATATCACCGCTGGAGTCTTCACATTAAATTTTAAAGAAATCATTTATTTTCCGAAATAACATCCCGTGTTTTAGCCACCCTTATCACACCGCATGACTTCTAGTAGTTCCTCTACTAGCCACGCGTTTCAAGCCACCCTTATCTCACCGCATGTGTTTCAACACCCTAACCTTATATCACCGCATGACTTCTAGTAGTTCCCCTACTAGCCACGCGTTTCAAGCCACCCTTATCTCACCGCATGCGTATCAATATCACAATATTTTATAAATTGCACCTCAGGTGCCCAAATATCACAGCATAATACAACTTGCACCTCAAGTGCCCAAATATTTCAACATATCACAAATTGCACATCAAGTGCTTAAATATTACAACATGTCACAAATTACACATCAAGTGCTCAAATCTTACAACATATCACAAATTGCACATCAAGTGCTCAAATATTACAACATATCATAAATTGCACATCAAGTGCTCAAATATTACAACATATTATTTTTCCACAATAAGAAGCCACAACTCGATCATAATGTGCACAACATCTTAACAAAATATCCGAAAATGAACAACTCAACCGAATAATATTTCACAATTTGGCACTTTGCCTCAATATGATTCACGGCCTTTATAATTCAATACCAGATTTTCAACAGTGTGAACTGAAAAGTAATTCATCTTATTAACTAGATTTTTCTTTTAAATTATCTGTAGGAAAAATCAATAATGAAAGTGTTTTCCATAAAAATGGCAACTCAAACAAACACAGAGTTCAAATGAAAGTCAAGTGGCAATCGCACCAAATTATCATATAAAAACAACCTCGGCAAACAAGGAATGAGGCATGACAAATAAGGAATTTAATAAGTTACAACAATTTTCCAACTTAATACTTAAGGGCGCCTATGAATTTCAACCAATATAATTTGCACATATAAACCAAGTACGTACTCGTCAGCTCGCGTACATGGTTTTTAATTACATAATTTTTATATAAGACTCAATGCCTAAGGGGTAATTTCCCCACTCGAGGTTATGCAAGATACTTACCTCGACGATACTAAATTAATGCTTTTAAATGATCTTCACGAGTGAAGCCACCTCCGGATGGCTCAAATCTGAAATTCGTCCCTTAATAATACTATGATGGTCCACCAATTAAAAACAAATCAATCAATAACAATGAAACACAATTGCACTAATATTAGTGTGATGACCTAAAATGTCATCTTTAAATTTAATAAGTAATTCTATATTCTAAGACCTTGAAAAGCACCATGTATTATTTCTCGGTTTGCGTGCATAGTCCGTATAATTTTTCGAAAAGTTTTTTATGTGAAAAATGGATTAAAATGTGAAATAGAGCTTTAAAACTCAACTGAGTTGACTTTGGTCAACATTTTGAGCAAACGGACCCTATGGAGTTTAGGAACAATATCACTTCTTTCTTCCTCTACCGATGGACAGGGACCAGAATGCCCAGTGGAAACTATGGCCAGGGGTAGAGGTCGAGGTCGTGCTAGAGGCCGAGGCAGAGGCCGAGGTAGAGCTCAGTCCAGAGCTCGAGCAGCTGCACCTGTTGAAGAACCTCAGGTGGACCTTGAGGAGGAGGTTCTAGTTCAGAATGTACCAGTTGGACTAGTTCAGGTCCCGGAAGGATTCATAGCCACTCCAGTACTTCAGGACGCTCTAGCCCGTTTGGTAAGTCTTATAGAGGGTGTGGCCCAGAATGGTACATTTCCAGTGGTATCAGCCGTCTCACAGGCTGGGGGAGGAGCACAAACTCCCACTACTCTCGCTCCGGAGCATATGGCTTCCCAAAATCAGGCTTCAGCAGCCCCGCCAGTAGGGGTAGTTCAACTAGTTGTTACGGCACAGATCGGTGATAGGCCCGCCATTTCTTTTGAGGCGTTATTGAGACTGGATAAGTTTACCAAAATCTTTCCAGTTTACTTCAGTGGTATACCTTCTGAGGACCCACAGGATTATCTTAAATGTTGCTATGAGGTTCTGCTTAACATGGGTATAGTTGAGACCAATGGGATTGATTTTGTTGTATTTCAGAAGACGGGTTCTGCTAAGAGGTGGTAGAGAGATTATACATTGACCCGACGAGTCGGATCGCCTGCACTTACCTGGGAGAAGTTCTCTCAGCTATTTCTGGAGAAGTTCCTTCCTATCACACTGAGAGAGGAATTCCCCAAGCAATTTGAACGTCTACAGCAGGGCAGTATGACTGTTACTTAGTATGAGTCCCGTTTTGTGGATTTGGCCCGTATCATACTTTAGATGGCCAAGGAAACCGGAAGTGAGATTTCTTTTTAGGTGGCTGCTAATGTCGCAATGAGGATCGAGATGGTTCTTACACAGGATAGAGGGCAGAGGTCCGATAATAGGCCATGCTAGTATGGTGGTTTCAATGGTGCCTCGTCTGGAGGCAGGGGTAATTTTGGTAGGGGTCATTCTCTCAGACCGTTTCATTCAGCACTTCATGCATCTCCCGGTGCTTCAGGGAGTCACGGTCCTATTAGGCCTTACTCTGGGCAGCCAACATTTAGTGCACATTCAGCTCCTATCAGTGCACCACCACTCCAGAGTTACTACAGTGGTTATCCGACCCATTTGGGTCAGCTTCAGCTTCAGCAGCCACGACATCAAGATGGATGTTATGAGTGTGGGAACATTGGTCACATCAGGAGGTATTGCCCTAGATTGGCGAGTAACAGATCTCGACAAGATTCTCGTGCCATCATATGGGCACCGGTTGCTTCACCACCTGCTCAGGCAGCTAGAGGTAGGGGCCAGGCAACTAGAGGTGGAGATCAGGCTATTAGCGGTGGAGGTCAGGCCATTAGAGGTAGATGTCAGACCGTTAGAGGTAGAGGCTAGCCAGTTAGTGGCCGTCCTAGGGATGCAGTTCAGAGTGGTGGGGCCCAGCCCCGATTTTATGCTTTTCCAGCTAGGCATGAGGCTGAGTCATCTAATGCTATAATCCCAGGTATTATTCCAGTTTTCCATAGTGATGCTTCAGTTCTATTTGATCCAGGATCTACTTATTCCTATGTGTCCTCCTATTTTGCTTCATATTTGGTTGTGCCTTATGATTCTCTGAGTCCTTCTGTGTGTGTATCTACACCGGTAGGAGACTCTATTATAGTAGATCATGTCTATCATCCGTGTGTGATTATTGTTGGTAATCTTGAGACTAGTGTGGATATTCTACTTCTTGATATGGTAGATTTTGATGTCATCTTGGGTATGGATTGGCTGTCCCCTTATCATGCTATATTGGATTGTCATGCCAAGACAGTGACCCTAGCTATGCCGGGGTTTCCTCGGTTAGAGTGGAAAGGAACTCCTGATCATTCTGCCAGCAAGGTTATTTCTTATATGAAAGCCCAGCGTATGGTAGAGAAAGGGTGTCTAGCCTATTTGGCTTTTATTCGCGATCCCAGTGCGTATGTTCCATCTATGGACTCAGTACCAGTTGTTCATGAATTTCCAGAAGTATTTCCTGCAGATTTGTTGGGTATGCCACCTGATAGAGATATTGACTTCTGTATTGATTTGGCTCCGGTCACTCAGCCCATTTCTATTCCACCATACTGTATGGCCCCGCCAGAGTTGAAAGAATTAAAAGAGCAGTTACAAGACTTGCTTGATCAGAGATTCATTAGGCCCATTGTCTCGCCTTGGGGTACACCAGTATTATTTGTAAAGAAACAAAGATGGCTTTATGCGGATGTGTATAGATTATCGACAGTTGAACAAAGCCACTATCAAAAACAAATATCTGCTGCCACTAATTGATGACTTATTTGATCAACTTCAGGGTGCCAAGGTATTTTCAAAGATCAATTTGAGGTTTGGTTACCATCAGTTGAAGATTAGGGCATCTGATGTCCCTAAAACAGATTTTCGAACTAGGTATGGGCATTACGAATTCCTAGTGATGTCATTTGGGTTGACAAATGCCCCAGCAGCATTTATGGATTTGATGAATCGGGTGTTCAAGCCTTATTTGGATTCTTTTGTGGTTGTATTCATTGATGATATCTTGATTTACTCCAACAGTCGAGAGGAACATGAGCAACATCTTCGAAGTGTGCTTTACACCTTGAAGAATAATTAGTTATATGCAAAGTTTTCAAAATGTGAGTTTTGGTTAGACTCAGTTGCCTTTTTGGGGCATGTTGTATCGGCATAAGGCATAAAGGTGGATCCTAAGAAGATTGAGGTTGTTTAGAATCGGCCTAAACCTACTTCACTTATAGAGATCCGGACTTTCCTAGGTTTAGCAGGTTATTATCGTCGGTTCGTGGAAGGGTTTTCATCTATAGCAAGCCCATTTACCAGATTGACCCAGAAAGGTGTCCCATTCAGATGGTCAGACGAGTGTGAGTTGAGCTTTCAAAAACTTAAGACCGCTTTGACTACGGCGCCAGTATTGGTATTACCCACAGGTTTGGGATCGTATACGGTATATTGTGATGCATCTCACATTGGGCTTGATGTAGTATTAATGCAAGATGGCAAGGTAATTGCATATGCGTTGCAGTAGTTGAAAATTTAGGAGAAGAATTATCTTGTTCATGACTTAGAATTGGCAGCCATTGTTCATGCGCTGAAGATTTGGAGGCATTACCTCTACGGTGTCTCGTGTGAGGTATTTACTGATCATCGTAGCCTTCAGTATCTGTTCAAACAAAAAGGTCTTAATTGAGGCAGAGAAGATGGTTGGAGTTGTTGAAAGACTATGATATCACCATTTTGTATCACCCCGGAAAGGTCAATGTGGTGGCCGATGCTTTGAGTAGAAAGGCTGTGAGTATGGGCAGTCTTGCGTATATTCCGGTTGGTGAGAGGCCATTAGCTGCAGATGTTCAGACTTTGGCTAATCAGTTCGTGAGGTTAGATGTTTCAGAACCCAGTCGGGTTCTAGCTTGCACAGTCGCTCGATTTTCTTTATATGAGCGCATCAGAGAGAGGCAGTATGATGATCTTCATTTACTTGTCCTTAAGGACACAGTGCAGCACAATGTTTCCAAACAGGTAGCTGTGGGGGAAGATGGGGTTCTGCAAATGCAGGGTCGTATTTGTGTGCCTAATATGGATAGGCTTCGTGAATTAATTTTTGAAGATGCATACAGTTCCATGTATTCTATTCACCCAGGTACCGCTAAAATGTATCAAGATTTGCGGCAACATTATTGGTGGAGGAGAATGAAAAAGGATATAGTTGCATATGTAGCTCGGTGTCTGAATTATCAGCAAGTTAAGTACGAGCATCAAAGACCTGGTGGTTTGCTTCAGAAGTTAGAAATTTCTGAGTGGAAGTGGGAGTGTATCACTATGGATTTTGTTGTTGGGCTCCCACGGACTCAGAGAAAATTTGATGCAGTTTGGGTCATTGTGGACAGGTTGACCAAGTCAACACATTTTATTCCAGTGGCAGTTACCTATTCTTCAGAGAGGTTAGCTGAAATTTACATTCGTGAGATTGTCCGCCTACACAGTATGCCCGTGTCTATTATTTTAGATCGAGGTATGCAATTTACCTTACACTTTTGGAGGGCTGTATAGAGTGAGTTAGGCACGCGAGTTGAGTTGAGTACAACATTTCATCCACAGACAGACGGACAGTCAGAGCGCACTATTCAGATATTGGAAGATATGCCCCGCGCTTGTGTTATAGACTTTGGAGGTTTTGGGATCATCTCTTGCCACTTGTGGAGTTTGCTTATAATAATAGCTACCAGTCGAGCATTCAGATGGCTCCATATGAGGCATTATACGGAAGGCGACATCAATCGCCAGTTGGTTGATTTGAACCGGGAGATGCTCCGTTGTTGGGTACCGATTTGGTACAGGATGCCTTGGATAAGGTCAAGATTATTCAGGATCGACTTCGCACAACTCAGTCTAGGAAAAAGAGTTATGCCGACCGTAAACTTTGTGATATTGCATTCATATTTGGAGAAAGAATATTGCTCCGGGTTTCACCTATGAAAGGTGTAATAAGGTTCGGAAAGAAGGGCAAGTTGAGCCCTAGGTATATCGGACCTTTTGAAATTCTTTAAAGGGTGGGTAAAGTAGCCTACAGGCTTGCATTACCACCTAGTTTATCAGCGGTTCATCTGGTGTTCCATGTGTATATGCTCCGGAAATATCATGGTGATCCATCCCATGTTTTACATTTCAACTCTGTCCAGTTGGACAAAGATTTAACTTACGAGGAGGAGCTGGTGGCTATTCTAGCCCGGTAGTTCCGACAGTTGAGGTCTAAGAGTTATCCTTCAGTTCGGGTGCAATGGACAGGTCAGCCGGTAGAGGCATCTACCTGGGAGTCCGAGTCAGACATGCGGAGTAAATATACACACTTATTCACCAGCTCTGGTACTCTTTTCTAACTTCGTTTGAGGACGAACGATTGTTTTAGAGGTGGAGAATGTGATGAACTAAAATGTCATCTTTAAATTTAATAAGTAATTCTGTGTTCTAAGACCTCAAAAAGCACCATGTATGATTCCTCGACTTGCGTGCACAGTCCGTATAATTTTTCGGAATGTTTTTATATGAAAAATAGATTAAAATGTGAAATAGAGCTTTAAAACTCAACTGAGTTAACTTTGGTCAACATTTTGAGCAAACGGACCCCGGATCAGTGTTTCGACAATTTGTTTAGGTCTGTATCGTGATTTGGGACTTGGGCGTATGCCCGGAATTGAATTCCGAGGTCCCTAGCTCGAGATATGGAATTTTGATAAAAATTTAAAAGCTTGAAAGCTTAATGATTTTTAAGAAATTGCTGATGTTGAATTTATTAACCTCAGATCCGTATTTTGGTTTCGGAGCCCGGTGTAGGTCCATTATAATATTTATTACTTGTCTGTCGAATTTGGTGAGAATCAGAGTTGATTTGACGTGATTCGGACGTCCGGTTGTAAAAATATAAATTTTAAAATTTTCTTAAAAACTTCCTTTGATTTGGTGTCTGATTCGTAGTTCTAGGTGTTATTTTAGCGATTTGATCGCGTGAGCAAGATCGTATTAGGTTTTTGGACTTGTGTGCATATTTGGTTTGGAGCCCCGAGGGCTCGGGTTAGTTTCGGATGGGCTACGGGACGATTTCGGACTTAGAAAATCTGGTTTTCTGCAGACTTCAGGCTTCTGGTGTGTTCTTCTTCGCGTTCGTGAAGGTACTCTCATGAACGTGAAGAGCAAATTGGGGCTGGCACGTTTTGTGCTTCGCGTTCGCGACATAGTGACCGCGTTCGCGAAGGCTTGAGGTTCAAAGCTTCGTATTCGCGAAGGCCAAGCCAGGCAAGCATCGCGTTCGCGAGGTAGCCCTCGCGTTCACGAAGAGTAAAATTGGACAGCACAAATCTGTGCTTCGCGAACGCGAGGCACTGACCGCGTTCGCGAAGGATAAGAATCCCAGAAACAGAACTTAAGTTCTGGAAATGGGATTTCAACCCATTTTCAACTCTTTTCTATTTTTGAGCATGGTTAAGGCAATATTTGGGCGATTTTCACGGGAAAATATTGGGGTAAGTATTCCTTATCCTATATTGATTATATTTTATGATTTCATACTCATTTATATCATGAATCCGTGAATTTATGGAAGAAAAATCATATTTTTATAAAATTTTCCAAAAAGGAAAATTTAAGATTTGAAGGTCCATTTGATATCGGAATTGGACAATTTTTGTATGGTTAAACTCGTAACGGAACGGGTGTTCGGATTTCGTAGGTTTTTTTGA
Organism: Nicotiana tomentosiformis; assembly: GCF_000390325.3. Lineage (NCBI taxonomy): Eukaryota > Viridiplantae > Streptophyta > Magnoliopsida > Solanales > Solanaceae > Nicotiana > Nicotiana tomentosiformis. The sequence goes on along the minus strand of NC_090821.1, from coordinate 68,537,971 downwards.
GATTTGAGACGTGGGTCCCACTATCGAATATTTTAATAAATTTCATATTTTTATCCGGAAAATTAGTAAATTCATATGGAATTAATTCCTATTATTTGTAGTGAATATATCAAATTGTTTGTGAATAGATTTGAAACTTTTGGAGACAAATTTAAAAGGAAAAGCTGTGGTTGAATAATTGATTGTAATTTACAAAGCGAGGTAAGTGTCGTGGTTAACCTTGACTTGAGGGAATAAAACCCTTAAATTATTTGTTATGTGAATTGCATGTGAACGACGTATAGGCGAGGTGACGAGTGTTTATACGTCGTCAAATTAATTATTTGCCTGCTTACTTGAAAAATCATAAATTATTTTAAATTATGAATTAATTATTATAATAATTGTTTCTCTCCGATTCTTTGTCAAATATTAATTCTTGAATTCCTGCATTAACTGTTACATGTTATTTGAATTATGTGCCTTAATTGTTATTTGACATTTAACATATTAAATATTAAACTGCCTATTTTTTCCTTGATTTTCATAATAATTTGCTATTTGTCATTGTTTGCTTCATAATTAAATCATAATTATTGTATGCTTGTTGTCTTATAATTTTATATTAATAGTTGCATTTATTGGAAAAATTTCTTCTATAAGAATTGGTAAATGGATATATTGGAGGATCGTGTTGCACGCCGCAACAGACTTATATAAAAGTCAATATTGGGGGATGGATTGCACGCCGCGACAGACTTATATAAAAGTCAATATTGGAGGATCGGATTGCACGCCACAACAGACTTATAGAAAAGTCAATATTGGGGGATCAGATTGCACGCTGCAACAGACTTATATAAAAGTCAATATTGGAGGATCGGATTGCACGCCACAACAGACTTATAGAAAAGTCAATATTGGGGGATCGGATTGCACGCTGCAACAGACTTATATAAAAGTCAATATTGGGGGCTCGGATTGCACGCCGCAACAGACTTATATAAAAGTCAATATTGGGGGATCGGATTGCACGCCGCAACAGACTTATCTAAAAGTATGTATATATACTTGATTGAAATAAATATAAAATAGAATTGAATGTGAACATATTGCGAGAGCGGGTTGTACGCTGCAACAGAATTGATGGAAATGATATTTGGTTATGACTGCTGAGTTGGCTTCAATTATTATAAATGAGTTACCTGATTTATTTCTATTATTGTTGTTGTTACAAATATTGCGTATAGGTAATGTAAGTGACACGCCTTAGCCTCGTCACTACTTCATCGAGGTTAGGCTCAGCACTTACCAGTACATGGGGTCGGTTGTACTGATACTACACTTTGCGCTTCTTGTAAAGATTTTGGAGTTGGTCCAAGCGGCGTACCATAGACTTGCTCGAATTTCAGCTACCAGAGGAGACTTGAGGTATAACTGCATGGCATCCGCAGTTCTGAAGTCCCTGTCTATTTTACTTTAGCTGTGTGTTTATTTCCAGACAGCTTTATTTTATTCAGACCTTTATTTGTATTTATTCTAGAAGCTCGTGCACTTGTGACACCAATTATGGGATGGTAATTAGACACGGTTATTTTTATGGATTATTTCATTCTATTTCAAACTTTGCTTCCGCTTTTGTTTCCTCGATTATTAATAATTTAAAAATTGTTTTAAAAATGGATAATATTATTCTAATGTTGGCTTGCCTAGGGAGTGAAATGTTAGGCGCCATCACGGTCCGACGGTGGGAATTTCGGGTTGTGATAATTAGTAATAAATTTCAAGATTTTTGGTCATTTAGGCATTTTGTCAAACACCTAGAGTGCATAATTCTCTACAACCTCCTTCAATAGAATTTCTTCACCTAACAACTACCTTTCACACAATTATTCACCTCACAATCGTCTCTAGTCCATCCACAACTTCCTTTAGCACATGCTTGCCCAATAATTTACTCCTAATTCACAAATCTTATCAATTAATTCATTTTACAATCTCTACAATGGGTATTCATTTAACTTGATAATTTATGGCTTCCAATCACCATACCATGAGTTACAATACTTAATTCATACTCATATTCCAATAATAAATCCGTACATGTAAGTCTTAGGGTGTAGGATTACCTTTTTGGAAGAAATCTTGCAAAACCCTCCTTTGAGTTCTTCGAGGAATTTCTTTGGTCTTAAAAGGTCCCCAAGTGTCTATATAAATAAGATCAAGTATGTTTGAAGATCTGATTTGACTAATTGGGAAATGAAGCCTAGTTTGCCTGGCTTGAGGACAAACATCACACATAATCAAAATTTGAAGGAAAACAAATTAAACTGAGATTTTTCATTACTGCAAAGGGCAAGTGCCCCAATCTTACATTCCATTCTCTTACATTAGATGTAGCATTAGCAAACACAGGTGCTGAAAAAGAAACACTAGTAGAAGATAGACTGGAATTTCTTCCTTTTGGAATTGAAACTATATTTTGATTGAACAAAAGTCTAAATTCTAAACTATTGGGTTGGAACAGATACAAACCATCCCTGACTTTATCTAAAACGTGTCCCCTCCTTATTAAAGGTATCTGCAACAGACATTTGTTGGAAGTCAGATTGATAGAACAACTGAATTGGCTACATAGCTTATGAACTGATAATAACTTATATTTGAAAGAAGGAACATATATAACCCTTTCCAGAATCATGTTTGGCTGAATACTTACCCTTCCTATATATGTAACAAATAATTGAAAAGAGTTAGGAAAACTTATATGCAAAGGTATAGGCAATGGACAAAGTTCTAAGAATGATTTGGAGTCAAAACACATGTGCTCAGAGGTACCTGAATCAATTATCCAGGTGTTAGTGTTAAAAACAGCTAGGCATATTCCAAAGTATTTAAGAATGGTACCAGCTACTGCATTAGCATTGATCTTTGTTCCTGCATTTTCACCATTTCCAATTTGCACTTGCTTGATTATGTTGACTAGCTCAGAGACTTGTTCCTTGGTGAAGAAATGGTTCTGATTGCTTGAATTTCCTTCATTGCAGACATTTGTTTGTCCATCAGTTTCTACTGCTGGTACCAATGCATTTGCCTTTACTGCTCCCTGAAGAATGTTTGACTTGGTGAATTGGAAGTCATCAGGAAATCCATTGAGCCTGTAGCAGTCAGCCCTCACATGACCTGGCCTCATACAGTGAGAACAAGTAACATTTGGATTGTACCTAGTCTTCCTGGCTTTGAATTTCTGGTGTGTGTTACCTTGCTTCTGTTGTGGATTCCAATTTCTTTGGATCTGAATGTTTCTCTAGGGAGTCTTGTTCTGTGTTCCCACTATGAATGATGCTCCATCAGTGGGGTATTGTGGGCTCATGTATATCTCTCTTTGGCTCTCATCTTGCAATAGTAGAGAATAAGATTGATCAATACCACGGAATGGACTCATCATGAGTATGTTCCCTCTTGCTTGAGAATAAACATTATTCAATCCCATAAGGAATTGAATACCTCTTTGATCCTCCATGAACTTAGCAATTTTCTTCTTTCCATCACCTATACAATCACAAATGCACCCCAAATGTGAGTTTAGAGAATACAATTCATCCCAAAATCTTTTGAGAGTTGTGAAATAGCCTACTATGCTGCTATTTCCTTGAGCAAACTTTGAGATCTCCTTCTATAGGCGATAGAGCTTTGCTCCACTCGATTGCCCAAACCTGTGCTCAAGACTACTCCAGAGGTCCTTTGCAGTTCTAGAATAGATCACATCGTCTCCTATCTCCTTGGTTAGTGAATTCGTAACCAATAGGTCACCATATCGTTGCACCTGCTCCATTGTGGATATTCTATAGCATTCAAAGCTGGCTCACCATAAGTTCCATTGATGAAGCCAAGTTTATTCTTGGCTCAAATTGCAATTAGCACAAATCTCCTCTAGCCTGGGAAACCTCTTCCATCAAATGACGTGCTAACTAGAGACATTTCTGGAGCATCAGAAGAATGTAAATAGTAAGGGTGATTGGCATCAGGTGTGCTCACTCTGCTGGTAGATCCAGTGATAGTGAGAGTAGGTGCTGCTTTTGTTCCTGTCATTACTAAAGAAAAGATATGAAGAGAAGAAGAATGATGATTGAATTTTGAGAGACAATTGTGAATGGATAGAGCTACTGTTGCTCTGATACCATGAAAGAAAGCTAGAATAAAGTTGTGGAACTTTTCTCTGATTGTATTCACTCTTCAGACCCCTATTTATACAAGTAATTTCTGTAACTAAAATAAATGAAAAATAAAAGTAAAAGAATATTCCTATACACTTGTACTATTTCTATTGCCTACTTGTATAACTTCCTAACAGATTTTATTCTCATATATGTGCTCATCATGTGTAGGAAGCTTCTTATTATTTGCCAACTCAGCTTCTCTCTTATACATCAAACGACTGAGTTTTATTCTTCAATGATGGGTCTTGTGCTGTGTGATGTTGACACGTGTAAATATTATTTATTTACACATTTAGACGCATAAGAATGAGAACATCGTAGTATCCGAAATATCTAACTCAAGCTCAAACTTCGACCTTTCTCTTTTCTCTCATAGATTGCTTCTTCCTCGTCCTTCTTTTGCAAATTGATATGGGGCTTTTTATCTTCGTATATATATATATATATGCGCTCTCTCAAAAAACTCGGAATTTCACAACCACCGGTCATTTCCATCTTTTTTTAAATAGGCATTTTGTTCTTTGTTTTTTTGGACAAGCTGCCGTGATATGCCATATATACTTATATATACACAAATTAAGTAAGATATGTTTAGGCCAGTAGTGGCGGAGCTAAACTGCTGGCCGTGGGTTCGGCCGAATCCAATACCTTTAGTTCAAATCATGTAGTATTTGATTTTAAAATTTATTGAATATATATAAATTATTAATTTAGAACCCAATAACTTAAAAGGATTAAGAATTTTGAACCAATAAACTCAAAATCCTAATTCCGCACCTCTGAGTCTACTCTTAGTTTGCCATCATTATTATTTTCTTATAAAGTACTTTTGTTGTATTTTATCATTTTAGGGTTTGGCTTTTAGCACGCCAGAGCCAAATAGAACGCTGGATACACTCTTTGTTGGCTGCAGAAAAAATCCAAAATGACGCGCGTTAAAGAATCATTAAAGAAAACAAAATAGAAACTAATTGTGTTATCGTTTATTTTTTACTATGAAATAAAGGAGAAGTATAGTAATTTTCTAAGAGGTAATATTGCCATTTTTTCTTTTGTGAAGTGAAAATATAAATTACTCGGAAATTCAGTAATTTCGCTATGACTATTCAAAAAAAAAAAAATAGAACATGTGGAAACTATTTTTAAAAACAAATGGGAATTATATATGGTAGCACCGAGTGTTCTTTAAAGAATGTGAGAATTTCTTTTTGTTTTTTTAGTATTCTCTTATCCGTTTTCAATTTTTGGGGGGTTTTAGCAGAGGTTGATCTAAGTTTTATTATGCGTTCACATAAAATCAGTAGTTTTTGCACAAACCTTATATACTAAAGAAGTCACTAAATTTTTATAAATATTTGACCGTGAACAAAATTAAGATTGTATATTAATTTAACGTCATTGTATGAATTCATAAACTTCAAATCATGAATCCGCCTCTTGTGAAAGTTTATATTTCAAATCATGCATTTATTTTATCGTAAGGAAACTGTTTTAGATTAAGACAATCAGATTTTCAAAGAAAACGAAGTGTGATACTTTAGATACTTTCTTGAAAAACTGGCTTGTCCTCAGAGGTGTACCTGTATTTTTGTCTAAAAATTATTAAATATGTACAAATAATAAATTTTGAACCCACTATATTAGATAAAATGTGATAAAATTATGAATTTAAACCCATAAAATTTAAATCCTTGATCCGCCTCTAGATCTCTTTGCCGTTCCTTTTATATTGGAAAATTTGGTTTTATTCTATCTCTTGTGGGGTTTGGTTTTTTGCCCACCAGACAATTCAGTAGTAACATGTCACATTAACTGCAACTTGTTCTATTATCTTGGATAAATGATCATCAGTTAGACACGTTGTTAAATCATCAGTTAGACACGTTCCAACTTTCACCTATACCTTTCTTTGATATTTAAACAAAAAATTTATTCTTCTATTATGAAATGTTCATTATTCATCGATAAAAAATTAAAGCTTATTTCTTAGAAGCTAAAATCAGGCAATGGGGCTTTTGTCTGCATATTCCCTAGTAAAATGGCGTACCACTTGTATAAGAGATGACTTTCTCAGTTTCTTTAGCAATTTTCTTTTAGTTTTGTTGAAAATATAATTAAGTAAATAAAACTAAGACAAAATAAATAAAGAGGTTTTGAATTAAAATTTTACAAAAATATCTATTAAAGAAGATTTCTACATGTTAGGCCAAAAATTTGTCCACACGTGTGACGTTCTTAATAGAAAAACTATCAAGCTTACACAACATATGTATAAGATCTGCGTGTATCCTATCCTTCTCCGATCTCACTTGTGAATGACACTGGATCTGTTGTTATTGTTGTTTAACTATCAAGCTCGCGCGGGAACTATTTAAAAATGAAATTGAGAATTATATATGGGAGTAGTGCGTGCTCTTTTAGCTTAAATAATTACTAGTATTTCTTTTTGTTCTGATTTCATTCTCCTTTTTTTTCTGGGTGGAGGCAGTTCATATTTCAGCATGCATCTATTTAATTATACGGGGTGTATTTCAGATTAAGACAATCAAACTATCAAAGAAAACGAATGGTGATATTCTTTTAGATATTTTCTTGAACTGGCATTCTGTCGACCTTTTCGGAAAATTTGCTTCTATTTTACTATTCTATTTGGGGTTTGGTTTTTAGCCCGCCAAACAATTATCAGTAACATTCTCATTAATTCTTGACTGCAGCTTCTTATATTATCTTCGATAAATATTTACCAGTAACTTGTTGCATATCTTCTGGTCTATATATAAATTTCTTCAACTTCCACCCATTTGCGGAACGAGAGTGTAACATATGAATTAACGCAGAACCATTATATGTATTAAGAAATTTATTAAATACCTATAAATTTTGACTGTAAACCTAGTTGTTATTGTACATTAATTTAACATCGCTTCCGGAACTAGAACCAATAATATGCATCTGCTTTCATTCAAAGAATGCAAATTTAAGGGAAAAGAACACAAGGTACGTTATGAGAGGACAACGAACCATAATATATTTTTAGTGATACGATGATCCAAATTGACCAAAAACAAAATAGAACATAAATTTCTAGAGAAGTCTAAGAAAAAATGCAAGATAGAAGTCGATAATTTTTCGGAAAATATTAATCTAATGGCATAGCAAATATCTTCTAAAATTATGATGTTACCTTTTTTTTTTTTCTCAAGGCATGTTACTTCTAAACTTAGTGGCTTGGGTATATAGTTCAAATTAGAACAGCATTGATGTCCCTCCTTCGCATAGAAGCATTAATTACAAAAAATTCATACTCCTATTTTATTTTATTTGACACAATTTTCTTATTAGTTCATAAAAAATTAATGTATTTTTATATTTAGAAACAATTTTACTTTAACTTATCGTTTATGAGAAATTTTTATAGTTACACAAATATTTGACATGTTTAAAATCATATTAGCTATCGGACACAAAAGAGTTTTATGATCAAAATTTACGGGACGAATGTAGCGTAGGTTTCTACCGTTCAAAAGTCACTGCCGCATGTTATAGACCCACGACTTATTATCCATAGTACGTACAGCGGCAGACATTAACACAAAATTTGAAATTTCAATCTTTTTTCTTTTTTGGAAATATTTAAAACGTGTATAATCAATGACCAAAATATTACTGTATTTTATTTTGACTATATTCTTCAGGTAACCAATTTGCTACTTCTCCTCTTCTATATATATAAAGCTCCTGTATCCTTCCCAAAACATACACCAAGCAGCTTTTGTGAGAATTTTGAAAAATAACAAAAGTTGCACATTTAAAAGAAGAAGAAGAAGACGAAAAAAGATGCGTCCAGCTTCATCAGTTATCACCTTCTTTCTTCTTCTTTTTATCTCCATCTATATTTTGAAGAAAACCCTAAAAAAGTTTCCCAGATCATCGATAACTATAGCACTAAATTACGTAGTTTTTATCGCTAATCAGTTGAAATGGGCTTGGGAAATTCTCCTCCTTCAATCTTTTTCTCATCCTTATAATCTTAGTTCTATTTCTCGAAATGATCATGATCAGGATCAGGATCATGATCATGAGCTTGAAGTTATGCATTATGAACCCGAATCAGAGTCTTCGGGTTCAGTAGAATGTTCAGTTTGTTTGTGCAAGATTGAAGAAGGAGAAGAAGTTAGAGAGTTAAGATGTGACCATCTTTTTCATCGGGTTTGTTTGGATAGGTGGCTCGGAACGGGACGTATGACGTGTCCGTTATGTAGAAATCATCTCAAGCCACCTTCTCTTGTTGCTAATTTGCATCAAGAGGTTATTTTATTGGATTTCGTCTCAGCGACGAGGTCGATAGAACGTTATCAATGGTGGATACGGTAAATAAAAAAAGGTTTTGCATAATTATGGTTGAAGGAAGATGAACCATATATATAGTTCTTAGGAGACTTGTTTTTTTTCATGGCCATTTTCATGCACCTCCTGTAAATTATATGGTGATAAACTTGATGATGATGAAAAAAAAAGTACCCAATTGTTAATATGCCATTTATCAATTAATATTCCTTTTTAATCATTTAATGGTAACTAATTACTGGTATATTCAATCACGAATCAGTATCTTTCTTAGCATTATAAATCAGCGATATAATGATAATTTCCTCATTTTTCTTTTTCTTGTTCTTTTTCCCATTCAAATTTGGTTTCTTCTTACCAAAGTCTGACCACTCAATTCTGTGAAACACTAGTCACTAGATATTTATTACAAACTATATATATTCTTGTGTGATGACCTGGTAGATCATTTTATATTTTAGAACATAATTATGTGTTTCGAGGTCTCAAAAATCTCATTTTAGCCTTCTTTGATTTGCGTGTGCAGTACGGGTGTTCTTCCGAAAGGCTTATATGTTAAAAACTGATAAAAATAAGAATTTTGCCTTAGTAATTTATTTAAGTTGACTTCGGTCAACGTTTTGAGCAAACGGACCTAGATTCATATTTTGACGGTCTCGGTAGGTCCATATCGTAATTTGGGACATGGACGTATGCCCGAAATCGAATTCCGAGGTCCCTAGCTCGAGATATGAAATTTTAATAAAAAATGAATAGTTTGAAAGTTTAATGATTTTTAGAATTGACTGATGTTTGGTCCTGTTGATACCGGGATCGTATTTTGGTTCCGGAGCCCGGAACATGTCCATTATTATATTTATGACTTGTTTATGAAATTTGGTGAGAAACAGAGTTGATTTGACGTGATTCGGACGTTCGGTTGTGAAAATAGAAGTATTAAAATTTTCTTGAAAATTTCATTTGATTTGGTGTCTGATTCGTAGTTCTAGGCATTATTTTGATATTTTGTTCGTGTGAGCGAGTTCGTATGAGGTTTTTGGACTTGTGCGCATAATTGGTTTGGAGCCCCGATGGCTCGAGTGAGTTTCGGATAAGCTACAAAAGCTTTTTGCACTTAGAAATCTAGTTTTTTGTGCTTCAGCTATTATCCGATGTGTTCTTCTTCGCGTTCGCGAAGGTATTTACTCGAATGCGAAGAGTAAACTGGGCAGGGTGATTTTTCTAATTGCGAACGCGGTAGCTAGGTCGTGAAGGCAAAGCAATGGTGGTCTTACCCTTCGCGAACGCGACCAGCTTCTCGCGAACCCGAAGCTTTAAGGGCCTAGGGGAGGGGTCAGTCATTCTTCTACGTGAACGCGAGCATGGGCTCGCGAACACGAAGGTCAGGGGGGAGCAGCCTTCGCGAACGCAAAGGCGGACTCGCGAATGCGAAAGCCACTCGGGCTGCTGCTCATCGCGAACGCGGCAGGCCCTTCGCGAACGCGAAGAAGGCCTGACGCCCAGACCTTAAAACAAAACCAAAATATGATTTTACCCATTTTTCATAAAATCTTCATTAGAGCTTGGACTAGGTGCGATTTTGAAGAAAAATCTCAATATCAATTCATAGGTTTGTACTCTTTAACTTATTTTCTTCCATTTCTATCATCACCCATTAAATTCCTAGCCCTAATCTTTATTCTTTCATGGTAGAAAACTAGGAATTTAGGAAAAATTGGGGGGGGGGGGTTTGCAAATTTGGGGATTTAGACCTCAATTTGGGGTCGGATTCCGAAACTAATTACATAACCAGGTTCGGGGGTGAACGAGTAAATAAATTTTGGTCCGAACCTCGGGTTTTGACCAAGCGGGCCTGGAGTAGATTTTTGAGTTTTCTGGAGAAAGTTTGGGGAATCTAGATTTATGCAATGTAATTGATTTCTTTAGCACTATTTGATATTATTGAGTCATTTGTGAATAGATACGAGTGGTTTGGAGGCTGATTCTAGAGGGAAAGCGGTAATTGAACATTGAGTGGCTTTTGGAGCGAGGTAAGTGTTGTGGTTAACCTTGACTTGGGGGAATAGGACTTGTTTGTCTATTTGCTATATGTTTAAATGTTGGGGAACAACATATATGTGAGGTGACGAGTACTTATGTGTTGTGGTTGGGTTAAAGCATGCGGGCGAGGCTTGGTTTCTTGCAGTTATAGCTTCCTTTGTTCATGTTATCCGTGTTTAGACTAGTATTGTTAAATTGATCGTTCTTATCATGTTTACGGATCTTCTGGTGATAATTGAGTATTGATTACAAAGTTGAGGTTGATATTGTGGAACCAAATATTGAAGTAAGGCTTGTACTTGTTATTCTATCTCCCTATTGTTATTTGTTTATTGCATTATGGTAAGGGAGAGTGTTAATGCACGAAGGGTGATGTCGTGCCATATTGTGAGTGTTAATACACGAAGGGTGATACCGTGTCACATTGTGAGTGTTAATGCACGAAGGGTGATGCTGTGCCATATTGTGAGTGTTAATGCACGAAGGGTGATGTCATTCCACATTGTGAATGTTAATGCACGAAGGGTGATGTCGTGCCATGTTATGAGAGTTAATATACGAAGGGTGATTCTGTACCGTTTCTATTGATCTTATGGTGAGATTGAGAGTAAAAGCACGAAGAGTGTTGTCGTGCATTTTTCCTTTACTGTGTTTACTTGTTCTTATTGGTTCATAGTATATTGGTTGTTCAAGTTACCATTCCGTTGTAGTTCTCTATCTCATATTCCCCTCTGCATGTTCCCTCTCCCAATAGTGCATGATTAGTTGTTATTTGTACATATAGTGTTAAATTGCACAGTTTTGTTATGTAAGTGTCTTGTCATAGCCTCTTCACTACTTCGTCGAGGTTAGGCTCGACACTTACCAGTGCATGGGGTCGGTTGTACTGATACTGCACTATGTACTTCCTGTGCAGATTTTGGTATTGCTCCCAGCTGATCGAAAGGCATAGCAGCTCGGACTGGTTCATCAGAGACTCAAGGTAGATCTGTTGGCATTCGTAGACCTTGAAATCCCCGTCTATCTTTTAAGTTCTTTTCTTTTGCTGATTATTTCGTTCAAACAATTGTATTTATTTAAGACTTTTACTTGTAGTAAATCCTAGAAGTTCGTGAATTGTGACTCCAGATCCAGGTGATAGTAATTAATAAAGTTTTTATATTATTCTGCACTTGCTATATTTTATTTTAGCTTATTGTTATTATTTACTGAATTGAATAAGGATTGGCTTAATAATTCTCTAACGTCGGCTTGCCTAGTAAGTGAAATATTAGGCTCCATCACGGGAATTCCGTGTCATGATAAGTTGGTATTAGAGCACTAGGTTGCCTAGGTCTCACAATTCACGAGCAGGCTTTGTAGAGTTTGAAGGATCGGTACAGAGATGTTTGTACTTATCTTTCAGGGGCAGAGGTCGAGGTCGTGCCAGAGGCCGAGGTAGGGGTAGAGCTCAGCCCAGAGCTCGAGCACCAGCAGCAGCGGTGGGGCTTCAGGTAGAGTTTGATGAGGAGGTTGTAGCCCAGACTGTTCCTGCTAGGCTAGCTCAGGTACCAGAGGGGTTCATTGCCACCCACAGTGCTTCAAGGTGCTTTGATCCATTTGGTGGGCCTTATGGAGAGTGTGGCCCAAACTGGTACATTTCCCATGGCACCATCCGTCTCTCAAGTGAGAGGAGGAGCACAGACTCCTACTACTCACACTCCAGAGTAGATGGCTCCCCAATATGAGACTCCAGCAGCTCAGCCAGCCAGAGTAGTTTAGCTGGTTGTTGCGGCACAGGCCGACGGTGGGTCAGCTATGTCTTCTGAGGCTTTATAGATATTGGACAGGTTTACCAACCTCTTCCCAGTTCAATTCAGTGGTGCTCCTTCAGAGGATCCCCAGGAGTATCTTGACATCTGTCATGAGGTGCTACGGAACATGGGTATAGTGGAGACCAATGGGGCCGACTTTGCCGCATTTCAGATGACTGGTTCTGCCAAGAAATGATAGAGCGATTATTTGTTGACCATACCAGCTGGATCGCCTGCTCTTACTTGGGACTAGTTCTCTCAGCTCTTCCTAGAGATATTTCTCCCTATCACATTGAGAGAGGAACATCGCTGTCAGTTCGAGCCTCTCTAGCAGGGCAGTATGATTGTTACTCAGTATGAGACCCATTTTATGGATTTGGCCTGTCATGCTCTTCTTTTTCTTCCTACAGATAGAGAGGGAGTGAGGAGGTTTATTGACGGACCTGCTCAACCTATCATATTGCAGATGGCTAAGGAGACTAGGAGTGAGATTTATTTTCAGGCGGCTACTAATGTCGCCAGGCGAGTCGAGATGGTTCTTGCTCAGGGAGGTCAGGGGTCTGACAAGAGACCACGTAATTCCGAGGGGGTTCAGCGGTGCCTCATCTGGAGGCAGAGGTACTTTTGGTAGAGGCCATCCTCCCAGGTCGTCTCATTCAACACTCCAGGCATCCCATGGTGCCTCGGGTGGTCGTGGCCCCCATATGCCTTATTCCGATCAGCTAGCCTATAATGCACCACAAGCTCCTATTAGTGCACCTCCGCTCCAGAGTTTTCAGGGTGGTTACTCGGGTCGACAGGGTCAGTTTCAGGGTCAGCTGTCACAGCAGCCGAGGTCGTGTTATAATTGTGGTGATCTGAGGCACATTGCTAGATTTTGCCCTCGGGCATCAGGCAACTCACAGCATCAAGTTTCTCGTGCCATGGTTCTGACACCAGTTGTTGCACCGCCTGCTCACCCAGCCAGAGGCAGGGGTCAGGCAGCCAGAGGTAGATGCCAGATTATTAGAGGTGGAGGTCAAGACGTTAGAGGTGTAGGCCAACCATCTAGAGGTCATCCTAGGGACGTCGTTCAGGGTGATAGGGCCCAGCCTCGGTGTTATGCTTTTCTAGCCAGGCCTGAGGCTGAGTCATCTGACGTTGTTATCACAAGTACTGTTTTAGTTTGTAGTAGAGATGATTCGGTTCTATTTGATCCGGGTTCTACTTATTCCTACGTTTTCTCCTATTTTGATTCATATTTGGTTGTGCCTCGTGATTCTTTGAGTGCTCTTGTGTATGTGTCCACACATGTGGGAGATGCTATTATTGTAGATCGTGTTTATCGTTTGTGTGTGGTCACCATTGGGAGTCTTGAGACTAGTGTAGATCTTCTACTTCTCGATATGGTCATTTTGATGTTATCTTGGGTATGGATTGGTTGTCACCTTATCACACTATATTGGATTGTTACGCCAAGACGGTGACCTTAGCCTTGCCGGGGTTGCCTCGATTAGAGTGGAGGGGGAATCCTGGCCATTCTACCAACATGGTTATCTCTTGTATGAAGGATCGGCGTATGGTCAAGAAGGGGTGTCTAGCTTATTCAGCTTACGTCCGCGATTCTAGTGCAGAGGTTCCTTCCATGGATTCAGTACCAGTTGTTCGTGAGTTTCTAGAGGTGTTTCCTGCAGACCTTCCGGGGATGCCACCCGATAAGGATATTGATTTCTGTATTGATTTGGCTCCGAGCACTCAGCCCATTTCCATTCCGCCATACCATATGGCCCCGCCAGAGTTGAATGAATTAAAGAAACATTTGCAAGATTTGCTTAATATGGGATTTATTAGACCTAGTGTCTTGCCCTGGGGTGCACCTGTGTTGTTTGCGAAGAAGAAGGATGGATTGATGAGGATGTGCATAGATTATCGGTAGTTGAACTAAGTCACCATCAAGAACAAGTATCCATTGCCGAGGATTGATGACTTATTTGATCAGCTTTAGGGTGCCAAGGTATTTTTGAAGATTGATTTGAGATCTAGCTACCACCAGTTGCGGATTAGGGCATCCGATGTCCCTAAAACAGCTTTTCGAACTCGGTACGGACATTATGAGTTTTTGGTGATGTCCTTTGGGTTGACAAACGCCCCAGCAACATTTATGGTTTTGATGAACCGAGTGTTCAAGCCTCATTTGGACTCCCTTTTGATCGTGTTTATTGATGATATCTTGATCTACTCCCATAGTCGAGAGGAGCATGAGTAATATCTTAGGATTGTACTACAGACTCTGAAAGCCAGCCAGTTATATGCTAAATTTTAAAAGTGCGAGTTTTGGCTGGATTCAGTCGCTTTCTTGGAGCACGTTGTATCAGCAGAGGGAATTCAGGTAGATCCTAAGAAGATTGAGGCAGTTCAGAACTGGCCTAGATCCACTTCAGCTACGGAGATCAGGAGTTTCTTAGGTTTGGAGGCTATTACCGTCGATTTGTGGAGGGGTTTCATCTATAGCAGCCCCATTGACTAGGTTGACCCAGAAGGGTGCCCCGTTCAGATGGTCAGACGAGTGTGAGCCGAGCTTTCATAAACTCAAGACTGCTTTGACTACAGTGTCGGTGTTGGTATTGCCCACAGGTTCAGGATCTTATACAGTATATTGTGATGCGTCCCGTGTAGGGCTCGATGCGGTATTGATGCAAGAGGGCAGGGTGATCGCATATGCATCACGACAGTTGAAGGTTTAGGAGAAGAATTACCCTGTCCATGACTTAGAGTTGGCAGCCATTGTTCATGCGCTGAAAATTTGGAGGCACTATCTTTACGGTGTGTCGTGTGAGGTTTTCACGAATCATCGGAGTCTTCAGTATTTTTTCAAGAAAAAGGATCTCAATTTGAGGCAGATGAGGTGGTTGGAGCTATTGAAAGACTATGATATCACTATTTTGTATCATCCCGGGAAGGCAAATATGGTGGCCAGCGTATTGAGTAGAAAGGCAGCGCGTATGAGCAGCCTTGCGTTCATTCCATTCGGTGAGAGGCCACTTGCCTTAGATATTCAGACTTTAGCCAACCAGTTTGTAAGGTTTGATATATCAGAGCCCAGCCGTGTTCTAGCTTGTACAATCGCTCGGGCTTCTTTGTTTAAGCGTATCAGAGATCGGCAGTATGACGACCCTTATTTGTTAGTCCTTAGGGACACAGTGTAGCACGGTGATGCCAAGAAGGCTTCTGTTGGAGATGACGGAGTTTTGAGGATGCAAGGTTGGGCTTGTGTGCCTAATATGGATGGACTTCGTAAGTTGATTCTTGAGGAGTACCACAATTCCCGGTATTCTATTCATCCGGGCGCCGCCAAAATGTATCAAGACTTGCAACAACATTATTGGTGGAGGTGGATGAAGAATGATATAGTTGCTTATGTAGCTCAGTTTCTAAATTGTCAGCAAGTAAAGTATGAGCATCAGAGACCTGGTGGTTTGCTTCAGCAGATAGAGATTCCTGAGTTGAAGTGGGAGCGTATCACTATGGATTTCATTATTGAACTCCCATGGACTCAGAGGAAGTTCGATGTCGTTTGGGTCATTGTGGACAAGCTGACTAAGTCAGCGCATTTCATTCTTGTGGCAGTTACCTATTCTTCGGAGCAGTTGGCAGAGATTTACATCCGCGAGATCTTCCATCTTCACGGTGTGCCCGTGTCTATTATTTCTGATCGAGGTACGCAGTTCACCTCACACTTCTAGAGGGCAGTATAGCGTGAGGTGGGCACGCAGGTTGAGTTGAGCATAAAGTTTCATCCTCAGACGGACGGACAGTCCGAGCGCACTATTCAGATATTAGAGGATATGCTCTGCACATGTGTTATAGACTTCGGAGGATCGTGGGATCAGTTATTGCCCTTTGCAGTGTTTGCCTACAACAACAGTTACCAGTCGAGCATTCAGATGGCTCCCTATAAGGCCTTATATGGTAGGAAGTGTCGGTCGCCAGTTGGATGGTTCAAGCCGGGGGAGGCTCGGTTGTTGGGTAAAGATCTAGTACAGGATGCCTTGGATAAGGTCAAGATTATTCAGGATCGACTTCGCGCAGCTCAGTCCAGGCAGAAGAGTTATACCGACCGCAGAGTTCGTGATGCTACATTCATGGTCGGGGAGAGAGTGTTGCTTCGGGTATCACCCATGAAGGGTGTAATGAGGTTCGGAAAGAAGGGCAAGTTGAGCCCTACGTATATCAGACCTTTTGAGATTCTGGAAAGAGTAGGAGAGATGGCTTACAGGCTTGCATTTCCACCGGGGTTATAAGCAGTTCATCCGGTGTTCCACGTGTCCATGCTTCGGAAATATCACGGCGATCCGTCCCACGTGTTATATTTCAGCTCTGTCCAGTTGGACAAGGATTTGACTTACGAGGAGGAGCCGATGGCTATTCTAGCCCGACAGGTTCGACAACTGATGTCTAAGAGTTATCCTTCAGTTCGAGTGCAGTGGAGAGGTCAGCCCGTTAAGTCAGCTACTTGATAGTCCGAGTTAGATATGCGGAGTAGATATCCACATCTTTTCACCAGATCAGGTACTTTTGTATGTCCGTTCGAGGACGAACAGTTATTTTAGAGGTGGAGAATATGATATCCCGATAGGTAGTCTTATATTTTAGAACCTAGTTCTGTGTTTCGAGGTCTCAAAAACCTCATTTTAGCCTTCCTCGATTTACGTGCACAATTCGAGTGTTCTTCCGGAAGGCTTATATGTTAAAAGCTTATAAGAATAAGAATTTTGCCTTAGAAATTCATTTAAGTTAACTTCGGTCAAGGTTTTGAGAAAATAGACCTGTATCTGTATTTTGACGGTCCTGGTAGGTCCGTATCGTAATTTGGGACCTGGCGTATGCCCGAAATCGAATTCCGAGGTCCCTAGCTCGAGATATGGAATTTTGATGAAAAATTAAAAGTTTGAAAGTTTAATGATTTCTAAAATTGACTAATGTTTGATCTTGTCGATAGAGGGTCCGTCTTTTGGTTACGGAGTCCGGTACAGGTCCATTATTGTATTTATGACTTGTCTGTAAAATTTGGTAAGAAACAAAGTTGATTTGACGTGATTCGGATGTTCGGTTGTGAAAATATAAGTTTTAAAGTTTTCTTGAAAATTTCATTTGATTTGGTGTCCGATTAGTAGTTCTAGGTGTTATTTGGTATTTTGTTCACGCGAGCGAGTTCGTATGAGATTTTTGGACTTGTGTGCACAATTGGTTTGGATCCCCAAGGGCTCGGGTGAGTTTCGGATAGGCTACGGAAGCTTTTTGCACTTAGAAATCTGGTTCTTTTGTGCTTCAATTGTTATCTTGCGTGTTCTTCTTCTCGTTCGTGAAGGTATTCTCGCGAATGCGAACGCAGTAGCTGGGTCGCGAACGCGAAGCAATAGGGGCCTTACCCTTAGTGAACGTGAAGCTTTAGGGACCTGGGGAGGGGTCAGTCATTCTTTTTCGCGAACGCGGCTGCTGCTCATCACGTGAAGCAATAGGGGCCTTACCACTCGGGCTGCTGCTCATCGCGAACGTGGCAGGCCCTTCGCGAACGCGAAGAAGGCCTAACGCCCAGACCTTAAAACAGAACCAAAACGGGATTTTACCCATTTTTCATAAACTCTATATTAGAGCTCGACCTAGGTGCTATTTTGAAGAGAAAACTCAACATCAATTCATAGGTTTGTACTCTTTAACTCATTTTCTTCAATTTCTATTATCACTTATTAAATTCCTAGCCCTAATCTTTGTTCTTTCATGGTAGAAAACTAGGATTTAGGAAGAATTGGGTTCTTTTTGCAAATTTGGGGATTTAGACCTCAATTTGGGGTTGGATTCCAAAACTAATTATATAATCGGGCTCGAGGGTGAACGGGTAAATGGATTTTGGTCTGAGCTTCGGGTTTTGAACAAGCGGGCCCGGGGTCGATTTTTCACTTTTGGGGGAAAAGTTTGGGGAATCTAAATTTATGCAATGTAATTGATTTCTTTAGCAATTTTTGATATTATTGAGTCCTTTGTGAATAGATACGAGTTGTTTGGAGGTGAATTCTAAAGGAAAAGCGATAATTGAGCATTGAGTGGCCTTTGGAACGAGGTAAGTATTGTGGTTAATCTTGACTTGAGGGAATATGAGTTGTTTGTCTATTTGCTATATGTTTAAATGTTGGGGAATAACGTATATATGAGGTGACGAGCACTTATGCATTGTAGTCGAGTTAAGGCATGCGGGTAGGGCTTGGTTTCTTGCAATTATAGCTTCCTTTGTTCATGTTATCCATGTTTAGACTAGTATTGTTAAGTTGATCGTTCTTATCATGTTTACGGATCATCTGGTGATAATTGAGTATTAATTCCGAAGTTGAGGTTGATATTGTGGAACCAAATATTAAAGTAAGGCTTGTACTTGTTATTCTATCTCCCCTTTTATTTGTATATTGCATTATGGTAATGGAGAGTGTTAATGCACGAAGGGTGATGCCGTGCCATATTATGAGTGTTAATGCACGAAGGGTGATGCCGTTCCACATTGTGAGTGTTAATGCACGAAGGGTGATGTCGTTCCATGTTATGAAAGTTAATTCACGAAGGGTGATGCCGTGCCATTTCTATTGATCTTATGATGAGATTGGGAGTAAAAGCACGAAGGGTGATGCCGTGCATTTTTTCTTTACTGTGTTTACTTGTTCTTATTGGTTTATAGTATATTGGATGTTCAAGTTACCATTCTGTTGTAGTTCTCTATCTAGTATTCCCCTCTGTATGTTCCCCCTCCCAATAGTACATGTTTAGTTGTTATTTTTACATATACTGTTAAATTGCACATGTTTGTTATGTAGGTGTCTTATCATAGCCTCCTCACTACTTCGTCGAGGTTAGGCTCGATACTTACCAGTACATGGGGTCGGTTGTACTGATACTGCACTCTGCACTTCATGTGGCAGATTTTGGTATTGGTCCCAGCTGATCGAGAGGCGTCGCAGCTCGAACTAGTTCATCGTAGACTCAAGGTAGATCTGTTGGCGTTCGTAGACCTTGAAGTCCCCGTCTATCTTTTCAGTTCTTTTCTTTTATTGTTTCTTTCGTTCAAACAGTTGTATTTCTTTCAGACTTTTAGTTGTAGTAAATCCTAGAAGTTCGTGAATTGTGACTCCAGATCCGGGTGGTAGTAATTAATGAAGTTTTTATATTATTTCGCACTCGCTGTATTTCATTTTAGATTATTTGTTGTTATTTACTGAATTGAATAAGGATTGGCTTAATAATTCTCTAACGTCGGCTTGCCTAGCAAGTAGAAAGTTAGGCGCCATCACGGTCCCGACGGTGAAAATTTCGGGTCGTGATATTTTGATACATACTTTTACCTCTTTTTTGGATGATAATAACTATACTATGCCGTGAACTTATTTTTCTAGCTCGATGCCTATTGCCACCCTACCATGCTAGAGACAAGGAATCAAAATTCTCTATTTTTGACACAAAATATATATTTATACATAATAACCCATTAAAATTTTAATAAATATTTAATATAAATCTATAATTTTAGAAGTATAATGAGTTTAATACTGTGAATTACGTTATTCTGATCTATCAAATTTAAATTCTGAATTTGCTGTGAAAGAGTGATTTCACTTTGTTGTCATTTGGAATAAAGAAAAAGTGAAAAAAATAATTGGCACGTGTTTTCTCTCTATTAACTAATTGTCACATAGTCATCTACAATGACTATTATTCCTTTCATGATTTGCGTCCTCGTAAGTTAGTTTAAATGAAAAAGAAAATGATCCAAAACTCAAGAAGCAATATTAGCTATACAAATCGACGTTATTAAGTGATTAATAAAACTTGTCTATCAATATTTACACAATATCACTAACAGCCCTGGAAAAATAACTTATTTATTAGAGAGGAACAAAACAAAACAAAAACCAAAAAACCAAATCATAAAATTTCCCAGAATAGTTGAAAATTCTCAAAAATAACGATATAATTAAAATACACACTTCCAAGTTTTAATAATTAAAAAGAAATTACCTTAGTTTTTAGTTTTTACCATCATTTTTCTGGTTCTCTATTAATTTCTTTTTCCTCTTACTCTTTTGCTTAATTAACAGCTAGACATTCTCCTTAATTAATCTCAGTTAATTGTATTTTCAGCAGACATGTCTTTCAATTGTCTTCTTAACTGAGGTTACATGTTCAATCTATGTTCACTGTTCTTTTCTTCTTATTCAACCATTTCCCATTAGTTTTTTTTACTTTATTTTTGTTTTCTGCCCGATATCCAGTACTATCATTGGATCATCAACTAATCCAGATTAATTAGCGTCGTGTAAGGCTCACTAAAGGGGAAGGCACTCCCAGAATTCTTTATTTCTGATGACTCGAAGCCAAAGCCTTTAGTTAAGGATGGACAAATCTTATCCACCTCACCATAACCTTTGGCATTAACTATTTTCCATCTAAACTTTGAATCCACAATACATGCAATTTTGACCTTTTTAATCAGTTAATCAGGACTTTTTAATTTCAGTAGAAACAATAATAATTATGCGTAAAACAAGCAAAATATGTGATGAGTATTTCTTTTCACAGTGAGATATGGAAGTTAGAAGGAAAAAAACAGAATACTTAATAAATTTCGTAGAATTCTCCAGGAAGGAAATTGTAAAAATAATTATTTTAAAGAAAGGAAGAACTGAGTCGCGTGCGTACTAATTCCACAGCCACCACTTTAGAAGCAAGATTGTAATAGTCAAGTGTGGATTTTTTTATCATTTTAATAATTTTTTGGCGTTCAATTCAATGGAGTTGTTTCAAATTTATGTCATTGCTTTAAGTGAGTCAAAAAGAATTGATTTCTTTTTCCACTTTTTAGGTGATAAAATAAAACAAAGTTTCCACTTAGGAAAAAGGATTGAGAATAGTAGTCATTATAGTCAGCTAGGAAGTCATAATGGTAATCTCAAATACGTCTTGCTTTTCTTTCTAAATTACCTTCAAAATGTTTTTCACTTTTTATTAATTGGTACTGTTATAGTTCAAATACTCATAAGGTAGAACCTACATCCTCCCATAGTTTACTTGCAATTTTCCGTACGACTTCTCATTACAATTACTCTTTAAGAGTTATATCCAATGTTAGATAACCTAAAAGACAACTACAAGTAACTATCTCCTAAATATCGTGAAGTAAACTAAAAAACATGATAAATTAGCTGTTACAACAATTTAAATTACATTGATAGTTTAAGTCTCTATACTATCAATGATATGAATGAAATCCACTATTTTATCCCATGGAGGATATTTTCTTTTGAAGGAAACGATGCATGTATATTTCAAATTTAGTGAACCACCTATCATTTAGTGTTTTAATATTATTTTGAATTGTGAGAACTAAATTTAAAAAAAAGAATACTTCTACCTGTTTTCATTTCAAATTTAGGGGAAGTGCACAATTAGCCATTAATTTAGAGATGTCTGTACTCTTTAGTCACTGTTTAAAATGTATTTACTCTTTAACTAGTGCTTAATAAATTTTTACTCGTCCGAACGAAAATATCCATGTGCTAGACATGGGTGTTGTATAAATATAAGGACATAGTGTCCTTAACTTCATGAATATTGTGTAAATATTAAGGACAAAGTATCATGTATTTGTACCTTCCTTTGTTAAACTTTAGGACATCATGTCACTAACTTCATATGTGCAGTGTAAATGTTAAGGACATGGTATCCTTAACTTGTATTTGCACCTTCTGGTGTTAAACAGTAGGACCTCATGTTCTTAAGTTCATATGTGCAGTGTAAATGTTAAGGATATTGTAACAACCCGACCGGTAGTTTTGAGCATTTGCATTTCGCTCGATAGTTTACGGGCGTGAATAGCTCTGTATGATGTATTTTGACTTGTGTGAATCACCGGTTTGGTTTTCAGGTTAATCGGGACTGATTTGGAAGAATGATTCTCAACTAGGGAGTTTTAAATTTGAAAGAGTTGATCACGTTTGACTTTTTAACATTTGACCTCAGATTGGAATTTTGATGGTTTCGTTAGCTCTGTTGGGTGATTTTGGACTTAGGAGTGCGTCCGGATTGTGATTTCGAGGTTCGTGGTTGAATTTGGCTTGAAATGGCGAAAGTTAAAATTTTGAAAAGGTTGATCGGGAGTGGACTTTTTGTTATCGGGGTTGGATTCCGATTTCGGAAGTTGGAGCAGGTCCGTAATGTCGAATGTGACTTTTGTGCAAAATTTGAGGTCAATCGGACGTGATTTGATAGGTTTCGGCATCAGTTGTGGAAGAAGTTTGAAATTCAAAGTTCATAGATTTCGAATTGAGGTGTGATTCATCGTTTTGATGTTGTTATATGTATTTTGAGGCCTCGAGTAGATCCGTACTGTGTTATGGAGCTTGTTGGTATATTCGGACGGGATCTCGAGTGGCTCGGGTGAGTTTCGGATGAGATTCAGATCATTTCATTGCATTTTGGATTTTTGCTAAGATTTTTGGTTATGGTGTTTGTGCATATGCGGAAGAGTGGGCGCAGATGCAAGTCCGCAGATGTGGACAATTGACCGCAGAAGCGTAGCAAGCTTGGCTAGAGGTCATCGTAGATGCGGAGGAGGAGTCGCACATGCGAGTGCGCAAAAGCGGAAATTGTTCCACAGGTGCGGGGTTTGCTCGACAAGGCTATTTTCGTCGGTGCGGTGTTTGCTGGGCAAGGTTATTTTCGCAGAAGCAAAGTTTTTACCGCAGAAGCGGTGGTCGCAGATTGTGAGCACCTAATTTTTGACTATATTTGAGTTTTTATCACCTTCTACTATGTAAATATTTTTAGAAAATTAGTATATATATTTGTTTTAGCTTTGTTACTTTTTTTAAATAGGGTACGAATTAAAAATGATTTAAAAGATCAAATTATTAGTATTATTTTTATTTTTTTACCTTGATTTTAAAATAAAATAAAATAAATTAAATTAGGTGGAAATTGTTTAATAAATTAGTAAAAGAAATCGGAAAATTTAAAAAATAAAAGTAAAAGAATGTTGAAATTTTAAAAATGAAAAGTACAAGAAAGTTGGAATTAAAAAATAAAGTAAAGATAACTGAAATTATTTTTAAAAAATGTAAAAGAAAGTGGAAATTAAAAAAAAGTAAAGTAAAATAAGTGGAAAATAAAAAATAAAAATAAAAGTAAAAAAATTGGGAATTTAAATATAATAAAAGTAAAAAATGGGAAATTAAAGAATAAAAAGTAAAGGAAAGTGGAAAATGTTTTTTTAAAAAGAAGAAAAATGGGAAATGGAGATTCCTTTTAGTTAACAAATAATAATAATAAAATAAAATTAAAACAAAATCTGAAAAATTCCAATTTTTTTTTTATAAATTGGAGAGAAAAGAAAAAATAAAGGGGGAGAAAAGAAGAAAAAAAAAAGGAGAGAGGGAGGAATTGAGAGAAGTTGTTTTTCTTCTTCTACGATAAGGGAATTTCTACTTGTGTCATTCTTTCTTCGTCTTTCTTTAGAAAAATCCAGCAATTGATCACCCAAAACCCAAAAAAAAAAATACTTCAACACATCCATTTTCACACGCCAAACAATGGAGTCAATAGTCGAGGTCTAGAATTTCGTTGGAGCTCCGTTCACTAGGTTTGGTGTTCTACTTCGCTTATGTTTGTTCGGCGTTCGTCTGAGTTATTGTACATGTTCTTGGAGACTCATTTAATTAAAAATTTACATTAAAGGTTTAGTCTTTCCTCTGTTCTTTTTATCTTATTTCATGTGATTTTATTTATTTGCCTTTAAATTTTATAAATAATAATATAAATTAATCCTTAAAAGCTATATGCTTAATCATGTTTCTCGAAATATGGTATTCGAACTTACTTTAAAGTTGGGAAGATTTGGACCCTAATAAACTTGGGCTTCAATTGTTGGGCTAAATGATATCGGTATATGATGGTTTATTTATTCAAATATCTAAAATCATACACTTCTTTCACAAGTAATTCCATAATTCATGACCTTACAATAATCTTAAAGTTTAAGATGAATAATGAACATTGTTAGAGTACTTTAGGCGCGCTTTTAATTAGTTTATTGCGATTATGTATACGTTCACGTGGCATAGTTGTGATTTAAAAAAATTAAAACCGAAGTATGTGTTCGCGCAACTTTGGTCAAAATAATTTTAATATAATAAAATGCTATTAATTTTGTACACGTATACGTGGAATGATTTTGGCACAATAAATAAAACGAATTCAAACATGTGATTTGTTTCAAAGATAATTTCATATTTTAATAATTAAAAGCGGATAGATAAAATATGAAAACTAATAAATCACAGTTTATCCAAAATTAATTCAAGCCAAATGTAGTCAATAAAGCGACCGTGCTAGAACCACGAGACTCGGGGAATGCCTTACACGTTCTCCCCGGTCAACAGAATTCCTTATTCGGACTTTGTTTTCACAGACCAATAATAATAGAGTCAAACCTTCCTTTGACTAGGGATTCAAATAAAAGGTGACTTGGAACACCCAAAAAAATTAATTCAAAGTGGCGACTCTGTAAATAAAATAATTCCTACTCAAATTTATCAATTTAATTGGAAAAACTCTTTAACCCACAACAATCCATAATACATATATATTTGGGGGGTATAAAAGGGGTGTGACAGCTCTAGCGACTCTACTAGGGACAACTAGAATTCGAGCTTGTACATTTTGACTTTTACTTGGCTTTATTAATTTTGTATATACTATGATTTTTTGGGCCTAATGTGCTACTTGTTTTCTTTTTACCGCTTTGATATTGTTGAACTCTACATTATAAACTGTCTTCTTACGCACTCCCTCTGAGTCTTCTTGAAATTAAAATTGGGCATTTGCTTGACATAACCAACTTTCTTTGAGATGGCCGAGGTGCTTATCACCTGGTGAAGGATTTTTAGCCACACATATTTTAGGCGGGGAGCACTATCAGCTAAGCCAGAAAGCAATGCTACCAGTACGCTAACCCTCCTCGGCTCGAATTGTCCGCTCGAGTAAGCCAGATACCTTCCCCATCACAATTTAAACATAGAAGAACAAACCTCATGTCAGATATCCCTAGTAGGTTTGCTTTATTTGCATCACGTGCATTTGACCTAGCAAGGATGCGGCATAGGGGCCGAGTTCTATTTTAGTAAAGGTACCTTGGTGAGACCATTATGTCATGTTATGTGTTACTTGTTGCATTATATGGGAGGCTTGCATGTTGACCGACTTTAGAATAAATTAGTTGAATGAAAAACAAATAATGTGGTCCAGTGCATATGGTTTTTAAAGATTAATTTTCATAAAAAAACAAAAAAAGAAGAAGAAGAGAAACATAGTTGTTTTCACCAAACTACGCAGGTCTGATTCTCACCGGATGTGAGATACGTAGGCAAACCTCATCGGTTCATATTTTTCTTTAATTCCTTCTTTAGAAGTCTTTCTTTTAGACGTTAAATCAAAAAATCCAAAAATATTTTCTTTATTTTTCAAAAATATAAAATAATAATAATAATAATAATATTAAAAAAAATTTAAAAAATAAAAATAAAAATCCAAAAATATTTTATTTCTTGTTTAGTAGTCTTTCTTTCGAAAATTTTGAATAAACAAAATAGAGAAAATTCAAAATCCAAAATATTTTTCTTATTAAGAGTTTTTGTGGTATGATTTTCAAAACAAAAAAACAAATATTTGATAAATAAATTAGAAAAAAGAGTTAGCTTATTTAATTTATTTCTGATATTCTCGAACTACGTAATGATCTGATTCATGCGGCTTCATGATATTTAGGCAATCCCCATCGGATTAGATCATAGCCTTAACCAAATTGAGTGAAAAAATAAACCGAAAAAAAAAGAAAAAACAAATTGAGTGAATAAAAGAAAGAAAAGAGTGACAAAAAAATAACAGAGAAAAATAAAGAGCGAAAAACAAAAAAAAAGAGAAAGAAAAAAGCAATCAAGATATGAAAAAAAAATTAAAAAAATAAATAATAGAGAGCCTCCGAGAAGGAATCAGTTCACTCATGTTAGTGAATCATACTCGAGCTTATTCCAAAAGCTAGTCATATTAGGTCTACTGCAACTAGTAGCCCCGAACTGGCCAAACCCTGAGTCCCCCTTGCACCGGGCTTATCCTAGATGTGAATACCACTCTAGAGCAGTGGGGCATGATACAGAAGATTGTTGGACTCTTAGAGAGCAGTGGAAGACTTTATCGAGGTCAAGGCAATAGTGCTTGGGGATGAAGAGCCCCTAATATGATGAACAATCCTCTGCCTACTCACACCAATGGGCCAGTAGTCGGAATGATCTATGAAGATGAAGAATTTGATCCAGCACTGAAAGTCACAGTAATCATTGCCACGACAGAAGAGAAACCTAAAAACGGGCGCCAAACCTGAAAAGTTCTCTATTAGATGGGAGTCTCGGTAGCCGGTCTTGCTATCTTTTATGAGTTTGGATTATTTCAGGATGTAATCCGGACGTTTTACTTTTATTGTCTTACTTTCTGATGTAAACCCTTCTATCTTTAAAAATTTTAAAAAAAATCAAATCAAATGAAATTAATATTTCATTGTACAGGAATGTCTCTTTTCTTAATCTTGTCACTTTCTTTATTCTCTTTCAGTTCTGTTAATGCAGATTTTAATAACATGATATTCTTGCGGACTTCATGCCCAGATCCTAAAATATTGTCAAGCCCCGAAACAATGAATCAAGAAACATAATGTTTTGAATACAAGGTTTGTAAGAAAATAAATAGAAAATTAGAACGAAGTTGAGATTCCCTCTCTTCGGATCATTGTTGAAGCCGAGATCAAGGATGGTGAATGGGTGGTTGGAACAGTTGACTATGATTGATGAAAAACAGATGGGCACAGTTTTCCATGGGCAGTTATACCAACAAAGAATGGCCCGTGCCTATAACAAAAAAGTGCGGCCCAAAAATTCGAAGTGGGCCAACTCGTTCTGAGATGTATTTTCCCACATCATGAAGAAGCCAAAGGAAATTTTGGTCAAAGTTGGAAAGGTCCATACATTGTAACGAGAGTACTGCCAAAAGAGAGCGTTGTCCCTCGGAAGCATCGGAAAAATAAATCCCTAAAACAACTGTCAACGCGGATGCAGTCAAAAGGTACTATGTTTGACCCTCTATGTAGCATTAATGTTCTTTGATTGGGATGACGAAGGCTTTCATTCTCGCTATCCAAACATTAGCAACCCTTTGCTAACCCTTTTGAGCTGGTTCCTTTTTCTTTGATTACCCTCTTTGGATCTTGGAAGTTATTATTGGAAAACAAATGAATGAAAATGTAAAAAAAAAATAAAAAAAAATAAAGAGAAAACAAAACAAAACAGAAGAAAAACAAAAAACTTATTTACCTTGAACTACGTTTGACTTGATTCTGAAAGGATACGTAGGCAGCCTCTCTGTGGGGTTCAGTCACACCAAAATAAAAATCCACACTCCCAAAAAATAAAATTGAAACTGGGGCAGATGTTACAATTGGTTCGGCGATGGTTTCGCCAAAAGGTTCCAAAGATATAATTCAATCCAAATCCTTTTTACCCAAATCATTTTCAAGTCCTTCCGATCAATCAAAGAGAATGTTCAAGAATTGGAGGATATCGTTACTTTGATTTGATACAACCAAATGAGATAAATAAAATAAGAGAGTCTTATTAGTAAAAATCCTTACGGGCACCGTAGGGCGATGGCGAGAAAATAAAAATAAGAGTCTTGTTAGTGAAAACCTGCAAAGGGGACTATAAGGCGATGGTGAGAAGATAAATAAGGGAGGCCAGCTGGTGAAAACCCGCAAAAAGCACTACTGATCGAAAAGAGGATCTTCACATCCATTGGCGTCGACACAGTCCTGGGCAAGGTTTCTTGGTTTCGAGGGAAACGTAATGATGAATTGCTGAGAGTTGGACGGTATACACAGATCAGGCATCCAGTCCAAAAGGCATGTCATGTTCATTGAAGTTCGTATGCACTCCTAGATAAGTCATTCTTTAATTTCTATTCCCCGAAAATGACACCTCTTGTTTAAACTCATTCTCCTTTCCATTGTTATTTTTCTTTGAATCCCTTTCAGTATAACTTCATGTCAAAATAAAGGCAAAGAAAGGATGGTAAGACCGATTATATGGCTCTCGTTTGAAGCGAACAGATGCTTTGAAAAGGCACCCAACCTCGGAAAGGGCATCAAGGCCACAAACTAACCACCACTTTGAACACTCACGATTTTTCTTTGTTTGCAGTAGGAACAAAGCAGTGCAGAATGGCGATTCCTAAAGGGCGAATGTCACCAAAGGTGTGTTTTGCAAAATCTCTATTTTCTTTTATTTTCAACATGCATCACTATTACAGATTATTTTTGTAGCTTAACCCAAGTAGAACTTATTCGCCTAGGGGGATCCAGCTCATATTTCTGGGTGGAAGTACTCTTCGTCCAGGCTTGTTTTTCGTAGCTTAACCCAGGTAAAACCTTTTCTCCTAGGGGATCCAGCTCATAGTTCTGGGTAGAATTACTCTTCGCCTAGGTTATTTTTCGTAGCTTAACCCAGGTAGAACCTTTTCACCTAGGGGGATCCAGCTCATAGTTCTGGGTAGAAGTACTCTTCGCCCAAGCTTTTTTTTGTAGATTAACCCAGGTAGAACCTTTCACCTGAGAGGATCCATCTCATAGTTCCGGGTAGAAGTACTCTCCTGTCACGACCCAAAATTTCCCACTGATGGGACCGTGATGGCGCCTAACATTTCACTTGTTAGGCAAGCCAACGTTAGAGAATCATTAAACCAATTCCTTATTCCCATTCAGTAATTAACAATAATTAACTAAGATCAAATATAATAAGTGCGGAATACCATAAAACTATATTAATTACTGCCACCCGGATCTGGAGTCACAATTCATAAGCATTCTAGAATTTACTACAAGTAATAATCTGAAAGAAATACAATTGTCTGAATGAAAGAAAACAGTAGGGAATAAAAGATAGATGGGGACTTCAAGGTCTGTGAACGCCGACAGATCTACCTTGAGTCTCCGAACAACAGACCAATAACAAAATCTCGATCAACCTGAGCCGGTATCAAAATCTACACAGAAAGTGCAGTGTGCAGCATCAGTACAACCGACCCCATGTACTGGTAAGTGTCGAGCCTAACCTCGACAAAGTAGTGACGAGGATAAGGCAAGGCACCTACAAATCAACCTGTACAATTTAACAATGTATATACAAATAACAGAAATGAGGAACTAAACAGGAATTGTCGGGAGGGGAACATATTGAGGGGAATACATGATAAAGAAATACAACAAAATGATCACCGGAGCAGTCAATATACCATGAATCAACAGGAATAGTGAATATAGTAAGGAAAAATGCACGGCATCACCCTTCGTGCTTTTACTCTCAAGCTCACCATAAAATTTATAGAAACGGCACGGCATCACCCTTCGTGCGTTAACTCTCATATCATGGCACGGCATCACCCTTTGTGTATTAACACTCATAATATGGAATGGCATCACCCTTCGTGCATTAACACTCACAATATGGTACTACATCGCCTTTCGTGCATTAACACTCACAATATGGCACGACATCATCCTTCGTGCATTAACACTCTCCCTTACCATAATGCAATGCATAAATAACAACAGGGAGATAGAATAACAAGTACAAACCTTACTTCAACATTTGGTTCCATAATATCAATCTCAACTAGACGTTCGAATAACATCAAGTCAACTTCATTTCTCACCAAATTTCACAGACAAGTCTTAAATATCATAATAAACCTGTACCGGGATCCAGAACCAAAATACGGACCCGGTACTATCAATTCCAAACATCAACCAATTCTTAAAAATAAATAATTTCCACACTTTTAATTTTCATAAAAAATTTATAATTTTAGATAGGGACCTCCGAATTCGATTCCGGGCATACGCCCAAGTCCCATAATTCGATGCGGAGCCACCGAGACCATCAAAACATGGATCCGAGACCGTTTACCAAAAATGTTGACCGAAATCAATTAAAATCAACTTTTAAGGCATAAATTCTCATTTTTATCAATTTTCAACATCAAGCTTTCCAGAAACTTACCCGGACTGCGCACGCAAATAGAGGAGGGTAAAAATGAGATTTTAAGGCTTAAGAGCGCAAATTTGTATTCTAAAACATAAGATGACTTTTTGGGTCATCACATATTCGCCCAGGCTATTTTTCATGGCTTAACCTAAGTAGAACTTTTTCGCCTAGGGGATCTAGCTCATAGTTTCCGGGTAGAAATACTCTTCGCCAAGGCTATTTTTCGTAGCTTAACCCAGGTAGAACCTTTTCGCCTAGGGGGATCCAGCTCATAGTTCCGGGTAGAAATACTATTCGCCCAAGCTATTTTTCGTAGCTTAACCGAGGTAGATCCTTTTCGCCTAGGGGGATTTAGCTCATAGTTTCCGGGTAGAAGTACTCTTCGCTTAGGTTGTTTTACATAGCTTAACCCAGGTAGAATCTTTTCTACTATGGGGATCCAACTCATAGTTGCGGGTAGAAGTACTCTTCTCTCACGATGTTTTACGTAGCTTAACCCAGGTAGAACCTTTTCGCCTAGGGGGATACAACTTATAGTTCCGGGTAGAAGTACTCTTCGCTTAGGCTATTTTTCGTAGCTTAACCCAGGTAGAATCATTCACCTAGGGGGATCCAACTCATAGTTCCGGGTAGAAGTACTCTCTTCCCAGGTTGTTTTACATGAGCTTAACTCAGGTAGAACCATTTCGCCTGGGAGGTCCAACTCATTGTTCCGGGTTGAAGTACTCTTCGTCCAGACTGTTTTTCGTACCTTAACCCATGTAGAACCTTTTCTCTTAGGGGGATCCAGCTCATTGTTCCGGGTAGAAATACTCTTCCCCGGGCTATTTTTCATAACTTAACCCAGGTAGAAACGTTTTGCTTAGGGGGATCCAAATCATAGTTCCGGGTAGAAGTACTTTTTGCGCAAGCTGTTTTTTGTAGCTTAACCTAGGTAGAACCTTTTCACCTAGGGGGATTCATCTCATAGTTTCCGAGTAGTAGTACTCTTAGCTCAGGTTGTTTTACATAGCTTAACCCATGTAGATCCTTTTTCCCTAGGGGGATCCAACTTATAGTTCCGAATAGAAGTACTCTTCGTTTAGGATATTTTACGTAGCTTAACCCAGGTAGAACCGTTTCGCCTAGGGGGATCCAGCTCATAGTTCCGGGTAGAAGTACTCTTTGCCCTGGCTGTTTTTCGTAGCTTAACCCAGGTAGAACCTTTTCGCCTAGGGGGATCCAGCTCATAGTTCCGGGTAGAAGTACTATTTTCCCAGGTTATTTTACATTAGCTTAACTCAGGTAGAACCTCTTCGCCTAAGGGGATCCAGCTCATAGTTCCGGGTAGAAGTACTCTTCGCTCAGGATGTTTTACGAAGCTTAACCCAGGTAGGACCTTTTCGCCTAGGGGGATTCAACTCCTAGTTTCGGGTAGAAGTACTCTTCGCCCAGACTATTTCTCGTAGCTTAACCTAGGTAGAACCTTTTCGCCTAGGGGGGATATAGCTCATTCTTTTCGTGTAGAATTACTCTCCGCTCAGGATGTTTTAGGTAGCTCAACCCAGGTAGAACATATTCGCCGAGGGGGATCCATCTTAGAGTTTTGGGTAGAAATACTATTCGCGCAGGACGCTTTACGTAGCTTAAAGTTTTGGGTAGAAGTACTCTTCGCCTAGGGGATCCAGCTTAGAGTTTTGGGTAGAAGTACTCTTCGCCTAGGGGATCCAGCTTAGAGTTTTGGGTAGAAGTACTCTTCGCCTAGGAAGTTTTACGTAGCTTAACCCAGGTAGAACCTTTTTACCTAGGGGGATCCAGCTCATAGTTCTGGGTAGAAGTATTATTCGTTCAGGTTATTTTACATAGTTTAACCTAGGTAGAACCTTTTCTCCTAGGGGGATCCAGCTCATAGTTCCGGGTAGAAGTACTATTTGCTCAGGTTATTTTTCGTAGTTTAACCCTGGTAGAACCTTTTCGCCTAGGGGGATCCAGCTCATAGTTTCGGGTAGAAGTACCCTTCGCTTAGGTTGTTTTTCATAGCTTAACCCAGGTAGAACCTTTTCTCCTAGGGGGATCCAGTTCATAGTTCCAGGCAGAAGTACTCTTCACCCAGGCTTGTTTTTCGTAGCTTAACCCAGGTAAAACCTTTTCACCTAGGGAGATCCAGCTCATAGTTCCGGGTAGAAGTACTCTTTGCCCAGTCTGTTTTTCGTAGCTTAACCAAGGTAGAAATTTTTTGCCTAGGGGGATCTAGCTCATATTCCGGGTAGAAGTACTCTTCGCCAAGACTCGCTTTTCACAGTTTAGCCCATGTGGAACCTTTTCGCCCAGAGGATTCATTTTCATTTTAGTAATACAGGACACCAACCCCTGGTTACATTTCTTTTCCGTAATAAAGGGTGCCATGCCCTGGTTACATTTCCTTTCAATAATACAGGACGCCACCCCATGACTACATTCTTTTCAGTAATTCAGGGTACCAACCTTTGATTACATTCTTTTTTCGTAATACAAGGTACAAAACCCTGGTTACATTTCCTTACCAGTATCAGGGTATACCAATCCCTAGTCTCTTTTCCAATATAGGGTCTCTAGTCCCTAATTTCTTTCATTTTAGACATAGGGTCTCCATTCCCTAGTATCTATTTTTTTCCTGGGGTACACCATTCCCGACCTTTTATTGCTTTCAATAAAGAAGTAGTTTAGAATTTTGTTACAATTACTCACGAAATTTTCCTAGTGCAAACTGGGGTAGATATATTTTGCTCGTTTGTTTGTTTTGGTGTTTGAGTAGGTTTTACCGCGAGGCATAGAGTTCGAGATGTCTAAAAGAAGAAGTCTCAATTCAGAATAAAAGAAAAAAAAATAGGTGAATCCAAAATGCAAAAGTAGTTGAAAGATGTGGAATGCTTAAGACATGACTGAAGCCACGAGTATTGGAGTCCCGTTTTGATTAGAAGAAGTTATAAAACAATCAACTAGTACCTACAGCTAGCGAGCATCAAGGTTTAGATCAGAGTCTGCATGAAGAACCAGTCAAGACTTAAGATCAAGTTTCAGAAGACTCATATATAGGAATCTTATAACTTATAGCTGATAGGCTTGTTTAGTTTCTTTTTTGTAATAGCAGGACCGCAGACCGAAGCCTTGACGGAACCTCACTCGACTCCTCAACTCACAAATCCACCATTCTCCTTGAACTACACCTGACATGATTCCCCTATAAGCCAGGATATGTGGGCTGTCAAAAATTTGGACTCGGTTGCACCTTATCTTTAATATTTTTTCCTTTTGAATAACTGTTTGGTCAAAATTTGGTCACATGGCTCACCTAGTGTTTGCCTTAAATCTCTTCATGTTTCCAAGCAAAGAGGGGCAGTGAGCACCTAATATTTGACTATATTTGAATTTTTATCACCTTCTAATATGTAAATATTTTTAGAAAATTAGTATATATATATTTTTAGCTTTGTTACATTTTTTTTATATAAGGTAAGAATTAAAAATAATATAAAAGGTCAAATTATTACTATTACTATTATTTTTATTTTTTATCTATATTTGAAAATAAAATATATTTAAAAAGAAAACCAAAAATTTAATTTTTTTTAAAATTTTCGGATGGGATTAAAATAATAGGAAAATTAAAAGTATGGAATTAAAAAATAAAAGTAAAATTAGGTGGAAATTGTTTAATAAAATAGTAAAAGAAAGTGGAAAATTTAAAAAATAAAAGTAAAAGAATGTGGAAATTTAAAAAAATGAAAAGTAAAAGAAAGTTGAAATTTAAAAAAAATAAGAAAAGTAAAATAAGTGGAAAAAAAAAGTAAAATAAGTGGGAAAATAAAAAAGAAAAGTAAAAAAATGTGGGAATTTAAATATAATAAAAGTAAAAAATGGGAAATTTAAAAATAAAAGTAAAGGAAAGTGAGGAATTATTTTTTTAAAAAGAAGAAAAATGGGAAGTGGGGATTCTTTTTAATTAAAAAAAAAAAGAAATAAAAAACAAAATTTGAAAAATTCCGATTTGTTTCTACGATAAGGGAATTTCCACTTGTGTCATTCTTTCTTCGTCTTTCTTTCGAAAAATCCAACAATTGATCACCCAAAACCCAAAAAAACAAATACTTCAAAACATCCATTTTCACACACCAAATAGTGGAGTCAATAGTCGAGGTCGAGAATTTCGTTAGAGCTCCGTTCACTAGTTTTGTGTTCTACTTCGCTTATGCTTGTTCGTCGTTCGTCTAAGTTATTGTACCTGTTCTTGGAGACTCATTTAATTGGAAATTTTACATTAAAGGTTTATTCTTTCCTCTGTTCTCTTTATCTTATTTCATGTGATTATATTTATTTGCCTTTAAAGTTTATAAATAATAATATAAATTTATCCTTAAAAGCTATATGCTTCTTGTCACGACCCAATTTCACCTCCGTGTGACGTCATGACGACACCTAGTCTCTACAACCAGGTTAGCCTAAGAATAATGAAATAAAAATATAAATTTAACCAACTATTCAAAAATACACAACAAATCCCAAAACCTCGTACATCGTGTATCACAAACTACAGAAGGAAAAATCTAGTGTCTCTATACATAAGAGTCTAACAAGGAAAAATACAGAAGATAATGGACATGAGAAAGAGTAGAAGGGGACTCCGAGGTCTGCGGACGTTACAGATATACTTTGAAGTCTCCAAAGCTGTCCCGACTCACTGATAGTGCGGCTGATAAGGTGCACCTGGATCTGCACACGAAAAACATGTGCAGGGAGTAGTATGAGTACACCACAATCGGTACCCAGTAAGTGCCAAGCCTAACCTCGGTAGAGTGTAATACCGCAATAAAATAAAGGCTGAAATATAACAACAATAAAATCATAGAAGGTAACAACTCAGTACACAAAAACACAACAGGGGATCTACCGAGATACCGTCTCATAGTCCCAAACGTAAATGTGCAAGGGGATCTCTCGGAATACCGTTCCGTAGTCCCAAAATAAATGTGCAGGGGGATCTCCCGGAATACCGTTCCGTAGTCCCAAAGTAAATATGCAAGACACGGGAGATCTCTCGGAATACTGTTCTGTAGTCCGAAAGTAAATATGCAGTACAAGGGATCTCCCGGAATACCGTTCCGTAGTCCCAAAGTAAATATGCAGCGCGAATGATAGAAATACAACTACATCATGAAATACTCACAATTTGGACTAAGCACCAGTCAGGGAAGAAGCAGGAAATTCATTAAACATGTTTCACATAATTCATATAAACAATTAAGACACGTAGACAAGTTGTATTAGACTAAACATGATAGCTACACATATTGGAATAACTCAATTAAGAATGAAAATAGATTAGTACTCATTAAAATGGTATAACTCAAAATAAATGGAAAACATGTTGCTGCTCGATAAGAAAATCGGGTTTTTCCACAACTATCCCGTGTATGTACTCGTCACCACACGTACACGGCGCTCACATGTCACAAGAGTTCCAAATCTTAAGGGGATTACCCCTCCCCCCCACAAAGTTAGGCAAGCCACTTACCTCGAACCAAGCTCAATCAATCGGTCACAATGCCTTTCCCACGAATATCCGTGCACTCACGAGTTTAACCATATCAAATTTACTAAAATCCGACACCAAATGGTCCTCCAAATCCACAAATCAAACTTCCAAATCCCTAGCCTCCAATTCCCAATTTCCACCTTAAATACACACTAACTAGGTGGGAAAATACACGGGGAAGCAAGAATATTGATAAAAAATAAGCACACGGGACGTACCTCAAGAAATGCCTCGAAAACGGTCTCAAAGATCGCCTAAACCGAGTTTGTAAAGTCAAAAATGACAAAAATCACGAAGCCCCTTCGGTTTTGGCCACTGCCCAGGTATTTCCGCACCTGCGGAACCTAGGCTCGCACCTGCGGGTGCGCTTGTGCGGAAATTGTGCGCATCTGCGCAATTCACTTGACCCCTCTACCTTCGCACCTGCGATGAAAGGGCCGCACCTGCGCATGTGCGCCTGCGGAAATCCTTTCCGCTTCTGCGTACCTTGCGCACTTGCGAACAGCCTTGCGTATTTGCGGGCATCGCAGATGCGGCCTTTTTCCATGCACCTGTGACCCCTGACCAATCCACCCAACTCCGCTTCTGCGCCAATTTGCTCGCACCTGCGGGAAGCCTTGCACAAGTGTGATTACAGCAGAACCAACAAAAGCACCAGATTTTCCTAAGTCCAATTTCATTCCATTAAGCATCCGAAACACACCCGAGGCCCCCGGGACCTCGACCAAACCTACCAACCAATCCTATAACACCTTACAAACTTAGTCGAGCCTTCAAACCATATCAAACAACACCAAAAATCATGAATTAAGTACGGATTCAAGCCTAAGAACTTAGAATTTTCCAAATTCTACAAACGACGCCGAACAACGTCAAATCTAGTCTGAATTACCTTAAATTTTACACACAGATCACAAATGACACTACAAATCTACAAACACTTTCAGAAATCCATTTTGAGGTTGATATCAAAATTTCGACTATCGGCGGAAATCGCCGAAAATCTAACTTTCGCCAATTCAAGCCTAAATCTACTACAGACCTCCAAAACACATTCCGGACGCGCTCCTAAACTCAAAATCCCTCAAAGGAGCTAACACAGTCGACAAAATTCCATTTCGGATTTGTCTTTACATAGTTCTGACTACGGTCCAATTTTTAAGGCTTAAACTCATAACTAAGGACTAAGTGTCCCAAAACTCCCCGAATTCCATAACCAATCACTCCGGCAAATCCCAAAAGTAAAACAAATTGTGGGGAAAGCAGATATTAGTGGATCGGGGCCCAAATTTTCAAAACGAACGGCCGAGTCATTACATCCTCCCCCTCTTAAAACGGTCGTTCGTCCTCGAACGAGTATAAAGACATACCTGAAACTGTGAAAAGATGAGGGTATTGACTGTGCATATCCTGCTCGGCCTCCCAAGTCGCCTCCCCGACCGGCTTTTCCCTCCAATGAACCTTCACGGAAGAAATGTTCTTTGATCTTAGCTTTCTGACGTGCCTATTTAAAATATCTATTGGCTCCTCAACATAGGATAGATCCTTGTCCAATTGAACTGAGCTGAAATCCAACACATGAGACGAATCACCATGATACTTCCGGAGCACAGAGACGTGGAATACCGGATGAACTCCTGCTAGAATGGGAGGAAAGTCAAGCTTATAAGTAACCTCCCCAACTCAACGCAACACCTCAAATGGACAAATGAACCTTGGGCTCAACTTGCCCTTATTTTCAAACCTCATAACGCCCTTCATAGGCAAAACTCGGAGCAAGACTTGCTCACCAACCATGAATGCAACATCACGAACCTTTCGGTCTACATAACTTTCCTGTCTGGATTGGGCCATGCGAAGTCTATCCTGAATCACCTTAACCTTCTCCAAGGCATCCTCAACCAAGTCTGTACCCAATAATATGGCCTAGCTGGGCTAGTACCAACCCACTAGGGACCGACACCGCCTACCATACAGAGCCTCATACGGTGCCATCTGAATGCTGGACTAATAACATTTGTTGTAAGCAAACTCCGTAAGTGGAAAGAAATGGTCCCAAGCACCCCCAAAATCTATCACACACGCACATAGCATATCCTCTAATATCTGAATAGTGCGCTCGAACTGCCCGTCCATCTGAGGGTGAAATGTTGTTCTCAACTCAACCTGAGTACGCAAATCATGTTGTACAGCTCTCCAGAACCGTGATGTAAATTGTGTACCCCGGTCATAGATAATAGATACCGGTACGCCATGAAGCCTGACGATCTCACGGATGTAGATTCGAGCTAGCTGCTCTGAAGAATAGGTAGTCATCACAGGAATGAAATGAGTCGACTTAGTCAGCATATCCACAATCACCCAAACTGCATCAAACCTCCGCTGAGTCCGTTGGACTCTCCGTTGGGAGTCCAACCACGAAATCCATAGTGATTCGCTCCCATTTCCACTCTGTAATTTATAATTTCTTAAGCAATCCACCTGGTCGCTGATGCTCATATTTTACCTGCTGGCAATTCAGACATCGAGCCACATACTCTACTATGTTCTTCTTCAAACTCCTCCACCAGTAATGCTATTTTAAGTCCTGATACATCTTTGCGGCACCCGGATGAATAGAGTACCGCAAACTGTGAGCCTCATGAAGAATCAACTCAGGCAAACCATCTATATTGGGCACACATAGCCTGCCCTGCATCCTCAATGCACCATCATCTCCAATAGTAACCTCCTTAGCATCACTGTGCTGGACCGTGTCCTTAAGGACAAGAAGATGGGGGTCATCATACTGACGCTCCTTGATACGATCATAAATAGAAGACCGAGATACCAAACAAGCCAATACTCGATTCGGCTCAGAAATATCCAATCTCACAAACTGGCTGGCAAAAGCCTGAACATCCAACGCCAATGGCCTCTCTGCTGCTGGTAGATATGCTAAACTCCCCAAACTCTCTACCCGAAGACTCAAAGCATCGGCCACCACATTGGCCTTCCCAGGGTGGTACAAAATAGTGAAATCATAATCCTTAAGTAGCTCCAACCACCTCCGCTGACGTAAGTTAAGATCTTTTTGCTTAAACAAATGCTGCAAAATCTTATGATCGGTGTAAATCTCACAAGGAACACCGTAGAAATAATGCTGCCATATCTTCAAGGGATGAACAATAGCTTCTTACTCAAGGTCGTGGACATGATAGTTCTTTTCGTGCACCTTCAGTTGTTTGAACGCGTAGGAAATCACCCTACCGTCCTGTATCAACATCGCACCGATACCAATCCGCGATGCATCACAATATACAGTATAAGACCCCGAACCTGTAGGTAATACCAATACTGGGCTGTAGTCAAAGCTGTCTTGAGCTTCTGAAAGCTCTCCTCACATTCCTCTATCAACCTAAATGGAGCACCCTTCTGGGTCAGCCTCGTCATAGGTGCTGCAATAGATGAGAATCCCTCTACAAAGCGACGGTAATACCCCGCCAAACTAAATAAACTTCGAATCTTTGTAGATGAGGATGATCTGGGCCAACTCAGCACTGCTTCAATCTTCTTCAGATCCACCCGGATCCCCTCACTCGATACTATATGACCCAAGAATGCATTGAGTCTAGCCAAAACTCACATTTTGAAAATTTTGCATATAACTTCTTTTCTCTCAAGGTCTGAAGTACAGTCCTCAGGTGTTGCTCATGATCTTCCCGACTCCGGGAGTATACCAGAATGTCGTCAATAAATACAATGAAGAATGAGTCAAGATAGGGCTAGAACACACTGTGCATCAAGTGCATAAAAGTTGTTGGAGCATTGGTCACCCCAAAAGACATCACAAGAAACTCATAGTGACCATATCTGGTCTTGAAAGCAGTCTTCGAGATATCCGGCTCCTGAATCTTCAACTGATGATAACCTGAACGTAAGTTAATCTTGGAAAACACTCTGACACCCTGTAACTGATCAAATAAGTCATCAATACGAGGAAATGGATACATGTTCTTCACTGTGACCTTGTTCAACTGGCGGTAATCAATACACATCCGCATAGAACCATCCTTCTTCTTGACAAATAAGACAAGGGCAGCCTAAGGTGACACAATGGGCTGAATGAAGCCTTTATCAAGCAATTCTTGTAACTTCTCTTTCAACTCCTTCAATTCAGGAGGAGCCATACGATATAGAGAAATAGAGATGGGCTGAGTGCCCAACAACAAATCAATGCCAAAATCAATATCTTTATCGGGCGGCATGCCCGGAAGATCAGCTGGAAACACATCTCGAAAGTACCTCGCTACTAGAACTGACTCAACTGTAGGGGTATCAATACTAACATCTCTCACATAATCTAGATACGCGTCACACCTCTTCTCAACCATTCATTGAGCTTTAAGAAAAGAAATAACTCTGCTGGGAGTATACTCTAAGGTACCTCTCCACTCTAATCGCGGTAAACCTAGTATAGCCAGTGTCACAGTTTTAGCGTGACAATCAAGAATAGAATAATGGGGTGACAACCAAACCATGCCCAAAACAATATCAAAGTCCACCATGATGAGCGGTAATAAATCGGCTCTGGTCTCAAAACCACTAAGAGCAATCAAACACGACTGATACATGCGGTCCACAACAAGTGAATCTCCCACAAGAGTAGATACATAAATAGGGAAACTCAAAGAATCCCGAGACACGCCCAAATACGGGGAAAAATAAGAGGACACATAAGAATATATAGAGCCTGGGTCAAATAATACCGACGCATCTCTATGACAGACTGGAACAATACTTGTAATGATAGAATCAGAAGAAACTGCCTCTGTACGAGTAGGAAGTGCATAATATCTGGCCTGGCCTCCCCTTCTAGGGCGACCTCTACCTCCCCGACCTCCACCTCGAGCTGGTTGAGCAGGTGGGGTAGAAGTTGGTGCTGTAATCATAGTTTGAGGACCTGGTGGAGCACGCTGTGGCTGAAAGTTTTATGGAGGTGAACCCCTCATACTCCTGGGGCAATCCCTCACTCTGTGGCGAGTGTCGCCACACTCAAAACAAGCTCTGGGAGGGCGTGGCTGATGTGACTGGCTCGGGCTAGGTCTGCTGGACTGGCCGCTAGGAACACCCCATGCATGAGGCACACTAGATACTAGCTTTGCATAATAAGGCTCCTGGGGGCTAGAAGGAGCTGGAACACCGCTGGAGGCTGGAAGACCTGAAAGAACGGGGTGGCTCATATAACCCCTACCATGGCGAGCTACTGGGGCACGAGCTCCCGAATAATAACCAACCTCCCGAGACCTCTTGGCCTCCCTCTCCTCTCTATCCCGGGAAAACATGCCCTCGAATCTCCTGGCAATACCCACAACCTGTTGATAAGAAATATCCATCTCCAATTCCCTGGCCATACTACTCCGGATGCTGAGATGGAGACCCTCAATAAATAGTCGAACCCTCTCTCAAACTGTGGCAACTAAGGCTGGTGCATGTCGGGCCAAATCACTGAAATGAACTGTATACTCTGACACAGTCATAACACCCTCGCGCAGCTGCTCAAACTCTGCGCACCATGAGTCCCTGAGGCTCTGAGGGACATACTCTCTTAAAAACATGATCGAGAATTGAGTCTATGTAAGTAAAGCTTCCTCAGCCGGACTACTCAACTCATAAGCACGCCACCACTAATAGGCTGCTCGTCTAAGCTGAAATATGGAAAAAGAAACCCCGCTCGTCTCCGCTACGCCCATAGTACGGAGAATACGATGACACGCCTCCAGAAAACCCTGAGCATCATATGTAGCCAATCCGCTGAAAGTAGGTGGGTGGTACTTCTTGTACCTCTCAAGTCTGAGCTGCTCCGCCTCAGAAGTTGCTGCCCTAACCTCGGGCTGAGATGGAGCTACCGGCTGCATTGGTACAATCTCTGGAACTTGGTTGACCTGAACTCGCTGCTTTGGAGTACCGGCGACGGGAGTGTGTGCTCCTCCCCCGGCCTGAAATGTGGCAGGAGCAAGTGGAATCAATCCAGCCTACGCTAAGGTGTTAGACATGCTAAGAATCTGGGCTAGAGTCTTCTGGAGGGCTGGTGTAGGAACAGGTATATCAGGTGTCTGCCGTCCAGCTTGAGCTACTGGGGGCTCCTCTGTAGCAGCTCGTGCGGGTGCTCTGGCTGTACCAGGTGGACGTCCTCGGCCTCTACCCCAGCCTCGATCTCTAACGGCTCTAGCAGGGGGCGTAGGTGCCTGGTCATCAGATCCGCTTGTACGTGTCCTCACCATCTATGAGAGAATAGAATACAGACGTTTATAATCTGTGAAGTCAACAAGTTTTTCGCACGACAAGTAATCAAAGTAATGAAA
Organism: Nicotiana tomentosiformis; assembly: GCF_000390325.3. Classification (NCBI taxonomy): domain Eukaryota; kingdom Viridiplantae; phylum Streptophyta; class Magnoliopsida; order Solanales; family Solanaceae; genus Nicotiana; species Nicotiana tomentosiformis. Next base: position 68,495,539 of record NC_090821.1, on the reverse strand, counting down.
ATTTCCTAACAGTTTCACAGCCTCACTAAGATAAGTACAAACGTCTCTGTACCGATCCGCGAGAATCTACTAAACCGGTTTGTGACTCATGACACCTATGAACCTAGAGCTCTGATACCAACTTGTCACGACCCAATTTCCCCTCTATGTGACGTCGTGACGACACCTAGTCTCTACAACTAGGTAAGCCAAACATTTTGCAGAATAATGAAATAAAAAGATAAATTTAACCAACTATTCAAAACTACACAACAAATCCCAAAACCTGGAACATCGTGAATCACAAACTACAAAAGGAAAAATCTAGTGTCTCTATACATCAGAGTCTAATAAGGAAAAATACATAAGATAATGGACATGAGAAAGAGTAGAAGGGGACTCCGAGGTGTGCGGACATGGCAGATATACCTTGAATTCTCCAAAGCTGTCCCGGCTCACTGATAGTGCAGTTGATAAGGTGCACCTGCACACGAAACAACATGTGTAGAGAGTAGTATCAGTACACCACAATCGTACCCAGTAAGTGCAAAACCTGATCTCAGTCGATTAGTGACGAGGTCAGATCAGGGCCCTACTGGTAAATATATAATACAACAATATAGAGTGTAATACCGCAATAAAATAAAGGTTAATATTTAACAACAATAAAATCATAGAAGGTAACAGCTCAGTACACAGAAGCACAACAGGGGATCTCCCGAGATACCGTCTCGTAGTCCCAAACGTAAATGTGCAGGGGGATCTCCCGGAATACCGCTCTGTAGTCCCAAAATAAATGTGCAGGGGGATCTCCCGTAATACCGTTCTGTAGTCCCAAATTTAATATGCAAGACAGGGGGATCTCCCGGAATACCGTTCTGTAGTCCCAAAGTAAATATGCAGCGCGAATGATATAAATACAACTACATCACGAAATTCTCACAATTTAGACTAAGTACTAGTCATGGAAGAAGCAGGAAATTCATTAAACATGCTGCACATAATTCACATAAACAATTAAGACACGTAGACATGTTGTATTAGACAAAACCTGATAGCTACACATATTGGAATAACTCAAATAAGAATGAAAATAGATTAGTACTCATTAAAATGGTATAACTCAAAATAAATGGAAAACATGTTGCTGCTCGGTAAGAAAATCGGGTTTTTCTACAACTATACCGTGTACGTACTAGTCACCACGCGTACACAACGCTCACATATCACAAGAGTTCCAAATCTTAAGATGATTTCCCTCCCCACCAAGTTAGGCAAGCCACTTACCTCGAACCAAGCTCAATCAATTGGTCACAATGCCTTTTCCACGAATATCCGACTCTGAATGTCGCACATCTAGCCAAACACAATTACATATCATAAATACAACAATAATAGACTCATCTAATTAACGAAATCAACATTTTAACGAATATTCCGAAATTAAGTCAAATATTGCCTGTGGGGCCCACATCTAGGAATTGGGTAAAATTCATAAAATACGAAATCCCGTTCACGCACGAGTATAACCATATTAAATTTACTAAAATCCGACACCAAATGGTCCTCCAAATCCACAAATCAAACTGCCAAATCCCTAGCCTCCAATTCCCAATTTCCACCTTAAATACACACTAACTAGGTGGGAAAATACATGGGGAAGCAAGATTATTGATAAAAAAAAATAAGCACACATGACTTACCTCAAGAAATGCCTCGAAAATGGTCTCAAAATTCGCCCTAAACCGAGTTTGCAAAGTCAAAACTGACAAAAATCACGAAGCCCCTTCAGTTTTGACCACGGCCCAGTTATTTCCGCACCTGCGGAACCTGGGCTCGCACCTGCGGGCGCGCTTGTGCGGAAATTGTGCACATCTGTGCAATTTACTTTACCCCTCTTCCTTTGCACCTGCGATGAAAGGGCCGCACCTGCGCGTGCGCGCTTGTGGAAATCCTATCCGCTACTGCGTACCTTGCGCACTTGCAAACAGCCTTGCGCATTTGCGGACATCGCATATGCGTCATTTTTCCATGCACCTGCGATCTCTGACCAATCCACCCAACTCCTCTTCTGCGCCAATTTGCTCGCACCTACGGGCAACCTTGCTTAGGTGCGATTAAAGTAGAACCAGCAAAAGCACCAGATTTACCTAAGTCCAATTTCATTCTGTTAAGCATCCGAAACATACCTGAGGCCCCGTGGGACCTGAACCAAACCTACCAACCAATCCTATAACACCATACAAACTTAGTCGAGCCTTCAAACAACACCAAAAATCATGAATTAATCACGGATTCAAGCCTAAGAACTTAGAATTTTCCAAATTCTACAAATGACGCCGAACCACGTCAAATCTAGTTCGAATTACCTCAAATTTTACAAACAGATCACAAATGACACTACGAACCTACAGACACTTTCGAAAATCCATTCCGAGCTCAATATCAAAATTTACACTATCGGCCGAAATCGCCGAAAATCTAACTTTCGCCAATTCAAGCCTAAATCTACTACAGACCTCCAAAACACATTCCGGTCGAGCTCCTAAACTCAAAATCACTCAACTGAGCTAACGAAGTCAACGGAATTCCTTTTCGGATTCGTCTTCACACAGTTCCAACTACGGTCGAATTTCTAAGGCTTAAACTCACAACTAGGAACTAAGTGTCCCAAAACTCCCCGAATTTCATAACCAATCACTCCGGCAAAACCCAAAAGTAGAAACAATTGTGGAGAAAGAAGATATTAGGGGATCAGGACTCAAATTCTCAAAACGACCGGCCGGGTCGTTACACTTAATCATGTTTCTTGAAATATGATATTCAAACTTGCTTTAAAGTTGGGAAGATTTGGACCCTAATAAGTTTGGGTTTCAATTGTTGGGCTAAAGGGTATTGGTATATGATGGTTTGTTTATTAAAATATCTAAAATCATACACTTCTTTTACAAGTAATTCCATAATTCATGACCTTACAATAATCTTAACGTTTAGGAAAAATAATGAACATTGTTAGAGTACTTTAGGCGCGCTTTTAATTAGTTTATCATGATAATGTATACGTTCGCGCGGCAAATTTGTGATTTAAAAAAATTAAAACCGAAGTATGTGTTCGCACAACTTTGCTCAAAAGAATCCTAATATAATAAAATACTATTAATTGTGTACACGTACGCGTGACATGATTTTGGAACAATAAATAAAATAAATTCACACACTTGATTCATTTCAAAGATAATTCTATATTTTAATAATTAAAAAAGGATAGATAAAACATGAAAACTAATAAATCACAGTTTATCCAAAATTAATTAAAGCCAAATGTAGTCAATAAAGCGACCGTGCTAGAACTACGGGACTCGGGGAATGCGTTACACGTTCTCCCCGATCAACATAATTCCTTACCCGGACTTTATTTTCACAGACCAATAATAATAGAGTCAAACCTTCCTTTGACTAGGGATTCAAATAAAAGGTGACTTGGAACACCCAAAAAATCAATTCCAAGTGGCGACTCTGTAAATAAAATAATCCCTACTCATATTTGTCACTTTAATTTAAAAAATCTTTAACCCACAACAATCCATAATACATATATATTTCGAGGATATAAAAGGGGTGTGACACAGATGCGACGAATTGTCTGCAAATGCGGAATCGCTGGGAAAGAAGCTATATTATCGAGGTCTTTGGTTCTTTTTTTATTTTTGGAGCTATGGAGCTCGCATTGAGGCGATTCTTGAGGCAATTTTCACCATATAAATTATGGTAAGTATTCTCTACACGGTTTTGATTATATTTCATGAATCTACCTTCATTTTTGGTAATTGGATTGTGAATTTTAAAGAGGAAATTGGGGGTTTTGGCCTAAAGTTTCATAATATGATTTTTTGAGTTTTGAACATCGAATAGGAGTCAGATTTGAGTGAAACTAGTATGGTTGGACTCGTAATTGAATGAGTTGTTGAATTTTGTAAATTTTATCGGGTTCCGAGGTGCGGGTCCGGGTTCGACTTTTGGAAGATTTTGGGCTTTTGATTCAAGATTTGATCTTTTCGATCGGGATTGGTTCCTTTAGCATTATTTGATGTATTTGAGTTGTTTTTGGTTAGTTTTTGAGCCGTTTGAAGGTCGGAACGTGCGGGATGGAATTTTGGAGCATCGCTTGGCTTGCTCGGTGTTGGATTTTTATTGTTCGAGGTAGGTAACCCTTCTAATATTAGTGCTGAGGGTATGAAACCCTGAAATACGAGTTATGTGATTAGTGTTGTGGTGACGCACATGCTAGGTGACGGGCGTGTGGATGTCCACCATGTAAATTGAGACTCTGTTGTTCCCATGTCACTGTATAGTGGTCCTACTTTGTTGATATCCGTGTTTTCACCATGTGATAAAGTAGTTAAGCTATTAATCATGCTAAATATCATGTTTAGGCATTATGACGATACTGTTTGGACCCATAGTGGTCGTTTCTTAGTGTCATCTCACTGATTTCATTGATATTTCATACTCATTCATATCCATGCATTCATACCATATCTTAGTCTCAGATATTATTTATTGATACATCATATGATTGTTGTCGGGATAGTTTTCTGACATTGTGCGCACGTGAGTGAGACTGGGGAGATTGTTGACTGAGTGAGGCCGAGGGCATGAGTGAGAGTGACATTTTGGGATCGTATAGCACGCCGCAGCATATTATATTGATTATATTTTATATGGATCGGGTTGCAAGCCACAACGCGCCTTTGGGATATATATATATATTATTGGATCAGGTTGCACGCCGCAACAAAATTGGATCGAGTTGCACGCCGAAATAATATTGGATCGGGCTGCACACTGCAGCAATATAGCGCTTGGGCTGAAGGAGCCCCTTCGGAGTCTGCACATACCGAGTGAGCAGAGTCGACTATATATATGTGGATCGGGTTGCACGCCGCAACGGGCATTATGGTCATATATGGATCGGGCTGCACGCCGCAACAGGTATTGTATATTACTGAGTGATTGAGTGTGCTGAGCATTGAGCATAGTGAGAGAGAATATGAGACGATGAGATTGAGTACTCTGAGAGTGTGAGTACACGAGCTCATCATTCAGATGCATTGCATTTGACATGCATACTTGAGATACATGCATATAGATGCATTTCCTTCTGCTACCCAGTTTTGGGGAAACTTATGATTTTACCTGTATATTGACATGTAGGCATAGAGAAGTACTTTCCCCGTGCTATCTGAAAATGCAACATCTTACTATTTTTTGAGAGGAATTTTAGGAAAAAACCACAGTTTTCAAACTTACTCGTACTTTGGCTTTTTTGGTAAAAGATTTGGGTTTTCACTGATATACTTGAAAAGAAATGTCTATTTTTTGCAACTGTGAAGGAACCGAGCCTTTTATTTCCGAGATACTCTTTTGGTATTGTACTATGCTGTTATGAACTGTGGTAGAATATTGGTGTTGTACCCAACCTTTTTGTTAGCTCGTCACTATTTTCAACCTAAGGTTAGGTTTGTTACTCATTGAGTACATGGGGTCGGTTGTACTCATACTATACTTTTGCACCTTGAGTGCAGATGTTGGTTGTTGATGTTGTTGTATTCGATGAGAGCTGGATTGAATATGTATCTGCATCCCGGTTGTAGCTGCCTATTGTTTGTGGTAGCCTTAGATCTATAAAACTATGTTTATGTACTTTTCAAACAGACTATGTATTTATTTCATTTCCGCTTTGTAAAATCTATTTTTAGAAGCTCATGATTTGTACTACCAGTTCTTGTGGAATGTATCAAATTCATATAATTTCTTTACTTAATTGCTTTATTAATTGTTATTGGAATTGGTTAGTGGTTAACTGGCTTAACTAGCAGGTTGGGTTAGGTGCCATCACGACTAGTTGGAATTTGGGTCGTGACAAGGTGGTATCAGAGCTCTAGGTTCATAGGTTCTACAAGTCATGAGCAAGTGTCTAGTAGAGTCTTGCGAATTGGTATGATGACGTCCATACCTATATTCGAGAGGCTACAAGACATTTAGGATATATTTCCTATATTTCTATCCTTATCGTGCGGCATAGATTCAGCTTAAATCATAACTCTTTGAATTCCTTCCACACATTCGTATGTGCACATGAATGCTCAGTATTTAGATGTGCATTGTCGGCTTGTGATTCTATGAACGAGGTTCGAGATGTGTATTCTATGTTTTGGTGATTGGCCAGTCTGGAGAAATTGAGGCCATGGTTAGACCGCATCTTGAGCTAGGTAGCTTCTGTGGTAACTTATACATTTGGACTCATATGTCCGGTAATGTCCCAACGAGAAGAATTTGTGGCTCGATGAGCGGTGAAATGGCTATGTGGTGAGTATGGTATGACTGCTAGATGTGTTCAGATTATTCGAATGTGACGAGAAGAGTTTCCTTGAGAGGTAGAAAGGACTATTGGGTGTTTGATTTCTATCTTGATATGGCGTATGGTCTCGAGCTATGTGTGTGTTGAGGGATCTCTCATGTTGTTTAGTTGTGGAGTGAAGTAGATTCTCATGTCCTGTTGATGAGTTCAGAATCAAGAAGATTAAGTGATTGCGTATTAGTCGTGACTATGGAAGGGTATAGAGAGATGTCAGTTTGAGGCAGAGCAGGTGGGTTATCTCTTGCGAGGTGTCCTAAGGTTGTGTGATACCTATGATGTTTTGTAGAGAGTTCTCTTTTACCAGTGGGGTATATTTGTGCGATTTGAGTTTGGATCGGTTGTAATAGTTGACCTGGCTATCACGAGGATGAATACGAGATTTTCAGATGATTTGAGGTATTATATGGTTTGTGTTACATGAGCTTACGCAGGATTTAGTTGAACTTCAGTGCGGGATTATGGAAGTAATAAAGTATGGGTATCATGATGTTATCGAGCGATTTATTCTGTGGCTTTGAGCCAAGTGAGGGAGCCTTCTATCAACAAGTTGATTGCACGGTTATGTGTTGTATTGGATTCGGTTCAGGGTATACTTGTGAATCAGTTATGACATGTAGGGATTGAGATTGAGGATGACTCGAGTAAGGGGATTTCTGGATACAGGTTGTATTACACTCTATGGGTATATGGGAATTATGGAATGATTGAGTGGTTAGTCGTGAAATATGTAGTGTACATGGAGTAGTAATTTGCTCTATTACTTAGGAGTGTGGGTTACTCCCTTGGGTGTGGGTGTGGGTGTGGGTGTGGGTGTGGGTGTGTTAATGGGGCACAAGTCGTTCGGTCCATTTTGTCGGTTTAATTGAGGTTTGAGTAGAGTGGATGACTCTCGAGAATGGTTCTAATGGATTCAATATTTATATGTAGCGATTTGGAATTTTCAAGATATGTATATGGCTAGAAACTGAGATTTACATTGGATGGCGACGAGACTTGCGGTAATTCTGTATGACTATGGATTCTACATTTTAGTATAAAAAAAGGGAAGAGGAACAATTTTAAATTCACAAAAGGTCTTTCAGAGTGGATGTGTCGGTTGCGGTGCTTTTGGGGTACTTAAGAGGGAATTCGGCGGCTTATGGGCCTTAGGGAGTTGTGGTTTTATATAAGGGTCTCTTGTGTGGTGAATTTTGTTTAGGGGTCGTGTTGTTCCGGCAAGGAAAATTATTAGTTTGAAGGCAATTTGGAAAGGACTTGGAGAAATAGGACAACGTGGTAGTAGTTTGAATCAGCACAGTAACTAATATAATCGGGTCTTTGGGTACTTATGATATGGCTAGCCTCCACAGGTGTTTCATGGAAATGCTCTTGGGTTTTGGCTACCTACGTGGCTGGGTTGAGTTAGAGAGATTCAGTTCTGATAGCTTGGTTGTGTGCAAATGGGTTTCAAAGAGTTCTCAATGGCTTTTACCATGGTTTGAGGGGTATATTTCCTACCGGCGTGAGAAATATGTTACGTATTGAAATTTTCTCCGGGATGAGATGAAATGGAAGGTTTGTGACTGATCGGGTATGTATTCTGTTTGAGACTCTGAGTTGATTATAAGATTCTTGTAATCTTCACAGGATGGCATGGTAGACACGATGTATTAGGTGGGATTGAGATTTGCTTGTGCAAGGTCACTATTCAATTTTGAAGGGAAGGACATAAATTTGTAGGCAACATGGATGGATTCAGATGACTAGACAAAATTATATTACTAATCGGTATGGTCTGATGAGAGTATACATTTCAGAAGGGGCAGTGTGTTTTGATTTATGGGCACTTCATTGGTATTACGACACTCTCCTGGTTTATCAACTGCTGATATTCAAATTTTGCTATGTGGCACGGAAGAATTTTAGAAGTATTCCTTGTGGGATGACCGTGTATGAGAGATGTGTTAGACATTCTGGCGGTGGAATTGGGATCAAACATAGTGATTCGTGTGTTCTATGGATTTGTAGACTGGGAGTTCTCAAGAGCAGGTTGTTTCATGGTTGTGGACTGTGATGTCATGGCCGAAGCTAGCTAGATGATAGTATGTGTTATGATTCAGTCATTGTGGGCTTTCGGAGGGTTATTTATCCATGTGTGGGTGCTCGGAGTTGATTTGGGGGTCCATTGGTAGGCCTAATTAGGGTGTGTATTCTACACCAAGTCGGTTTGGTTTGCTCCATACTACTATTGTTGAAGGATGTGCCATTCCGTTATTGTTGAGATTATTGGTGTTCCGATATGTTTGATGAGTTACTTTTCTATGCTACGAAGGGTTGTAATTCGTTGGTTTAAGGCATATATGGTGCGGTTCTATTTTGGTCTTATAGCGGAAATTGAGCGAGATAAGTAGTTGGGTATTGCATGATTGAGGGCATATTGGTTATGTTCTTTCGGTTTTTGTGTGGCATTGTGTCATATGCTTCTCCGTGGTTATGGTAATGCACTTTGGGTACTTGATGTCGAATTTAGCGTGGCTATTGATTTTGAGCATGGTGGCTCGAGGTGTCTCATATGGGCCAATGTTTGGATGGGGTCGCACATTGCGGCAGAGTTATGTTGAGACATGATCCTTCATGTTAGATTCGTGTGTTTTGGTTCTACGGTGTGTGATAGGTTCTTAGCATTGCGTTGGGGTGGTACCCGTCGAGCTTACGGGACGGTTCTCTTGTTTGAGTCATTTTTGGGATTGAGTACATCTGGAATGTTGCTTATTATTGCATGGATTGCATTGGTTGTGGCTTTAGATAGTATTGGTGTGGCATGTCAGTAGAGTAGCTAGTATTTGATAAGATGAAGTCGATGGATCTAGGATGGGTGCTATCAGATTTGATTGTGGTATATTTGGAAGGATAATATCGAAAGTCGGCTTAGAAATTTTCTATGGTTCTTCTCAAAGGGGAGGGAGCTCCATGACTGGTGGATCTGATGAATGGTTACGAGTTTATGCGTGTTTCTTTCATCATCGGTAATGTATGAAGGTTTTAGAACGAGGTTTTGTTGGATATGAGGTTTATTACAAGAATTGGGTTGATTTGAGCAGCTACTCTGATTAGAAATCATTGCTTCGAGCATTTAAGCTATGTGGTATTTGAATTTGAGTATTTGAGTTATGGTTACGACTTTTGGTACATCTTGTTCAGATTTATACAATATGTAGATGTGAAATTCTGATCTAATAAGAAATTTTGGATGTTGGAAATTTGATTCGAAGGCTTGTGGGTTAGGTTGAATTGAGAAATTTTAGTTATGTTGTGTTATCGGACCTGTACAGGATAGGGTAACATGGGATCAACCCCGGGTATGTGTATGGCAAGGTTATACGACGGTTTGATGGCTTTGAGAACAACTCTAGGCACGTTCGAGGACGAACGTATGTTTAAGTCGGGGAGGATGTAACGACCCGATCGGTCGTTTTGAGCATTTGCACTTCGCTCGGTAGTTTACAGGCGTGAGTAGCTTCGTATGATGTATTTTGACTTGTGTGAATCGTCGGTTTGGTTTTCAGGTAATTCGGGACTGATTTGGAAGAATGATTCTCAACTAGGGAGCTTTAAATTTGAAAGAGTTGACTAAGTTTGACTTTTTAACATTTGTCCCCAGATTGGAATTTTGATGGTTCTGTTAGCTCTGTTGGGTGATTTTGGACTTAGGAGCACGTCCGGATTGTGATTTGGAGGTCCGTGGTTGAATTTGGCTCAAAATGGCGAAAGTTGAAAATTTGGAAAGGTTGACTGGGAGTAGACTTTTTGATATCGGGGTCGGATTCCGATTCTGGAAGTTGGAGCAGGTCCGTAATGTCGAATGTGACTTTTATGAAAAATTTGAGGTCAATCCGGTGTGATTTGATAGGTTTCGGTATAGGTTGTGAAAGTTTGAAATTCAAAGTTCATAGATTTCAATTTAGGTGTGATTCGTCGTGTTAATGTTGTTATGCGTATTTTGAGGCCTCGAGTAGGTCTGTATTGTGTTATGGAACTTGTTGGTATATTCGGACGGGGTCCCGATTTGCTCGGGTGAGTTTCGGACGAGGTTCAGATCATTTCATTGCATTTTGGATCGTTGCTAAGATTTCTAGTTTTGGTGTTTCCACATCTGCAGAAGAATGGGCACAGATGCGAGTCCGTAACTGCGGACAATTGGCCATAGAAGCGTAGCAGCCTTGGCTGGAGGTTATCGCAGATGTGGAGAAGGAGTCTCACGTGTGAGTGCGCAGAAGCGGAAATTGTTCCGTATGTGCGATGTTTGCTGGGCAAGGCAATTTTCGTAGAAGCGAAGTTTTTACCACAGAAGCAGTGGTCACAGATGCGACGAATTGTCCTCAAATGCGGAATCGCTGGGGCAGAAGATATATTATCGAGGGCTTTAGTTCTTTCTTCATTTTGGAAGCAATGGAGCTCGCATTAAGGCGATTCTTGAGGCAATTTTCACCATATGAATTGGGGTAAGTGTTCTCTACTCGGTTTTGGTTATATTTCATGAATCAACCTTCATTTTTGGTAATTGGATTGTGAATTTTAAAGAGGAAATTGGGGGGTTTTCGCATGAACTTTCATAATATGAATTTTTAAGTTTTGAACATCGGATTGGAGTCGGATTTGAGTGAAACTAGTATGGTTGGACTCGTAATTGAATGGGTTGTTGAATTTTGTAAATTTTGTCGAGTTCCGAAATGAGGGTCTGGGTTGGGCTTTTGTCCGATTTTGGGCTTTTGATTCAAGATTTGATCTTTTCAATCGGGATTGGTTCCTTTAGCGTTGTTTGATGTATTGGAGTTGTTTTTAGTTAGTTTATGAGACGTTCGGAGGTCGGAATGTGCGTGATGGAATTTTGGAGCATCGCTTGGCTTGGTCGGTGTTGGAATTGGCTTATTCTAGGTAAGTAACTCTTCTAATCTTAGTGATGAGGGTATGAAACCCCAAAATACGTGTTATGTGATTAGTGTTGAGGTGACGCACATGCTAAGTGACGGGCGTGTGGGAGTGCACCATGTGAATTAAATCTCTGTTGTTCCCATGGCACTGTATAGTGGTCCTACTTTGTTGATATCCGAATTTTCACCATGTGATAAAGTAGTTAAGCTGTCAATCATGCTAGATATCATGTTTATGCATTATGTCGATACTGTTTGGACCCATAGTGGTCGTTTCTTACTGTCATCTCACTTATTTCATTAATATTTCATACTCAGTCATATCCTTGCATTCATACCATATCTTAGTCTCAGATATTATTTATTGATACATCATATGATTTTTATCGGGATAGTTTCATGACATTGTGAGTCTATGAGTTAGACTGGAGAGATTGATGACTGAGTGAGGCTGAGGGCCTGAATGAGAGTGACATTTTGGGATCGGGTTGCATGCCGCAACATATTATATTGATTATATTTTATATGGATCGGGTTGCACGCCACAACGAGCCATCGGGTTGCACGCCGCAACAATATTGGATCACGTTGCACGCCGCAACAATATTGGATCGGGCTGCACGTCGCAACAATGTAGCGCTTGGGCTGAAGGAGACCCTCCAGAGTCTGCACACCCCTAGTGACCGCAGTAAACTATATATATGTGTATCGAGTTGCACGTCGCAATGGGCCTTATGGTCATATATGCATCGAGATGCACGCCGCAACAGGTATTGTACAATGCTAAGTGATTGAGTGTGCTGAGCATTGAGCATAGTGAGAGAGAATGCGAGATAGTGAGATTGAGTACTCTGAGAGTATGATTACAGGAGCTCATCATTGAGATGCATTGCATTTGACATGTGTACTTGAGATACATGCATAGAGATGCATTTCCTTCTGCTACCCGATTTTGGGACATTTATTATTTTACCTATATCTTGAAATGTAGGCATAGAGAAGTACTTTCCGCATGATATCTGAAAATGAAAAATCTTACTATTTGTTGAGAGGAGTTTTGGGAAAAAACCACAGTTTTCAAACTTACTCGTACTTTGGCTTTTTCGGTAAAAGAATTTGGTTTTCACTGAGATACTTGAAAAGAAATGCCTATTTTTTGCAACTGTGAAGGAACTGAGCCTTTTATTTCCGAGATACTCTTTTGTTATTGTACTATGCAGTTATGAATTGTGGTGGAATATTGGTGTTATCAATTACAGAATCGTCAATTAACTTCATGTTAACAAAAATCTCATTTCAAACATTCACAATACTGATAACGAGACACGAGGCATGAAGACCTCAAAATTATTTACCCGAAATAATGAGTCACATTTAACGTCACCTGGGCAGGAACCTATCTCGTAGGTTAAAACTCAATAATTACAACACAAATTTGGCAAGTATGCATAGAGGATTTCATATAAGTATTTTCAAATAAGCCTAACAGGCATGAATCCCTATTAGTACTATAGTACAAATTAAAATTCACAAAGGAAGAACTTAAACACAAGAAATTTCCTCACAAGGATCTCGTCCTCACAAGGGAAAACTTCCATCGCAGCTCGTAGCCCGGTTTAAACATATTAGTTTATATTAAATGCGAGGATCTCGTCCTCAGTTCTGAATCACAAGTAATATGCACATCGTGCCAATCGAAACTTTTCATTTGCTCCATCTAAATAATTTCCGTTAAATAAAATCACAACACATAATGAACCCCATACCGGTAGGGCATATAATTCACAATTTGCAATTAATTATTCAGAATTTACATCAAAACTTACCGAAATGAGTAACATAAAGCCACATTTATCCTCACAACTCTTATTAGTGACCAACATGGAATTATAGGCGTAGTTATCTCCATAGAATCTCCCAACAGGACTAAACACATAAGTAGATTATAGAATTACGAAGCTCACTCATAAGTGGAGCACCATAGAAGGGCTCGTTTCGATACTGAGAACCGAATCAAGTTAAGGAAATTATTCCTTTATATTTTATCAAGGTCATATCTGTAACGACCCCAACTGATGTAGTGACCTCCGCCATACCATAAAAATATATCAACGGTTGGGTCTCCACCTCTAGGATGCCCTCTACCCGCCTGTCCTCCACCCCTAACTAGTCGTGTGGGTGGTGTAGTAACTTCAATGGGGCACGTATCCTGAGTGCTTTGATGAAATATGTCTCTCCCAAGTTTGGGACAATTTTCTCATGATGTGCCTAGTATGACCATATTCATAACAACCCATTTGTGGGTTTGGCTACTCATATTGAGTCTGTGCCAGATAACTGGAATAACCATTGTAGGAAGTCATGTCGGTGGTGCAGTAAAAGAACTTACTGGAGCACCCCGAGTAATCTGATGTGCGGACTGGGCTGGCCGACTGCTAGAGCCCCCTCCATAATGATTTATACTTGCAGAATAGAATCCACTGAATCCCCCAGAACCTCCAGATGTCTTGGTCTCCTTAGTTTCCTTTTTTCTCACCCCGAACACGTTCTAATATCTTGGCAATTTGTACAACTAGCAGAAATGAAGTATCAGCTTGTAGCTCCCGAGTCGTACAAAATTTTATGATCATAATTGAGTTCTTTAATGAGTCTGTGGACTCGCCCTCTGGCTGTAGGAAGCAAAGTAGGAGTATGATGGGCTAATTATTGAACTTGATGGAATATTCTGACACCGTCAATGGTGACATGGCGCAACCGTTCAAACCCTATGCGCCATGCATTACGGAGAGTCTGGGAAACAAACTCTTTCAAAAGCATTTCTGAGAATTGATCCAAGTGGGCGGTGTTGCATTGGCTGGTCTTCCCTCTTCATAGGCTTGCCACGAACACTGGTGGAGAATTATCTCTCCCAAGGCAAATTTCTTCTTTTGTTATGCTGACTCAACACTGTTGAGATGACCCATTTCTTAACATACTCTTCGATTCTTCTTTGGGGTAACCCTTACCCCTATTTATACACAATGATGACAAAAGTAGAGCTCCATACAGACAAATCTTGGCACGAACCACATAGTCCAGAATCTCGTCAACAACTGTACTTCCTCCAAAGCAACCTAAAATCCGCAACTGTGACGACCACGCTAAATAGACCTTCTGTAAATTTAGAGTTGTTTCTATAACTCCTTTGGTACTGAAGTACATGATTATTAAGGAGGCAAACATACCACAAATCCCAACCTTATCCTCTACAAAGTCTCAGGCCTCAAACATGTGTAAATTCTTTTAGGGAACCTTTCAGTACCACATATATACATTTCAAGGCAAAACTGACATAATACATGACCCCGCAATCCATCCATTGATAGTGGACTCCTCACACTCGGCGTGAAGTCGAAGGTCACAGTCCAATGATCCACAATAATAACCTTCACAGCTCGTATAAATCAACTATATGCCAACGTCCGTTGCACCCCTCCACATGATTCATTAGGTGATCTCTCAATACGCCCACATCTTCAGTCGGAACAATACGTTGAGGCAATGCTTGAGCATCTCTGGCTCCCTCGTAGTCCATCTGCAGCATCACGAACCATCGACGCACAACTGATACCAAGTGCACAATGTCATACATGAGTGGATACAAGGGAATATAAGATATATGTTTCAAGCTAAATCAATGTCGCACGATAAGGAATAAAAGAAGCGAATATTTCCTAACAGTTCCATAGCCTCTCGAAGATAAGTACAGACGTCTCTGTAGCGATCCGCAAGACTCTACTAAACCTGCTTGTGACTCATGACACCTATGAACCTAGAGCTCTAATACCAACTTGTCACGACCCCAAATTCCCTCTGTAGGATGTCGTAATGGCACCTAATCTCTAAGACTAGGTAAACCTATCAATGAGGAATAATAATAAATATCTGAAATAAATAAACTACAATTCAAACAATTTCAACTCCCAAAACTCGGTAGAAATTAGTCACAAGCTTCTAAGAATTTATTCTCTTTGTCTCTATACATTAGATTCTAAAGAAAATAAGAAAGACAACATAGTAAGATAGAAGGGGACTCCGGAGTCTGCGGACGCTGGCAGATATATCTCGAAATCTCCTCGTACAGCTAGTTTACTAATGCGTCGTCTGATAAGATGTACCTGGATCTGTACAAAAAGATGTGCAGAAGTGTAGTATGAGTACACCACAGCGGTACCTAGTAAGTGCCAAGCCTAACCTCGGTAGAGTAGTGACGAGGTCAGGTCAGGCCCTACTGGAGAATAAATAATGGCATGATAAAATGTTTAAACAATATTATAAGATAAAATGACAATGGAAATGAATAAAGTAGTATGTCACATTTAATTACATCAAATAATGGCAAATAAATTCTTCGTGGAAACAAAACAGAATTCTTTTCAACTTGAAGAAAATCACAACAATAATCAAAGGCAACTGCGGCCATAAATCAATATCAACAAGGGCACTCCCGAGGTACCGCCTCGTAGTCCCAAATCATAAACAAATTCACAATATCTCATTTCTTTATCTCACCGCGGGAGCCTTCACAATTTATTTGAAATATTTGTTTTCCTGAAATAGAATCCCGCGTTTTAGCCACCCTTATCACACCGCATGACTTCTAGTAGTCCCCCCTACTAGCCATGCGTATCAAGCCACCCTTATCTCATCGCATGCGTTTCAACACCCAGACCTTATACCACCGCATGCGTATCAATATCACAATAGATCACAATTTGCACCTCAGGTGCTCAAATAATTTAACTTGCCAAAATAATTCAACAATAATATTTTTCCACAATAAAGAGCTCACAGATCATGTCAAAATAATTCAACAATAATATATTTCCACAATAAAGAGTTCACGGCTCATGTCTTAATAATTCAACAATAATATTCTTCCACAATAAAGAGTTCACGGCTCCATCACAATGAGTATAGAAATATTCAGGAGTAAATAATTTAGGAAAATAATATTTCAAAATCTTTAATACGTTGCTTCAATATCAAGTTTAAAAATGTCAAATACTTCATATTAATAATATTTAATTTAAAGAAAATCAACCTTCAAATAATGCACAGAATAAAAGAAACCAAGTTTCAACTAAACAGGCAAAACAATTAGTAAGAAAAGATCAAACAAATTTGAAGTATATATCTCACATCAATGATGAAGAATATAACAAGATAAACTAATTTAATAAATGCGCAACAATGATCTACACAATTTAAAAATATAATCTTTCACAATTTAGCCCGTGTACACACTCGTCACCTCGTGCACACGACTTTCAACACATCTCAATAATCACATCAATGCCAATCCTAGGGAAAATTTCCCCCACACAAGGTTAGACAAGTCACTTACCTCGACTTGCTCCAATTTAACCAAGTATTATGCTTTTTCCTCGATTTTTCGACTCCGATCGACTCATATCTAGTCATAATTAATTCGATACAGTCAACAAATTTTATAGGAATCAATTTCATAAGAAAATATTATACTTTTCAATAAAATCCGAAAATAGCTCAAAAATTGTCTGTGGGGTCCACATCTCGGAATCTAGTGAAACTTATAAAATCCGACAACCCATTCATTTATGAGTCCAACCACACTAGTTTCACTCAAATCGGACTCCGTATCGACACCGAAATCACAAAACTTTATTTCTATTAGATTTCTAAAAATGTTACAAATTATTATCTCAAAACACTAATTAAATGGTGAAAACAATGATGTATTCGTGTATATTGACCAAATCCGAGTTAGAATCACTTACCCAAATGTTTTTCCTTGAAAATATATCAAAAATGCCTCTTCTCAAGCTACAATTCGTCAAAAAGGCAAATGGGATGAAGTCCCCTGTTTTTATAACTTACAGATTTTGTCAGGGACCTCGATTTTGTCAGGGAGTTCGATTTTGTTAGGGACCTCGATTTTGTCAGGGACGTCAATTTTGACAGAGACCTCGATTTGTCAGGGACCACGATTTTGTGAGGGACCTCAATTTTGGCATGGATCTCGATTTTGGCAGGCAGCCCGATTTTGATAGCATTTCTAGCAGAAAAATTGCAGCAGCTTTTGCAGCAGCTAAGTCCCACTTTTTATCCGTTAACCATCCAAAACTCACCCAAGGCCCTCGGGACCTCAACCCAATACACCAACAAGTCCTAAAATATCATACGAAGTTATTTGAAACCTCAAATCACATCAAACAACGCTAAAATCACGAATCATGCTCCAATTCCATCTTAATGAAACTTAGAATTTTCATCTTCTACATTCGATGTCGAAACCTATCAAATCAAG
Source organism: Nicotiana tomentosiformis (assembly GCF_000390325.3). NCBI lineage: Eukaryota > Viridiplantae > Streptophyta > Magnoliopsida > Solanales > Solanaceae > Nicotiana > Nicotiana tomentosiformis. The sequence goes on along the minus strand of NC_090821.1, from coordinate 68,477,901 downwards.
TGTGATTGACCTCATATTTTGCACCCAAGTCATAAATGACATAACAGAGCTGTGAAATATTTCAGAACTGGATTCCGACCCCGATATCAAAAAGTCTACTCCCCGGTCAAACTTCCAAACTTTAAATTCCTATTTTAGCCGTTTCAAGCCTAATTTCACTACGGGCTTCCAAAAGAAATTCTGATCACGCTCCTAAGTCCAAAATCACCATACAGAGCTGTTGGAATCATCAAAATTCTATTCTAGGGTCGTTTGCACAAAATTTGACATCCGGTCACTATTTGAACTTAAACTTAATGTTTCATCAAAATTCCATATCTTGGGCTAGGGACCTCGGAATTGGATTCCAGGCATACGCCCAAGTCCCAATTCACTATACGGACCTACCGGAACTGTCAAAATACTGATCCGAGTCCGTTTGCTCAAAATGTTGACCAAAGTCAACTCAGTTGTGTTTTAAACCTCAAATTCACATTTTAATCCATTTTTCACCTGAAAACTTTTCGGAAAATTTTACGAACTTCGCACGCAAATCGAGGATGATAAATAGTGCTTTTCGAGGTCTTAGAACACCAAATTAATTATTAAATTTAAAGATGACATTTTGGGTCAACACATTCTCCACCTCTAAAACAAACGTTCGTCCTCGAACGAAGTTAGAAAAAGTACCTGAGAAGGTGAATAAGTGTGGATAACGGCTGCGTATATCAAGCTCGGTCTCCCAAGTCACCTCTTCGACCGGATGACCCCTCCACTGAACCTTCATGGAAGCAATATTTTTTTTACCTCATCTTTCGAACCTGCCTATCTAAAATAGCCACTGGTTCCTCAACATAAGATAGATCCTTGTCCAACTGAACCGAACTGAAGTTTAACACATGAGACGAATCGCCGTGATATTTCCGAAGCATGGAGACTTGGAATACCGGATGAACTGCAGAGTGACTAGGTGGTAGTGCAAGTTTGTAAGCGACATCTCCAACTCTTTCAAGAATCTCAAAAGGCCCAATATACCTAGGGCTCAACTTTTCCATCTTCCTGAACCTCATCACACCCTTCATAGGCGAAACCCGGAGAAATACCTGCTCACCAACCATGAATGCAACATCACAAACCTTCCGATTCGTATAACTCTTCTGTCTAGATTAGGCTGTACGAAGTCAATCCTGAATCAACTTAACCTTTTCCAAGGTATCCTGAACCAAGTCTGTACCCAATAGCCTAGCCTCGCCCAGTTCGAACCAACCCACTAGGGACCAGCACCGCCTACCATACAAGGCCTCATACGGAGCCATCTGAGTGCTTGATTGTCAACTGTTGTTGTAAGAAAACTCCGCAAGTGGTAAGAACTGATCCCAAGCACCCCCAAAATCTATCACACACGCACGAAGAATATCCTCCAATATCTGAATAGTGCGTTTGGATTGCCCGTCCATCTGAGGGTGAAATGTTGTACTCAACTCCACACGAGTACCCAACTCTCGATGTACAACCCTCCAAAATCGTGAGGTAAACTGTGTATCCCGGTCAGAGATGATAGATACTTGTACACCGTGAAGTCTGACAATCTCGTGAATATATACCTGATCCAGCTGCTCTAAAGAGTAAATAGTAATCACAGGAATGAAATGAGCTGACTTGGTCAATCTATCCACAATCACCCAAACTGTATCGAACTTCCTACGAGTCCGTGGGAGCCCAACAATGAAATCCATAGTGATCCGCTCTCATTTCCATTATGGAATTTCTAACTTCTGAAGCAATCCACCTGGTCGTTGATACTCATATTTCATCTGGTGACAATTTAGGCACTGAACTACATATTCCACTATGTCTTTCTTCATCCGCCTCTACCAATAGTACTGTCTCAAGTCTTGATACATCTTTGCAGCACCCAGATGAATGGAGTACCGCGAACTGTGAGCCTCCTGAAAAATCAAGTAGCGCAAACCATCTACATTTGGCACACATAGCCTGCCCTGCATCCGTAATACATCTTCATCTCCAATAGTGACTTCCTTGGCATCGCCATGCTGAACTGTGTCCTTAAGGACAAGCATATGGGGGTCATCATACTGACGTTCCCTGATACGGTCATAAATATAAGACTGTGAAATCGCTCAAGCCAAAACTTGGCTCGGCTCGAAAATATCCAATCTGACAAACTGGTTGGCCAAGGCCTGAACATCCAAGGTCAAAGGCCTCTCTGCTACTGGTAAATATGCTAAGCTACCCACACTCTCTGCCTTATGACTTAAGGCATTGCCCACTACATTGGCCTTCCCAAGATTATAGAGAATGGTGATATTATAATCCTTAAGCAACTCCAACCGTCTCCGCTGCCGCAAATTAAGATCCTTCTGTTTAAACAGATGTTGTAGACTTCGGTGATCGGGGTAGACCTCACAATGGACACCGTACAAATAATGCCGCCAGATCTTTAAGGCATGAACAATAGCTGCTAACTCAAGGTTGTGTAGAAGATAATTCTTCTCATGCACATTTAACTGTCTGGATGCGTAGTCAATCACCCTACCGTATTGCATCAACATTGCGCCAAGGTCAATACGTGACACATCACAATACACAATATAAGACCCTGAACCTGTAGGTAATACCAACATTGGGGCTGTAGTCAAAGCTGTCTTAAGCTTTTGGAAGTTCTCCTTACATTCCTCGGTCCATCTGAACGGAGCACCCTTCTGAGTCAATCTGGTCTTAATAGTTGTTCATAATCAATTACAGAATCGTCAATTAACTTCATGTTAACAAAAATCTCATTTCAAACATTTACAATACTGATAACGAGACACGAGGCATGAAGACCTCAAAATTATTTACCCGAAATAATGAGTCACATTTAACGTCACCTGGGCGGGAACCTATCTCGTAGGTTAAAACTCAATAATTACAACACAAATTTGGCAAGTATGAATAGAGGATTTCATATAAGTATTTTCAAATAAGCCTAACAGGCATGAATCCCTATTAGTACTATAGTACAAATTAAAATTCACAAAGGAAGAACTTAAACACAAGAAATTTCCTCACAAGGATCTCGTCCTCACAAGGGAGAACTTCCATCGCAGCTCGTAGCCCGGTTTAAACATATTAGTTTATATTAAATGCGAGGATCTCGTCCTCAGTTCTGAATCACAAGTAATATGCACATCGTGCCAATCGAAACTTTTCATTTGCTCCATCTAAATAATTTCCGTTAAATAAAATCACAACACATAATGAACCTCATACCGGTAGGGCATATAATTCACAATTTGCAATTAATTATTCAGAATTTACATCAAAACTTACCGAAATGAGTAACATAAAGCCACATTTATCCTCACAACTCTTATTAGTAACCAACATGGAATGATATGCATAGTTATCTCCATAGAATCTCCCAACAGGACTAAACACATAAGTAGATTATAGAATTACGAAGCTCACTCATAAGTGGAGCACCATAGAAGGGCTCGTTTCGATACTGAGAACCGAATCAAGTTAAGGAAATTATTCCTTTATATTTTATCAAGGTCATATCTGTAACGACCCCAACTGATGTAGTGACCTCCGCCATACCATAAAAATATATCAACGGCTGGGTCTCCACCTCTAGGATGCCCTCTACCCGCCTGTCCTCCACCCCTAACTAGTCGTGTGGGTGGTGTAGTAACTTCAATGGGGCACGTATCCTGAGTACTTTGATGAAATATGTCTCTCCCAAGTTTGGGACAATTTTCTCATGATGTGCCTAGTATGACCATATTCATAACAACCCATTTGTGGGTTTGGCTACTCATATTGAGTCTGTGCCAGATAACTGGAATAACCATTGTAGGAAGTCATGTCGGTGGTGCATTAAAAGAACTTACTGGAGCACCCCGAGTAATCTGATGTGTGGACTGGGCTGGCCGACTGCTAGAGCCCCCGCCATAATGATTTATACTTGCAGAGTAGAATCCACTGAATCCCCAGAACCTCCAGATGTCTTGGTTTTCTTAGTTTCCTTTTTTCTCACCCCGAACACGTTCTAATATCTTGGCAATTTGTACAACTAGCAGAAATGAAGTATCAGCTTGTAGCTCCCGAGTCGTACAAAATTTTATGATCATAATTGAGTTCTTTAATGAGTCTGTGGACTCGCCCTCTGGCTGTAGGAAGCAAAGTAGGAGTATGATGGGCTAATTATTGAACTTGATGGAATATTCTGACACCATCAATGGTGACATGGCGCAACCGTTCAAACCCTATGCGCCATGCATTACGGAGAGTCTGGGAAACAAACTCTTTCAAAAGCATTTCTGAGAATTGATCCAAGTGGGCGGTGTTGCATTGGCTGGTCTTCCCTCTTCATAGGCTTGCCACGAACACTGGTGGAGAATTATCTCTCCCAAGGCAAATTTCTTCTTTTGTTATGCTGACTCAACACTGTTGAGATGACCCATTTCTTAACATACTCTTCGATTCTTCTTTGGGGTAACCCTTACCCCTATTTATACACAATGATGACAAAAGTAGAGCTCCATACAGAAAAATCTTGGCACGAACCACATAGTCCAGAATCTCGTCAACAACTGTACTTCCTCCAAAGCAACCTAAAATCCGCAACTGTGACGACCACGCTAAATAGACCTTCTGTAAATTTAGAGTTGTTTCTATAACTCCTTTGGTACTGAAGTACATGATTATTAAGGAGGCAAACATACCACAAATCCCAACCTTATCCTCTACAAAGTCTCAGGCCTCAAACATGTGTAAATTCTTTTAGGGAACCTTTCAGTACCACATATATACATTTCAAGGCAAAACTGACATAATACATGACCCCGCAATCCATCCATTGATAGTGGACTCCTCACACTCGGCGTGAAGTCATAGGTCACAGTCCAATGATCCACAATAATAACCTTCACAGCTCGTATAAATCAACTATATGCCAACGTCCGTTGCACCCCTCCACATGATTCATTAGGTGATCTCTCAATACGCCCACATCTTCAGTCGGAACAATACGTTGAAGTAATGCTTGAGCATCTCTGGCTCTCTCGTAGTCCATCTGCAGCATCACGAACCATCGACGCACAACTGATACCAAGTGCACAATGTCATACATGAGTGGATACAAGGGAATATAAGATATATATTTCAAGCTAAATCAATGTCGCACGATAAGGAATCAAAGAAGCGAATATTTCCTAACAGTTCCATAGCCTCTCGAAGATAAGTACAGACGTCTCTGTAGCGATCCGCAAGACTCTACTAAACCTGCTTGTGACTCATGACACCTATGAACCTAGAGCTCTAATACCAACTTGTCACGATCCCAAATTCCCTCTGTAGGATGTCGTGATGGCACCTAATCTCTAAGACTAGGTAAACCTATCAATGAGGAATAATAATAAATATCTGAAATAAATAAACTACAATTCAAACAATTTCAACTCCCAAAACCCGGTAGAAATTAGTCACAAGCTTCTAAGAATTTATTCTCTATGTCTCTATACATTAGAGTCTAAAGCAAATAAGAAAGACAACATAGTAAGATAGAAGGGGACTCTGGAGTCTGCGGACGCTGGCAGATATATCTCAAAATCTCCTCGTACAGCTAGTTTACTAATGCGTCGTCTGATAAGATATACCTGGATCTGTACAAAAAGATGTGCAGAAGTGTAGTATGAGTACACCACAGCGGTACCCAGTAAGTGCTAAGCCTAACCTCGGTAGAGTAGTGACGAGGTCAGGTCAGGCCCTACTGGAGAATAAATAATGGCATGATAAAATGTTTAAACAATATTATAAGATAAAATGACAATGGAAATGAATAAAGTAGTATGTCACATTTAATTACATCAAATAATGGCAAATAAATACTTCGTGGAAACAAAACAGAATTCTTTTCAACTTGAAGAAAATCACAACAATAATCAAAGGCAACTGCGGCCATAAATCAATATCCAAAAGGGCACTCCCGAGGTACCGCCTCGTAGTCCCAAATCATAAATAAATTCACAATATCTCATTTCGTTATCTCACCGCGGGAGCCTTCACAATTTATTTGAAATATTTGTTTTTCCGAAATAGCATCCCGCGTTTTAGCCACCCTTATCACACCGCATGACTTCTAGTAGTCCCCCCTACTAGCCACGCGTATCAAGCCACCCTTATCTCATCGCATGCGTTTCAACACCCAGACCTTATACCACCGCATGCGTATCAATATCACAATATATTACAATTTGCACCTCAGGTGCTCAAATAATTTAACTTCCCAAAATAATTCAACAATAATATTTTTCCACAATAAAGAGCTCACAGATCATGTCAAAATAATTCAACAATAATATATTTCCACAATAAAGAGTTCACGGCTCATGTCTTAATAATTCAACAATAATATTCTTCCACAATAAAGAACTCACGGCTCCATCACAATGAGTATAGAAATATTCAGGAGTAAATAATTTAGGAAAATAATATTTCAAAATTTTTAATACGTTGCTTCAATATCAAGTTTAAAAATGTCAAATACTTCATATTAATAATATTTAATTTAAAGAAAATCAACCTTCAAATAATGCACAGAATAAAAGAAACCAAGTTTCAACTAAACAGGAAATATAATTAGTAAGAAAAGATCAAACAAATTTGAAGTATATATCTCACATCAATGATGAAGAATATAACAAGATAAACTAATTTAATAAATGCGCAACAATGATCTACACAATTTAAAAATATAATCTTTCACAATTTAGCCTGTGTACACACTCATCACCTCGTGCACACGACTTTCAACACATTTTAATAATCACATCAATACCAATCCTAGGGGAAATTTCCCCCCACACAAGGTTAGACAAGTCACTTACCTCGACTTGCTCCAATTTAACCAAGTATAATTAATTCGATAGTCATAATTAATTCGATACAGTCAACAAATTTTATAGGAATCAATTTCATAAGAAAATATTACACTTTTCAATAAAATCCGAAATTAGCTCAAACATTGCCCGTGAGTCGCACATCTCGGAATCTGGTCAAACTTACAAAATCCGACAACCCATTCATTTACGAGTCCAGCCATACCAATTTCACTCAAATCGGACTACGGATCGACACCGAAATCATAAAAATTCATTTCTGTGAGATTTCTAAAAATGTTTCAAATTTCTATCTCAAAACACTAATTAAATGGTGAAAACAATGATGTATTCGTGTATATTGACCAAATCCGAGTTAGAATCACTTACCCAAATATTTTTCCTTGAAAATATATCAAAATCGCCTCTCCTCAAGCTCCAATTCGTCAAAAACGCAAATGGGACGAAGTTCCCTGTTGTTATAACTTACAGATTTTGTCAGGGATCTCGATTTTGTCAGGGACCTCGATTTTGTCAGGAGGTTCGATTTTGTCAGGGAGTTCGATTTTGTCAGGGACCTCGATTTGTCAGGGACCTTGATTTCGTCAGGGACCTCAATTTTGACAGGCAGTCCGATTTTGACAGGCAACCCGATTTTGACAGCATTTCTAGCAGAAAAATTGAAGCAACTTTTGCAGCAGCTAAGTCCCACTTTTTATCCGTTAACCATCTGAAACTCACCCGAGGCCCTCGGGACCTCAACCCAATACACCAACAAGTCCTAAAACATCATACGAACTTATTTGAAACCTCAAATCACATCAAACAATGCTAAAATCACGAATCATGCTCCAATTCAATCTTAATGAAACATAGAATTTTCATCTTCTACATCGATATCGAAACCTATCAAATCAAGTTCGATTGACCTCATATTTTGCACCCAAGTCATAAATGACATAACGGAGCTGTGAAATATTTCAGAACTGGATTTCGACCCCGATATCAAAAAATCAACTCCCCGGTCAAACTTCCAAACTTTAAATTCCTATTTTAGCCGTTTCAAGCCTAATTTCACTGCAGGCTTTCAAATAAAATTCCGATCACGCTCCTAAGTCCAAAATCACCATACGGAGCTGTTGGAATCATCAAAATTCTATTCCGGGGACGTTTGCACAAAATTCGACATCCGGTCACTATTTGAACTTAAACTTAATGTTTCATCAAAATTCCATATCTCGGGTTAGGGACCTCAGAATTTGATTCCGGGCATACGTCCAAGTCCCAATTCACGATACGGACCTACCGGAACTGTCAAAATACTGATCCGAGTCCGTTTGCTCAAAATGTTGACCAAAGTCAACTCAGTTGAGTTTTAAACCTCAAATTTATATTTTAATCCATTTTTCACCTGAAAAATTTTCGAAAAATTTTACGGATTGTGCACGCAAGTCGAAGAATGAGAAATAGTGCTTTTCAAGGTCTTAAAACATAAAATTAATTATTAAATTTAAAGATGACATTTTGGGTCATCACATTCTATTAAAATAAGATGATAATAATGGGGAAGTTTGAAGCAAGTGATATTTTAATTGGAATGAAAGAATGAATCACATCGTGTATTTTTACGATTGACACACAGATATGAAGCTACAAACTTCTACATTACATTTGATTGGCTGAGAAAATCCCACGGACGGCGCCACACTGTTTGACCCAAAATTTAGATCTATGTATAAATAATTAGATTTTCTAATAGAATATAATTAATCTTAACCAATATTAATATCCAAAAGATTGATTAATCCATTTTGTAGTAAGATTTTACGAGTACTATTTGAGTAGTAATAAATGGTGACAATAAAGCAATATTCGATGACCGAAGAACAAATGTGTTGGCATTAAATAGCAATAATAATAATGAATGATATTTATGTAAATAAATGCATAAGAGTCACACGAAAATGGTGAAATTCTTACAAAGATGGATGATGATAAGCCTTAGAGTATTCGGATCCTCTTTGTATCGTGGGAAAAAAAGATAGACAAATATCTCAAGAAAACGTGTATTTTGTATGTCAAAGATAAAGCAAGAATTTTCAGAGAATGTCAAAGTGTTATTTTTTACAATGAGTGTCAAATCCCCTCTACAATCCTCTCTCTTTCTAGTTATAAGGGTAAATGGGCCACAAAAACTCTAATAGTACAGATGAGAGGAATATTTCCTAAAATATTCTCTATAAGGTCTCATTTCTAAAACTAGCCGTTACTGTTCTGCAAAAGGGAGTACTCATCCTCGTCCTTATCCTCTATTGAGACAACTCGACCTCGCCTTTGTCCTTTGTTGAAGACAAATCGATGACTAGCATCTTGTTGTCAGAGGCGTATCCAGTATATAAGCTATGGTTCAACTGGACCTATAGCTTTCTCTCATATCCTGTATTTTTGCCTAAAAATTATTAAATATGTACAGATAATAAATTTTGAACTTATTAAATTAGATGAGATATGATAAAATTATAAATCTGAACCTATAAAATTTAAATCCTGAATCTGTCTCTGCTTGTCATTCTTTTTATATTGAAAAATTTGGTTTTATTCTATCTCTTTTGGGGTTTGGTTCTTTGCCCACCTGACAATTCAGTATCATGTCACATCGACTGCAGCTTGTTCTATTATCTTGGATAAATGATCATCAATTATACAAGTTGTTGATAGTACTTTCAAAATGAATTATGAAATAAATAAGAATTAATAAAGGGAAATTGCATATCGTTCCTTTTATATTGGAAAATTTGGTTTTATTCTATCTCTTTTGGGGTTTGGTTCTTTGCCCACCTGACAATTCAGTATCATGTCACATCAACTGCAGCTTGTTCTATTAATCTTGGATAAATGATCATCAATTATACAAGTTGTTGATAGTACTTTCAAAATGAATTATGAAATAAATAAGAATTAATAAAGGGAAATTGCATATTTTCTAGTCAATTTTTTCCAACTTTCACCAGTACCTTTCTTTGATATTTAAGCAAAAATTTATTCTTTTATTATGATCGAAATGTTTATTATTCAATCGATAAATGATCTAAAGCTTATTTCGTAGAAACTAAAATCAGGCAATGGGGGGTTTTGTCCGCATATTCCCTTGTAAAATGGCGTACCACTTGTATAAGAGATGCCTTTCTTAGTTTCTTTAGTAATTTTCTTTTTAATTTTGAAAACATAATTAAGTAAATAAATGTAAGGCAAAACAAATAAAGAGGTTTTGATTCAAACTTTTACAAAAATATCTATTAAAGAAGATTTCTACATGTTATGCCAAAATATTGTCCATACGTGTGACATTCTTAATAGAAAAGCTATCAAGCTCACACAAGATAGGGATAAGATTTGCGTACATCCTATCTTTTCTCGATCCCACTTGTGAGATGTGTCACAACCCAAAATCAATTAAAGATCGTGATGGCGACGTACACCACTATCAGGCAAGCCAACACTAAATAGTTAATTAAATTCTTATTTTAATATTTTTGAAATCGTAAATTTACTTCAATTTATCTAGTAAAAGATGAATTTACAGAATAAATACAATGTTTTCTAATTTCAATGTTGAACACCCCATAACTATCCCAGAACCCGGTGTCACAAGTGCATGAGCATTAACTAGGAATGTAAAGTAAAAATACAACCACTGTCCGGAATACAAATTGGACAGGAAAAGAAAATACAATACTCTGAGGGAGACTCCGTTGGCTGCAAATCGTCGTAAATAATGCAACTTACCTAAGTCCCTGTCATAATCGTGTCTTTGCGCCCACAAGGTCGCTAAACATATGTGTATCTGCATAAAAATATGCAGCAAGTATAGCATGAGTACGTAAATCAACGCGTACCCGGTAAGTATCCCGCCTATCCTCGAAAAAGTAGTGACGATGGATCGACTTGGACACTTACTATGGGATCTAATTAATATACCAATGATATGATGAATTATGGATTTTATGAGACAACGGTAAACACAATAACCTGAGGTAGGTAAATAATTGTCTTGTTAATATGGGATTTCCAAATTTATTTTCATCTTTTAACAATTTATATCTCCGGCCAGTGAGGCCGTATCAAATTATCAATTTATCTCAGACCAGGGAGACAATATCGTTATTTATAAATTTTAAGGTAAGCAATACAAGCATGCACAAATCATGCAGAGGTTGTACGACCCGATCCAACGAATATTTAAAATGTGCACTGCCAGAGGATCGAATGACGCGAACCATAGATGCATCTATTTAATCTACCGAGGCGTTCGGCCCGTTCCACAAAAGATAACACATTCAAATAATCAATCAAGAATTAATCAGGGGCAATTATCCAAGGAAAATGCAATTTCTCTTTTAAAAATCAAGAAAACGATGTCTAGCCTTTTAGAAATTTATTAACACAGTTCGATATGATTTAAGCATTTTAAATTGACACCAAGATTTCAAATATTACAAGTAAATCATGCTTTTGAGTCCTAGACTAACGTAGCCTCCCACAATTAGGAGCACACGGTGATTTATTTCACCTATGGGGTAAATTCCCTCTTACAAGGTTAGAAAGGTGTCACGACCCAAACTAACCCCTGTCGTGATGGCACCTATCGTGGAACTAGGCAAGCCGACTCATTTCCAAAACAAACCGATATTTTCATTTCAAAGATAATTCCAATGTTATTTAAAATAAAAACCTTCATAAAAGAGGTCCAATCAAAATAAAAGTGCGGAAGGAAAAGCCCGACATCGAGGGGTCACTAGTCATGAGCATCAACTACAATCTGTCTAACAATATCAAGGCTAACTCAGCCTGAAAAATAGCTAAATACAACTAGAGGAAGATAAGAGGGAGAAGAGCAGGGGCTATGATCGCCAAACAGCTACCTTGCTATCTCTAAGGAAATCTGCAACCAGAACAATCAATAACCGCTACCGTGTCCAACTACACTTGAATCTGCACACAAGGTGCAAGGAGTAACATGAGTACACCAACTCAGTAAATAACAACAATAAATAAAGACAGAGCAGTAGTGATGAGCAATAAAGTATTTAACATTCATATCGGGAAATCTCAGTAAAATATCACATGCTTTTAAAATCAGGGTTTGAATCAAAACATCTCGTTTAACCCACTTCCAGTAAAAATCATTTAAAGATATTTTTCAACGGTTTTCAGACAGAGGAAAAATGCAAAGGTGAGCAAAAATGATAAAAACATAAATAGCACCTCGGGAAAAATATCACTCATATACAGCCCCTTGGGAAAACCTCACAGTCACTCGTTCTACTCGGGCATACCTCACAATGACTCTTGCCACTCGGGCAAACCTCACAATCACCCAAGCCTCCCAGTCATCAGCACTCGGCACTCGCACTCAGTAGGTACCTGCGCTCACTGGGGTGTGTACAGACTCTGGAGGGGCTCCTTCAGCCCAAGCGCTATAATCTACACGGACAATTCATGTGCTATAATAATAAAGTATGTTGCAGGCGGGCAGCCCCGATCCACACTCATCCTCACAATCAGGCCTTCGGCCGATATCAAATATGCTGCGGCGTGCAGCCGATCCCATAAATATCATCACAAATCAGGCCCTTGGCCTCACTCAGTCATAAACCTCTCAAGCCACTCAGGCATTTCAGTAAAAGAGGGCATTCAGCCCAAAACATTTATATGCATAAAAATAGAGTCATAAAACTGAATTATGCGTTAACCACGTATAAAGATAACTGAGTATAGATTTTCAATCGAAAACAATGAGAGGATAGTAAGAAAAGGCCCCTAAGGGTCCAAACGTCATTTAGCCAATTTACAAAAACTCTTTCTAAAACGTATAAATATCATTTAGTTTCAACAAAATATGCAACTTTACAGTTGCTACGAGATGGACCAAGTCACCAATCCCCAACGGTGCACTCCCACACGGCCGTCACCTAGCATGTGCATCACCTCAATGTAGTAAAATCATACGAAATCTGGGGTTTCATACCCTCAAGACTAGATTTACAATCGTTACTTACCTCAAGCCGTGAAATTCTTATTCTGCAATATCTTTTCCTCGTGAATTGGTCTCCAAACGCCTCGAATCTGGTCATAAATAATTTGTTTCAGTCAATAAAATTCATTGGAATTAATCCAATAAGAAAATAATGATTTTCAATAAAAACCCGTAAATTAGCTCAAAAGTCCCGCGTGGGGCCCACGCCTCTAAACGCGACAAAAGTTACAAAAACGGAAGCCCATTCAACCACGAGTCTAACCATACCAATATTACCAAAATCCGATCCCAACTCGACTCTCCAATCTTCAATTTAAACCAAGAGGGTTTTCAAATTTTTCCAACTCAATTCACCAATTAAACCATGGATTCGGGTAATTTAACCAATATTGAGTTAAGAACACTTACCCCGTTGTTTCTACTGAAAATCACCCAAAATCGTCTCAAATCCGAGCTCTAAATCGTCAAAAACTGAATTCAGAACTTAAACTCATTGCCCAGACTTTTCTTCTTCGCGAACGCGGTCAGTGCCTCGCGTTCGCCAAGCACAAAATTGCTCCCGTCCAAATTCCTCCTTCGCGAACGCGACATAACCCTCGCGTTCGCGAAGCACAAAATGGCTCTGCGTCAATGCCGTCTACGCGAACGCGATGCTTCGTTTCCTCCTCACTACGCGAATGCGACACCCCTACGCGAGCGCGTAGACCAATTGCCTAGGGTCGTCGGCTGCTTCCTCTCTTCTTTGCAAAGGCGTAACACCACTCATGTTCGCGATGCACACCCAGTCCACCCTTCGTGAACGCGTTCTTCTCTTCGTGAACGTGAAGAGAAAATATTTCCAGCCTCTCAGTTCCTTTTCGCGAACGCGATGAAGGTAACCAGATGGTGCATTAGAAAAATTCTAGCAGAGTTCCAAGTCCATAATCCAACCCGTTAACCATCTGAAACTCACCTGAGCCCCTCAGGACCTCAACCAAATATACCAACAAGTCCTAAAATATCATACGGACTTAGTCGAACCCTCAAATCAACTCAAACAACGCTAAAATCAGGAATTACACCCCAATTCAAGCCTAATGAACATTGAAATTTCTAATTTCTACAAACGACTCCGGAACCTATCAAATCACGTTAGATTGACCTCAAATTTTGCACACAAGTCATTAATGACATAACCGAGGTATTTTAATTTTCAGAATCGAATTCCAACCCCGATATAAAAAAGTCACACACAAGTCAACCCCCCGATCAAACTTCTCAAAAATTAAACTTTCGGCATTTCAAGCCTAATTCCTCTACGGACCTCCAAATAATATTCCGGATACGCACATATGCCCAAAATGACCATGCAGAGCTATTGGAATTATCAAAATTCAAATCCGAGATCGTTACACATAGGTTCATATCCGGTCAACTTTTCTAACTCAATTTTTCAATTATGAGACTAAGTGTCTCATTTCACTCCGAGTTCCTTCCGGGCCCGAACCAACTAACCTGATATAACATAATATATCTGAATAACACAAAAAGAAGTAGAAATGGGGAAAACGGGGATATACCTCTCTAAACGACATGTCGGTTCGTTACATCCTCCCCCTCTTAAACATCCGTTCGTCCTCGAACGGGTCTAGAAATAGATATACCTGGAGTCTCGAATAGGCATAGATATCTGCTTCGCATCTCCCGCTCTGTCTCCCAGATGGCCTCCTCCATAGGCTGACCTCTCCATTGCACCTTCACTGAAGCTATATCCTTTGACCTCAACCTTCGAACTTGTCGATCTAAAATAGCCACCAGCTTCACATCATAAGTCATATCTCCCTCCAACGGAACCGTGATGAAATCCAAAACATGGGACGAATCCCTAATATACTTCCGGAGCATGGAAACATGAAACACTGGATGCACACTCGACAAGCTGGGTGGAAAGTCAAGCCTATAAGCCACCTCTCCTATCCTCTGAAGCACCTCAAAAGGCCCAATGAACCAGGGGATCAACTTGCCCCTCTTCCCAAACCTCATTACACCCTTCATGGGTGATACCTTCAGCAAAACCTTCTCCCCAACCATATAAGACACATCACGGACCTTCCGATCCGCGTAGCTCTTATGCCTAGACTACGCCGTGCGAAGCCGCTCCTGAATCAATTTCACCTTATCTAATGCCTTCTGGACCAAGAGCCTAGCCTCACCCGGCTCAAACCACCCAACCAGAGATCTACACCTCCTCCCATATAAAGCCTCGTACGGAGCCATCTGAATACTCGACTAATAACTATTGCTATATGCAAACTCCGCGAGTGGCAGAAACTGGTCCAATGAACCCCCAAAGTCAATGACAGAAGCACGCAACATGTCCTCTAATATTTGAATAGTGCACTCGGATTGCCCGTCCGTATGAGGGTGAAAAGTTGTGCTCAACTCAACCTGGGTACCCAACTCTCACTGCACGGCCCTCCAAAACTGCGATGTGAACTGAGTACCCCTATCTGAAATGATGGAAACTGGGACACCATGCAGGTAAACGATCTCTCGGATGTAAATCTCAGCCAACCGCTCTGAAGAGTATGTAGTACCAACTGGAATGAAGTGCGCGGACTTGGTCAGAACATCCACAATAACCCAAATAACATCGAACTTTCTCAAAGTTCATGGGAGCCCAACTACAAAGTCCATGGTGATCCACTCCCACTTCCACTATAGGATCTCTAATCTCTAAAGCAAGCCACCCAGTCTCTGATTCGCATACTTAACCTGCTGACAGTTGAGGCACCGAGCCAAAAACCCAACTATATCTTTCTTCATCTGATTCCACCAATAGTTCTGCCTCAAATCTTGGTACATCTTTGCGGCACCCGGATAGATGGAATACCGCGAGCTGTGGGCCTCCTCAAGAATCAACTCTCGAAGCCCATCTATATTAGGCACACATATCCGGCCTTGCATTCTCAGCACGCCATCATTACCAATAGTCACATCCCTAGCATCACCTCTCTAAACCGTATCCTAAAGAATGAGCAAGTGGGGGTCATCATACTGATGCTCCCTGATACGGTCATAAAGAGAAGACCTGGAGATCACAAAAGCCAATACCCAACTAGGCTCCGAAATATCCAATCTGACAAGCTGGGATGCTAAGGCATGAACATCCAATGGGAAAGGTCTCTCTACTGCTGGAAGATATGCTAAACTCCCCAAACTCTATGCCCGGCGAGTCAAAGCATCGGCCACCACATTGGCCTTGCCCGGATGGTACAAAATAGTGATATCATAGTTCTTAAGAAGCTCCAACCATATCTGCTGACGCAAATTAAGAACCTTCTGCTTTAACAGATACTGCAGACTCCGGTGATCAATATAGATCTCACAATGAACCCCATACAAATAATGGCGCCAAATCTTCAAGGCGTGAACAATGGCTGCTAACTCAAGATCATGGACAAGATAGTTCTTCTCATGGGTTTTCAACTGGCGCGAGGCATAGGCAATCACCCTACCCTCCTGCATCAAAACACAACTAATGCCTACCCTCGAGGCATCACAATACACGGTGTAAAAACCTGAGGATGATGGCAGAACTAACACCTGAGATGTGGTCAAAGCAGTCTTGAGCTTCTGAAAGCTCTCCTCACACTCATACGACCACCTGAATAGAGCACCCTTTTGGGTCAATTTGGTCAAGGGCAATGCAATAGATGAAAACCCCTCCATAAAGAGACGGTATTAACTCACCAAACCAAGAAAGCTCTTAATCTCTGTGGCTGAGGACGGTCTGGGACAACTCTGCACCGCCTCTATCTTCTTCAGATGCACCTGAATACCCTCACTGGACACCACATGCCCCAAGAATGCTACTGAACTGAGAAAAAAATCACATTTGGAGAACTTTGCATAAAGCTTCTCCTCTCTCAATCTCTGTAATACAATCTTCAAATGTTGAGCGTGCTCCTCCTAGCTACGAGAGTACACCAGGATGTAATCAATGAATACAACAACGAATGAGTCCAAATAGGGCTGGAATACACTGTTCATCAAATGCATGAACGTTGCTGGGGCATTGGTCGGCCCAAAAGACATCACCAAGAACTCATAATGGCCATATCGGGTCCTGAAAACTGTCTTAAGAATATCGGAATCCCGAATCTTTAGCTGGGGATAACCGGACCTCAAATCAACCATGGCATTTCGCCCAATTTAAAGAAACTCTTTCTAAAACATATAAATATCATATAGTTTCAGCAAAATATGCAACTTTACAGTTGCTACGAGACGGACCAAGTCACCAATCCCCAACGGTGCACACCCACACGGCCATCACCTAGCATGTGCGTCACCTCAAAGTAGTAAAATGATACGAAATCCGGGGTTTTATACCCTCAAGACTAGATTTACAATAGTTACTTACCTCAAGCCGTGAAATTCTTATTCTGCAATGTCTTTTCCTCGTGAATTGGTCTCCAAGCGCCTCCAATCTGGTCATAAATAATTCGTTTCAGTCAATAAAATTCATTGGAATTAATCCAATAAGAAAATAATAATTTTCAATAAAAACCCGTAAATTCGCTCAAAAGTCCCGCGTGGGGCCCACGCCTCTAAACGCAACAAAAGTTACAAAATACGGAAGCCCATTCAACCACGAGTCTAACAATACCAATTGTACCAAAATCCGATCCCAACTCGACTCTCCAATCTTCAATTTAAACCAAGAGGGTTTTCAAATTTTTTTCAACTCAATTCACCAATTAAACCATGGATTCGGGTAATTTAACCAATATTGAGTAAAGAACACTTACCCCGTTGTTTCTACTGAAAATCACCCAAAATCACCTCAAATCCGAGCTCTAAATCGTCAAAAACTGAATTTAGAACTTAAACTCACTGCCCAGACTTTTCTTCTCTGCGAACGCGGTCAGTGCCTCGCGTTCGCGAAGCACAAAATGCCTCTGCCTCAATGCCATATACGCGAAGGCATCGAACCCATTGCAAACGCAATGCTCCGTTTCCTCCTCACTACGCGAACGCGGCACCCCCTACGCGAACACGTAGACCAATTTCCTGGGGTCGTCGGCTGCTTCCTCTCTTCTTCGCGAACGCGTAACACTACCCGCGTTCGCGATGCACACCCAGTCCACCCTTTGCGAACACGAAGGGAAAATATTGATAGCCTCTCAATTCCTCTTCGCGAACGCGAGGCTCCACTCACGAACGCGATGAAGGAAACCAGATGGTGCATCAGAAAAATTCTAGCAGAGTTCCAAGTCCATAATCCAACCCGTTAACCATTTGAAACTCAACCGAGCCCCTCGGGACCTCAACCAAATATACCAACAAGTCCTATAACATCATACGGACTTAGTCGAACCCTCAAATCACCTCAAACAATGGTAAAACCATGAATTACACCCCAATTCAAGCCTAATGAACATTGCAATATTTAATTTCTACAAACGACTTCGGAACCTATCAAATCACGTCCGATTGACCTCAAATTTTGCACACGAGTCATAAATGACATAACAGAGGTATTCCAATTTTCAGAATCGGATTCCGATCTCGATATCAAAAAGTCAATCCCCCGGTCAAACTTCTCAAAAATTAAACTTTCGGCATTTCAAGCCTAATTCCTCTACGGACCTCCAAATAATATTTTGGACATGCTTCTAAGACCAAAATCACCATGCGGAGCTATTGGCATTATCAGAATTCGAATCCGAGATCGTTTACACATAGGTCCATATCTTGTCTACGTTTTTAGCTCAATTTTTCAATTATGAGACTAAGTGTCTCATTTCACTCCGAGTTCCTTCCGAACCCGAACCAACTAACCCGATATAACATAATATAGTTGAATGAAATAAAAAGAAGTAAAAATTGGGAAAACGAGGCTATAACTCTCAAAACGATCGGTCGGGTCGTTACAAAAGGAGACTTACCTCGCTTCGAAGTTCCATAACCGGCTTCTGAACCCTTCAAACAACTCAAACCGAAGCCCAACACTCAAAAACTAGCCAAACAATGTGCAAACCAGTGTAAATATACTCTAATACTCATAACAATTCAATTTACAACCGTTCCCAACTCCGTTAGAAAAGTCGATAAACTCACCATCAGGCCCACGTGCTCGGATTCCGAAAATGTTTGAAGATAATCATTTCCCATAACCTTATAAACTCAACTATATGATTTATTCCCAATTTCATACCCAAATTCGTGGTCAAAATCCAAAATACAAATATCTAGATTTTTCTTCAAAATCTCAAATTTCAACAAATTTCCATGTCTAAATCCGTGAATAATCCTTGTATGTAACTCACAACTAGTAGAAATCACTTACCTCATGCTTGATGATTAAATCCCCTCTTCAAAAACTTCAAAAATCTCCTCAAGCCGTGTAAAAAATGGGTGAAATGAACTCAAACCCCGCTTAAAAACATTCTGCCCAGCCCAGGTCCGCCCTTCTTCGCGTTCGCGACCAAAGGTTCGCGATCGCGAAGGCCAAAGATTCCAGACCCAAATTTTCCTCTTCGCGTTCGCGTCATACCGGTCGCGTTCGTGAAGGCCAGCTTCCCAGACCCCTAGCGTTCGCGTTACCTCTATGCGTTCTCGTAGGCCAAATGGCCTTAGGCCCAGCTCATCATTTCTTCAACGCGTTCATGATTGACCCTTCGCGTTCGCGTAGTTTCCTCAGTCAACCTCTCCGCGTTCGCGACCTAAACCTCGCGTTCGCGGTGAGTAATTGTTGCAGCCCATAAATCCTTATTCGTGAACACGGTCTCCTCCCCGCATTCGCGAAGAAGGATACCAGAACCAATATCATCAACAGACAAAACATGGGAAAATTGACCCAAAACCAACTCGAAACACACCGAGGCCCCCGGGACCCCGTCCAATCATACCAAATTGTCCCAAAATAGGATACAAACCTGCTCAAGGCCTCAAATCGCATCAAACAATATCAAAACTATGAATCGCACCCCAATGCAAACTTAATGAACTTTCAAACTTCAATTTCTATATTCGATGCCGAAACCTATCAAATCACGTCCGATTGACCTCAAAGTTTGCACACGAGTCACATTTGACATTACGGACCTACTCCAACTTCCGGAATCGGATCCCGACCACGATATCAAAATGTCCACTTCCGGTCAAACTTCTCAAAAACCTTTAAATTTCTAGCTTTAGCCAAATGACTCCAAAATGACCCACGGACCTCCGAATCCACTTCTGGGCGCGCTCCCAATACCAGAATAACCATACGGATCTATTCCCAGACTCGGAATCCCAAACGGACATTGATAACATTGAAATGCACTTCAACCCAAATTTATGAAATTCTTTCAAAATGTCAATTTTCACAATAGGCTCTGAAACGCTCCCGGGTCATCCAAAATCCGATCCGGACATTTGCCCAAGTCCAAATTCATCATACGAACCTGTTGGAACCTTCAAATATCGATTCCGAGATCGTTTACTCAAAAATCCAACCTTAGCCAATTCCTCCAACGTAAGGCTTCCGAACTTAGAATTTTCTCTCCAAATCAACTCCGAACTTCCCGAAATTCAATTCCGACCATACGCACAAGTCATAATACCTGAAGGGAAGTTGCTCATGGCCTCAAATTGCCGAACGATGCGCTAGAGCTCAAAACAACCGATCAGATCATTACAGGATGACATTGAGTTTGTTGTTATTGTTGTTTAACTATCAAGGTCGCGCAGAAACTATTTAAAAATGAAATCGGGAATTATATATGGGAGTAATGCGTGCTCTTTTAGATTAAATAATTACTATTTCTTTTTGTTCTGATTTCATTCTCCTTTTTTTTCAGGGTGCAGGCAGTTCATATTTCAGTATGCATCTATTTAATTGTACGAGGTGTATTTTAGATTAAGACAATCAAATTTTCAAAGAAAACGAATGGTGATATTTGTTTTAGATATTTTCTTGAACTGGCATTTTGTCGCCCTTTGTGGAAAATTTGCTTCTATTGTATTCTTTTTGGGGTTTGGTTTTTTGCCCGCCAAACAATTATCAGTAACATTCTCATTAATTCTTGACTTCAACTTCTTATATTATTTTCGATAAATATTTGTCAGTAGCTTGTTGCATATTTTCTGGTCTATATATAAATTTCTTCAACTTTCACCCATTTGTGGATCGAGAGTGTAACATAAGGCTGGCATGTGGGACGTGCCCGGTTCTAAGTGGGCCCGATCCCAACTTAAACGGGCCTATGTGGACCTGGGCTTTACGTGCTTTTTGTTGGAACTGGTCCGGGACTAGGCCCACAAACTAATGGTCCCGGGCTAAGTGGGCCCAACATATACTTTCTATTTTTTTAATTTTTTTTATAGAAGTTAGAGAAAAATGGTAATAAAAATATCTAAGGCAATTCCTTGTAAATTATATTATAGAATTGTGACCTAAATATTTTAATTCAAATTTAAAGAAAAAAATATTGTAAAGAGATATTTTGAAAGCAATGAGTTATAATTTTATTATAGCATTAAAACAATATGAAAATATCTTTCTTAGTCTTTCTCCCCTCTATGGAATGAGCACAACAAAGTGCTAATACCACCATTGAAAAGAAAAAAAATTAATTAAGATGTTCCAAAATACAAGTTACATATTCATTTTTGTTCATACAAGTTACATGGTCCGGAGGAATTTCCATTGGTGGTGGCGGAAACGAAGTGTCACGACCTAAAACCTAATCTGTCGTGATGACGCCTATCGTGGAACTAGGCAAGCCGACTCATTTCCAAACAAAACCGATATTTTCATTTCAAAGATAATTTCAATATTATTTAACATAAAACCTTCATTTAAGGAGTTCACTAGAGGTGTGTATAGACTTAATAGGTAGTAGGTACATGCGCTCACTGGACAACTCACGTGCTATAAGAATTTCAATACCTACCTCGCACTTAGTAGGTACATGCGCTCACTGGAGGTGTGTATAGACTCCGCAGGGGCACCTTCAGCCCAAGCGCTATAATCTGCACGGACAATTCACGTGTTGTACGGAAAACTCACGTGCTATAATAATAAAGTATGTTGCAGGCGGGCAACCCCGATCCACACTCATCCTCACAAATCAGGCCCTCGGCCTCACTCAGTCATTAACCTCTCAAGCCACTTGGGCATTTCAGTAAAATAAGGCATTCAGCCCAAAACATTTATATGCATCAAAATAGAGTCATATAACTAAGTTATGCGGTAAACAAGGATAAACATGACTGAGTATAGATTTTCAATCGAAAACAATGAGAGGATGGTAAAAAACAACCCCTAAGGGTCCAAACAACATTGGCACAAGCCCAAACATGGCATTCAACCCAATTTATAGAAATTCTTTCTAAAACATATGAGTATCATATGGTTTCAACAAAGTATGAAACTTTACAGTTGCTATGGGACAGACCAAGTCACAAATCCCCAACAGTGCATGCCCACACGCACATCACCTAGCATGTGCGTCACTAAAAATAGTAGAATGATACAAAATCCGAGGTTTCGTACCCTCAATACTAGATTTACAATCGTTACTTACCTCAAACCGGTAAAATTCTACCCCGCAATGCTCTTGCCTCTAAACGTGGCCTCCAAATGCTCCGAGTCTATTCACAATCAGTACAATACCATCAATACG
Source organism: Nicotiana tomentosiformis (assembly GCF_000390325.3). Classification (NCBI taxonomy): domain Eukaryota; kingdom Viridiplantae; phylum Streptophyta; class Magnoliopsida; order Solanales; family Solanaceae; genus Nicotiana; species Nicotiana tomentosiformis. The sequence continues at coordinate 68,455,342 of NC_090821.1, read as the reverse complement.
CGCTAATGGAATGAATTCTATAAGAAAAGCTACAAAATTAGACCAAAACCCGAAATAGGCTCAAACCTGGCTCCCGGGCCCACGTATCGAAATCCGACAAAATTCACAAAACTAGAAAGTCCATTCACTCACGAGTCTAACCATACCAAATTCATCAAAATCCGACATCGTTTGGTCCTTCAAATCCATAAATTACTCTCCAAATATTCCAAGCCCTAACCCCTCATGTTCACTAATTACAATGATTAAACAACGGGAAAATCACCATATATACGAGTATTAGGCTCAAATAACTTACCTCAATAAAATCCCCTTGATTCCCTTTTCAAAACCCTCCAAAAGCTCCAAAAACCGAGTTGAAATTTTGAAGAATGACCAAATATTCGCGAAGGGTTCAATTTATGCCTTTTGCCCAGCAAAATATCATCTGCGGTCCAGATAGCACACCTGCGACCTCCGCTTCTGCGCCCAAAATCCCGCATCTGCAAAAGTCACTCAAGGTCCTAAAACCCGCACCAGCGATCACCTCTTCGCACCTTCGGTCTCGCAGGTGCGACCCATCATCCGCTTCTGCGATAAAACCCCAGGCTTCCAAACCCCGCACCTGCGAAACTCGCATCTGCGGTTCCCAACCCGCAGGTACGACCCCACCAGAACAGCAGCACCAGCTACATTTTTCCAACTTCAAACTTCCTGTTGACCTTCCGAAATTATCCCGAGGCCCTCGGGACCTCAACCAAATATACCAACAAGTCCTATATCAACATACAAACTTAGTCGAACCTTTGATTCACTCAAAACAACATTCAAACACCCAATTACCCTCAGATTCAAGCCTAAGAACTTCTAAATTTCCAAATTCAGCAACCGATGCCGAAACTAACCAAACCACGTCCAAATGACCTCAACTATTTTTCACACGTCACAAATAACACTACGAACCTACTCCAACTTCCGAAATTCCATTCCGACCACGATATCAATTTTCTACTGCCGACCGACATCGCCAAATTTTCAATTTCGCCAATTCAAGCCTAATTAATACACGGCCCTCCAAATAACATTCCGGACGCACTCCTAAGTCCAAAATCACCAAACGGAGCTAACGAAACAATTAGAATTCAAATCCGAAATCGTTTACACATAGGTTCATATCCGATCCATTCTTTCTAACTTAAAATTTTTAATTATGAGACTAAGTGTCTCATTTCCCTCCGAGTTCCATACGGACCCGAACCACTAACCCGATACAACATAAGATAGCTAATTAACACAAAAAGAAGTAGAAATGGGGAAAACGGGGTTATAACTCTCGAAACGACCGGTCGGGTCGTTACAAGAAGCTTGGTCATCACCACTTCCGGGCAAAGCAGTATCCTCTGCAAGTTCAACTAGCATTTCTTCTTAAGCTTCGTCTACTCTAGTTGTGATTCAGCAAGTCCAAAATTTCTTTTTTCCGAACGGATCCAATCTCTGAAAAGTACTGATTTTTCCAAGCTCTACCTCATAGACGCTCTATAATCACCGAGTTGAAGTCTTGCTTGACTGAAAGCGCTCTCTGATGCCACTGTTGAAGCTTGAATAATTAAAATGTCTCGGGCCATCCTTGAAAGAATTGGAAAGTGTTTTTCTTTGTCCTTTCACCAATTCAAATATTAAAGGAGCATTCGAGATTCACTTCCTCAATTCCCTGCAAATAAACTTCAAGTTCATTTAGTTGTGAAAAATTACTAGTACTAGAACCCCTGAACCCCACCCAAGCACTAAGTGCTCTTACTCCGGCAGTTCTTTTAGATGATTGAGAACTAGAAGAAGAAGGAGTTGGAACATTTGGTCTAGCATGATTTAATGCAACTTGATAAGCATTATATATAGTTTGAACTTTTATGTTAATTGAGGCTATTGCGTCCGGAAGTTTAGACAACTCCTCATCTTCAAGTGCTAAACCATTATAAACAGTTTCATACCAAAATTGAGGACCTCCTAATTTCATAATAGGATTTAACAAGGCAGCAACACCATAAATAGGGGAAATAGGGAAACAATATTTTTAAAACTTTTTTCTCATAGAATCAATAGCAAGTTGATAAATTTACCCACCCTCTCAAAAATGATCAAACAAATTTGCAAGTTCTGCAATATAAACTAAACAATTAGAAATAGTAGGATAATATTGCCCAGAAAATTTATTTGTAGCAATATAAAATTTTTCTAAATAATCTACAAGCATTTTAACATTAGCCCAATCCGCATTTGTAAGGTTCTCATCATCATCACTTACATGAGTATTAAACGTTGAGTTTATGGGGTTTCTATATTCATATGCAACAACTAAACTTTCATACATGTAATTCCATCTAGTTGGACAAGGTTTAGGAACCTTTCTTTATCTTTGGCCAAATTCATCACATCTTTTAAAATATTCTCTAAGTCTACTTGTACGGTTTGAATAAAAAATCTAGTTAAGAGCCATTTTAACCATTTCAATTTCAACATTTAAAATTTACATACCATCACCCACAATTAAATGGTAAATATGAAAAATACATCTAACATAAAAAATATTACTAAATGTAGGACTTAGTGTAGTGGTAATCAAGGCTACAAAAGTTGTGTTACTAGTAGCATTATCCATTGAAACTGACATTATTTTATCACTAATGCAAAAATATCTACAAATATCCGTAATCGTGCTAGAAATAAACGGCCATGTGTGATATGAATTAATTATTCTATAAGCAATAATGCACTTTTGCATTATCCAATCCTCATCAATCCAATGACTGGTAACAGAAAGGTAATCACAGTCATTACCACTTTTACCAATATCAGTTGTAATAGCAACACGATAATTTATATGAGTAAATAAATAGTGTAAATATTATTCATATTCATATTTATATTTATAAATATCGCTATTTACGGTTGTGCGAGGAAAACCTTTATAAGTAGGATTATAAACTTTTCTAATAAAATGCACAAAGTGAAGGTTAGAAGGAAAACTATAGGATAAACACATAACAATAACCATTTTTTCTAATTGTTCCCGATCCTTTTTTGGATCATAATATAAAATACCACCGGTAACAGTGTTAATTCCCGGTTGAACTTGATTTGGCCAGGTACTAAGGTTAGCCTGACTAGGTACACTTGTCCCCTCGACCAAAGTTTTCATACGAAAATATCTAGCTTTATCTTGAGGGTGTAGCAATATGTGTCTAGTAAAACATTCCTCCTCCCCCCTCCCCCTCCGACCTCCAACATATTTAAAAACTAACTCTTTGCCACAAGTTTTACACTTTGCCCTATTTATTTCTTTTAGTTGAGTAAAAAATGGCCAAACAATAGATATTTCTGTCCGTTTAGAAGGTTGTCTAGAAAAAGTAGGGGCAGTAACAGGAGGGTCAGACGAGGCATCATTTGGATTATTATTAATCGGGTTAACTTCAGGAGCAGGATTAGTGGGTGTATCGTCATCCGATTGCATTTCATCAAAATCTATTTCTTCATCATCATTTTCATCAATAGCTAAATTACCATAAAGAGCATTCATATATTCATGGTTTAATTGTTCACCGCGTACAATATTATTGCAAAATTCACTCTCGGTAAATTGTAATAAACTATTATCGCTATCAAGATTTGCAGGTGCATGACGGGTAACAAGTTTGGGTCGGGGAGCCGGGGGAAGTGGAGGAGGAACAGATTGGCCACTAGATTCACCACTCTTGGATTTTTTCTTATTTTTACTAAACCTTTTAAAAAGGAATAAGTAATCTTAATTAATCAAGCAATACAAAGTAAATAAAACAAACAAAACTATAATATTAAAACTTAAGAATTGGAACGAGTTTACTGAATTGACGAACAACTTGTTAAAAATTAATTATCGTTGAAGACTTGAAGATTTCAATTTACCAACTTCATAATTTTTCACAAATTGTAACAATAAAGTAAGCAATTGTAAAAGAAAATTAGAGAGAGATTGATGATTTTGTGAGAAAAATAAATGAATGAGGGGGTATTTATTGGTGAAAATAGGGGAAAAGTGTAATTATAAAAAGTTCGGGGTTAAAACAAAGTTGTGGGGTTAAACGACTATTTTGTAATTAGCCAACGACTATTTTGTAAATAGCCAACGACTACATTTTAAATGCCCAACGGGTAGATTTTTTTAAAAAAACATTAGAGCCGATGAGACCGTTTGGGACCGGTACGGTACGGTCCGATCCCGGTCCCAAACGGCCCGGTCTCACGGGCCTCACGCAAAGGACCGGCCCACTTGCCATGCCCAACTCCCTCGGTCCCGGTCTTAAACGATTAGGACCGTTTAGGCCCACTACCCATATGGACCGCGGTCTTGGCCGGTCCCGGTCCTGGACCGGCCCACTTGCCAGGGTTGGTGAAACATATGAGTTAACGTTAATTCATTTCCTTTTGTTCAGAGTCAGTATATGTATTTAAAAATTAATTAAATACTTATTAATTTTGATTGTATACCTAGTTATTATTGTACATTAATTTAAGGTCGCTTTCGGAACTAGGAACCAATAATGTGCATCTGCTTTCAGGCAAAGAATGCTAATTTAAGGGAAAGAACACAGGGTACATTATGAGAGGACGACGAACCATAATATATTTTTAGTGATACGATGATCCAAATTGACCAAAAACAAAATAGAACATAAATTTCTAGAGAAGTCTAAGAAAAAATGCAAGATAGTAGTCGATTTGTCGGAAAATATTAATCTAATGGCATAGCAAATATCTTCCAAAATTATGATGTTACTCTTTGTTTTCTCAAGGCATGTTCTAAACTTAGTGGCTTGGGTAAATAGTTCAAATTAGAACAACATTGATGTCCCTCATTCGTGATGACTTTAAAATATTCATATATTAAATACTTAAAAATAAATTATTTTAAATAAAATATATATATAATATGTCAATTCTCTGTATTTTCTAATAGTACTTTGTAGAAAATAAAAATATCATAATAACGCAAATAAAGGAAATATAAAAGAGCACGAGGCATCAAGCAAAAGAGGAGGAGACAACATGGCAAAAGAAACATGAAGCAACATGGCACCTTATGGGATTTAATTTCTATAAATAATATGCCATATTTGTGCTAAAGGGGAGAGATTAGACGTGTCAATTAGCAACTTTTTCTCTAACTTTGGTCTTTACTTCTTTCTTTATCTATTTCACTTTCCTCTTATAGTTTTTGAATTTTCTAAGAGTATTGATAGTATTTTAAGAATTCCTTTCTTTGTGAAATTTAAATACTCCATAATGGAGTAATATCTTTTGTTGGGATAGTTGATGAACCTCGATATAGTTATAATATTAATCTCAGTTTTACTACATGCTTGACCTGAAACTTTCTACTTATATTTTTATATTGTGCTGGAATATTAGTTTTAATTAATTATTATCACTTCTATCTATTTCTTCTCCAAAGTTAGTTGTATGTCAATTTTGTAATTCTTACGAATCAAAATTAATATATGATAACTATTGGATAAAATAATAGAGTGAGAGTAATTTTTATTAATCTATTATTCCAAGTCTATAATCTTACTTACTCCCATTCCAAGTCATATATATAAGTTTATCTAGTTTGTTTCATTTTCTTTTTACTGTTTGATATCATAAGCAGGTGCATTTAAATTCTATACATCCACATAAGATGAAATATTCAATCCTTTTTATTTAATGCATGGATTAATAACTGTGTTTCAATTTATAACACTGGAATCACTTGTTTATGTAAAGATAAGAAGTAACATTTGATTTTCATAATTTCCTTTCTTCTGTTAAATTTTATTTCAACTAACCGTGCTGATTGGGACAAAGGTAGGGGTTATATTATGATGAGTCATTTTCTTTCTCTTGAATATTTCTACTTTAAATAGATATGCACAACAATTTTATATGAACAGAGGTTCTCGTAGTGCATTTTGAAATTCTTTTATCACCAAGTATATGCATAAGGTACTTGGAATAAAGAAGCATAATGGACTTTTGGCTACATAAAGAAGAATTGTTCTTTCCTGAAGACATCTGCAAATGTACACTCTTTTTTATAGATCAATTGTTGTGGCATTTATCTCTCTCTTTATATATATATATATATATATATATATATATCCATCTTTTATTTTATTCTTAATTGTTGTTTTTGTACAATATTTAAGTTTTAAAGTAATTGTTTGCGTATTTTCAAACATAATTTTTTTCATTTATGCCATATAACTTCCAAGTTTATGATTTTATTTTTGTGAAGGCAAGAATGAGTATCTCCAAATTTGAGAAAGTGTTGGAATTGAGAAGCATTATGATCTCAACAGGTAGAATCAATAACATTCTGCTAGAACTTTCCCCAAATGTCTATCAAAGCGAAATTCTAGATGTCACGACCCAAAACCCGCATGTCATGATGGCGCCTATCTCAATACTAGGCAAGCCGACAACCTCAATAAACCACACTTTCTTTTAAGTTTGAAAATATAATATTTAAATTTAATAAAAAATCTCACAAATAATGTTATAAATATACTTCCCAAAATTCGGTGTCACTGAGTACATAAGCATCTAAATAATAATAACGTCTAACTGATAAATACACTATCTGAAAATATACAACAATTCAATAATTGAAAGGAAAGAGAGTCAATGTCTGCAGACGCCAAGCAGCTACCTTGATAGTCTCCAACAGAATAAACTCTGAAATCTAGCAGTCGTCGTATCCGGGAGTACCTGAATTTGCACACGAGGTGCATAGTGTAGTATGAATACAACCAACTTAATAAATAACAAGACTAACCTTTAGGCTGAAAGTAGTGACGAACTCAATAGGTACAGTCCAGTGTAGAAATAACAATACAAAAATGTAGGCATGCTTTCAAGTTTAACAGTTAAACTCAGTACAATTAAAATATATCAATTCTAAATTATATGAGGTTTATGACATTTCTATGTCTACATGCCAATGTACATATTATATATGATTCTCACGACCCAAAATTTCCCATCGATGGGATCGTGATGGCGCCTAATATTTCACTTGCTAGGCAAGCCAACGTTAGAGAATCGTTAACCAATTCCTTATTTACATTCAGTGATTAACAATAATTAACTAAGATGAAATATATTAAGTGTGGAATATCATAAAACTGTATTAATTACTACCACTCGGATCTGAAGTCACAATTCACGAGCATTCTAGAATTTACTACAAGTAATAGTCTGAAAGAAATACAACTATATGAATGAAAGAAAACAGTAGGACACAAAAGACGGACACTTCAAGGTCTGTGAACGCCGACAGATCTACCTTGAGTCTCCGGACAATGGACCAATAGCAAATCTCGATCAACCTGAGCCGATATAAAAATCTGCACAGAAAGTGCAGAGTGCAGCATCAGTACAACCGACCCCATGTACTGGTAAGTGTCGAGCCTAACCTCGACGAAGTAGTGACGAGGCTAAGGTAAGGCACCTACAAATCAACATGTACAATTTAACAGTGTATATACAAATAACAGAAATGAAGAACTAAACAGGAAATGTTTGGAGGAGAGCATACTAAGGGGAATACAAGATGAAGAACTACAACATAATGATTACCGGAGCAGTCAATATACTATGAATCAACAGGAATAGTGAATATAGTAAAGAAAAATGCACGGCATCACCCTTTGTGCTTTTACTCTCAATCTCACCATAAAAATCAATAGAAACGGCACGGCATCACCCTTCGTGCATTAACTCTCATATCATGGCACGACATCACCCTTCGTGCATTAACACTCATAATATGACACGACATCACTCTTTGTGCATTAACATTCACAATATGGCACGACATCACCCTTTGTGCATTAACACTCACAATATGATACGGCATCACCCTTCGTGCATTAACACTCACAATATGAAACGGCATCACCCTTCGTGCATTAACACTCTCCCTAAGCATAATGCAATGCATAAATATCAACAGGGAGATAGAATAACAAGTACAAACATTACCTCAACATTTGGTTCCATAACATCAATCCCAACTTTGAAATAAAAACTCAATTATCACCAGAACATCCATAACATGATAAGAACGATAAATTGAAGAACACTAGTATAACACATCGTAATTAGGCATAGGAATGAAATAATGTAAGAAACACTGAGAAACATGGAAAACAGGTAAATTGGCGGCGCATAAGTACTCGTCACCTCACATATACGCCGCTCACATGAATTTCACTTACCAATTAATCTAAGGTTCATAATTTCCTCAAGTCAGGGTTAGACACAACACTTACCTCGCTCCGAAGGACCCATAGTTCTCAATCACAGCTTTTCCTTTGGAATTCACCTCCATACCACTCGTATCTATTCAAAAATGACTAAATAATATCCAATATTGCTAAAGGAATCAATTACATTGCATAAATTTAGATTTCCTAAATTTCCCTCCAAAAAGTCAAAAATCGACCCCGGGCCTGCTTTGTCAAAACCCGAGGTTCTGACCAAAATCCATTTAACCATTCACCCACGAGCCCGAATATATAATTGGTTTTGGAATCCGACCACAAATTGAGGTCTAAATCCCCAAATTTCCGAAATCCTTAGTTTCTACCCAAAACCCCTAATTCTACCATGAAAACCTTAGATTTTAAGTTGAAATCTTGAAAAATGTAGTGAAAGATTGAAAGAAACCAATTTAGAGTCACTTGCCTATGATTTGGGGAAGAGATGGTCTTAAGAAAATCACCTCTTGTGTTTTAGGTCTTGAAAATTTGGGAAATAAATGAAAATTCCCGTCCAAAAGTCATTTTGTTCAGCTGCAGGCGTCGCATTTGCGACCTGAGCTTCTCAAATGCGAAGCTCGCAATTGAGAAGGGGCTATCGCAATTACGAAGCCTTCACAATCCTGCTGCCCTTCACAAATGTTAGGAAAGTGTCGCAATTGTGATCACTGACCTCGCAAATGCGGACAAAAGATCGCATTTGCTATCCATACCCCTCCCAGACTCCCTTCGAAAATGCTAAGAAAATTTCGTAATTGCAAACACAGGCTAGCCCAGCTTTTCTTCGCATTTGCGATGAGAATTTCGCAAATGCTTCCTCTTCAGTGATCGCAAATGCCAACCCTGACCTCGCATTTGCGAGGTCTGAGGCCTGCAACTCAACTGAAGCACACAAGCTATTTTTCTATGTCCAAATCACCCCGTAGCCTATCCAAAACGCACCCTACCCCTCGGGGTTCCAAACCAAACATGCATGCAAGTCTAAAAACATCATGCAAACTTGCTCGCGCGATCAAATCGCCAAAATAACACCTAGAACTACAAATTTAGTACCAAATCAAATAAAATTCTCAAGAACACTTTAAAATTTCTATTTTCTCAACTAGACGTCCGAATCACGTCAAAATCAACTCCGTTTCTCACCAAATTTCACAGACAAGTCATAAATATCATAATGAACCTGTACCGGGTTCCGGAACAAAAATACAAACCCGATACCAACAATGCCAAATATCAATCAATTCTTAAAAACAAATAATTTGCACACTTTTAATTTTCATCAAAAATTCATAACTCAAGTTAGGGACCTCCGAATTCAATTTCGTGCATACGCCTAGGTCCCATAATTCGATACGGACCTACCGAGACCGTCAAAGAACGGATCTGGGCCCGTTTACCAAAATTGTTGATCGAAATCAACTAAAATCAACTTTTAAGACAAAAATTCTTATATTCATCAATTCTCAACATAAAAGCTTTCCCGAAACCTGCCCGGACTGCGCACGCAAATCGAGGAGGGTAAAAATGAGATTTTTAAGGCTTAAGAGCGCAAATTCGAATTACCTTTTGGGTCATCACATTCTCCACCTCTAAAACAACCGTTCGTCCTCGAATGGACATAGAAAAGTACCCGGGCTAGTGAAAAGGTGGGGATATCTACTCCGCATATCGGACTCGGACTCCCAAGTAGCTGCCTCAATAGGCTGACCTCTCCAATGCACTTGAATTGAAGGGTAACTCTTTGATCTCAACTGGCGAACTTGTCGAGCTAGAATTGCCACCGGCTCCTCCTCGTAAGTCAAATCCTTGTCCAACTGGACTGAGCTAAAATCTAACACATGGGATGGATCGCCGTGATACTTTCGAAGCATGGACACATGGAATACCGGATGAACAGCTGCTAAACTAGGTGGCAACGCAAGCCTGTAAGCCACCTCTCCCACTATCTCCAGAATCTCAAAAGGTCCGATATACCTAGGGCTCAACTTGCCCTTCTTTCCGCACCTCATTACACCCTTCATGGGTGATACCCGAAGTAACACTCTCTCTCCGACCATGAATGCAACATCACGAACTCTACAGTCGGCATAAGTCTTTTGCCTGGACTGAGTTGTGCGAAGTCCATTCTGAATAATCTTGACCTTATCCAAGGCATCCTGTACTAAGTATGTGCCCAACAACCAAGCCTCTCCCGGCTCGAACCACCCAACTGGCGACCGACACCGCCTATTATATAATGCCTCATAGGGGGCCATCTGATTGCTCGACTGGTAGTTGTTATTGTAGGTGAACTCTGCAAGGGGTAAGAAGTGATCCCACAATCCTCCAAAGTCTATAACACAAGCGCGGAGAATTTTCTCCAAGATCTGAATAGTACGCTCGGACTGTCCGTCCGTCTAAGGATGAAATGTTATGCTAAACTCAACCCGCGTACCCAACTCACGCTGAACTATCCTCCAAAAGTGCGAGGTAAATTGCATACCTCGATCAGAAATGATAGACACAGGTACACTGTGAAGACGGACGATCTCACGAATGTTAATCTCTGCCAACCGCTCTGAGGAATAGGTAACTGCCATAGGAATGAAATGCGCTGACTTAGTCATCGTGCCCATAATAACCCAAACTGCATCGAACTTTCTCTGAGTCTGTGGGAGCCCAACAACAAAATCCATAGTGATACACTCCCACTTCCACGCAGTAATATCTAACCTCTAAAGTAAACCTTCAGGTTTTTAATGCTCACACTTTACTTGCTGCAATTTAGGCACCGAGCTATGTAGGCAACTATGTCCTTCTTCATTCGCCTCCGCCAATAATGCTGCCTCAAGTCCTGATACATCTTGGCAGCGCCCGGATGAATAGAATATCGGGAACTGTTGGACTCCTCAAGGATCAACTCACGAAGTCCAACCACATTAGGCCCACAAATACGACCATGCATCCTCCAAACTCTGTCATTTTCAACAATAACCTGCTTGGAACCACCGTGCCACACTGTATCTCTAAGGACAAGTAAATGCGGATCGTCATCCTGCCGATTTCTGATGCGCTCAAACAAGGAAGACCGAGTGACTGTACAAGCTAGAACATGACTGGGCTCAGAAACATCTAACCTCATGAACTGGTTGGCCAAGACATGAACATCCAATGCAAGTGTTCTCTCACCAACTAGAATATATGCAAGGCTACCCATATTGACTGACTTTCTACTCAAAGTGTCGGCCACCACGTTGGCCTTCCCGGGATGATACAATATGGTGATATCATAGTCTTTCAATAGCTCCAGCCACCTCCTCTGCCTAAAATTGAGTTCCTTCTACTTGAACAAATACTGCAATCTCCAATGATCAGTGAATACCTCACATGGCACGCCGTAAAGATAGTGCCTCCAAATCTTCAGCGTGTGAACAATGGCTGCCAGCTCTAGATCATGAACATGGTAATTCTTCTCGTGAACCTTCAGCTGCTATGAAGCATATGCAATAACCTTGCCATCCTGCATCAATACCGCACCTAGACCAATACGATATGCGTCACAATATACTGTATAAGATCCTGAACCTGTGGGAAACACCAATACCGGTGCCGTAGTCAAAGCTGTCTTGAGCTTCTGGAAGATCGCTTTACACCCATCTGACCTCCTGAACGGGGCACCCTTCTAGGTCAATCTGGTCAACAGAGCTGCTATGGATGAAAACCCTTCCACAAATAGATGGTAATATCCCGCCAAACCCAGGAAACTACGGATCTCTGTAGCTGATGTGGGTCTAGGCCAGTTCTGGACTGCCTCAATTTTCTTAGGATTCACCTGAATACCCTCTGCTGATACAAAGTGACCCGAGAAAGCAACTGAACTCAACCAAAACTCGCATTTTGAGAACTTAGCATATAATTGGCTGTCTTTCAGAGTTTGAAGAACGATCCGAAGGTGTTGCTCATGCTCTTCTCGACTGTGGGAGTAGATCAAGATATCATCAATAAATACAACCACAAAGGAATCAAAGTAGGGTTTGAACACTCGGTTCATCAAATCCGTGAATGTTGCTGAGGCATTTGTTAGCCTAAATGACATCACTAGAAACGCATAATGACCATACCGAGTCCGAAAAGCTATTTTAGGGACATCAGATGCCCTAATATTCAACTGATGGTAACCAGATTTCAAATCGATCTTCGAAAATACCTTGGCACCCTGAAGTTGATCAAATAAGTCATCAATTCTTGGCAGCGGATATTTGTTTTTGATAGTGGCCTTGTTCATCTGCCGATAGTCTATACACATCTGCATAGAGCCATCTTTCTTCTTTACAAATAATACCGGTGCACTCCAGGGCAAGACACTAGGTCTAATGAAGCCCTTATCAAGCAAATCTTGCAACTACTCCTTCAATTCTTTCAACTCTGGCAGGGCCATGCGATATGGAAAAATGGAAATAGGCTGAGTGCCCGGAGACAAATCAATGCAGAAATCAATATCCCCGTCGGGTGGCATCCCCGGCAGATCTGCAGGAAACACCTCTAGAAACTCACTAACAATCAGCACCGAATTTATGGAAGGAACCTCTGCACTAGAATTGCGGACATAAGCCTAATAAGCTAGGCACCCCTTCTCGATCATATGTCGAGCCTTCAAAAAGAGATAACCCTGGTGGAAGAATGGCCAAGATTCCCTCTCCACTCTAATCGAGGCAACCCCTGCAAGGCTAAGGTCACAGTCTTGGTGTGACAATCTAATATAGAATGATAAGGTGACAGGGAATTCACACCTAGTATGACATAAAAATCAACCATGTTAAGAAGTAGAAGACCTACACGAGTCTCAATATCTCCAATGGTGACCACACACAAACAATAAACACGATCTATAACAATAGCATCTCCCACTGGTGTGGACACATACATAGGACTACTCAAAGAATCACGGGGCACAACCAAATAGGAAGCAAAATAGGATGACACATAAGAGTAAGTACATCCCGGATTAAATAGAACTGAAGCATCTCTACTGCAAACTGAAACAATACCTATGATAACAACGTCAGATGACGCAGCCTCAGTCCTGGCTGGGAAAGCATAACACCGGGGTTGGGCCCCACCACCCTGAACTACGTCCCTGGGAGGATGGCCTCTACCAAAAGTACTCCTGCCTCTAGATGAGGCACCGCTGAACTCACTGGAATGACGGGGTCTCCTGTCAGACCCCTGACCTCCCTGAGTAAGAACCATTTCGACCCGTCTAGCGACATCAGCAGCTGGCTGAAAAGAAATCTCACTCCTAGTCTCCTTAGCCATCTAAAATTTGATAGGCTGATCAAGTCCATCAATAAACGTCCTCACCCTCTGTCTCTCGGTGGGAAGCAGAAGAATAGCATGGCGGGCCAAATACATAAAACGGGTCTCATACTGAGTAATAGTCATACTGACATGCTGGAGACGCTTAAACTGACAGCGACGCTCCTCTCTCAATGTGATAGGCAGAAACTTCTCCATAAAGAGCTGAGAGAAATGGTCCCAAGTAAGAGCAGGCAACCCAGCTGGTCTGGTCAACAAGTAATCTCTCCACCATTTCTTGGCGGAACCAATCATCTGCAATGCAGAAAAATCGACTCCATTGGTCTCCACTATACTCATATTTCGTAGAACCTCATGGTAGTTGTCAAGATAATCCTGGGGATCCTCTGAAGGAACACCACTGAAGTGAATAGGAAAGAGCTTGGTAAACCTGTCCAATCTCCATAAAGCCTTGGAAGACATAGCTGGCTCATCTCCGACTTGTGATACAATAATTGGCTAAACTAATACGACTGGCTGAGCTACTGGAGCCTGATACTGGGGAGCTATCTGCTCCGAAGCAGGAGTGGTAGGAGTTTGGGCTCCTCTTCCAGTCTGAGAGACTGCTGGTGCCATGGGAAATGCGCCAGTCTAGGCCACACTCTCCATAAGGCCCACCAAACGGACCAAAGCGTCCTAAAGTACTGGGGTTTCAATGAACCCCTCCGGAACCTGAGCTTGTCCGGCAGGAACCGTCTGGGCTGGAACCCCCTCATCAAGCTATATCTGAGGCTCCACTGTTGGGTCTGCTGCTCGGGCCATAGGCTGAGCCATGCCCCTGCCTCAACCTCTGGCACGGCCTCGACCTCTGCCCCGCGTAGGAGCTGTCACTAGAGGCTCTGGTTGCTGCTCAGCCGAGGAAGCGGTACGTGTTCTCGCCATCTGCGAGATAATAATAGTAGAAGAGTTCAATAAGTATAGAGAAAGCAAAATTGAACGACAGAGAAGAATAAATGTGAAACTTGTTCCTAAACTTCATAGCTTCTAGAAGATAAGCACAGACATCTCCGTACCGATCCTTCAGACTCTACTAAGTTTGCTCGTGAATCGTGAAACCTAGGCAACCTAGTGCTCTGATACCAACTGTCACGACCCAAAATTTCCCACCGACGGGACCGTGATGGCGCCTAACATTTCACTTGCTAGGCAAGCCAACGTTAGAGAATCGTTAACCAATTCCTTATTTCCATTCAGTGATTAACAATAATTAACTAAGATGAAATATATTAAGTGTGAAATATCATAAAACTGTATTAATTACAACCACCCGGATTTGGAGTCACAATTCACGAGCATTCTAGAATTTACTACAAGTAATAGTCTGAAAGAAATACAATTGTCTGAATGAAAGAAAATAGTAGGACACAAAAGATAGACGAAGACTTCAAGGTCTGTGAACGCCGACAGATCTACCTTGAGTCTCTGGACAACGGACCAGTAGCAAATCTCATTCAACCTGAGCCGATATCAAAATCTGCACAGAAAGTGTAGAGTGCAGCATCAGTACAACCGACCCCATGTACTGGTAAGTGTCGAGCCTAACCTCGACAAAGTAGTGACGAGGCTAAGGCAAGGCACCTACAAATCAACCTGTACAATTTAACAGTGTATATACAAATAACAGAAATGAATAACTAAACAGGAAATGTCTGGAGGAGAGAATACTAAGGGGAATACAAGATGAAGAATTACAACATAATGATTACCGGAGCAGTCAATATATCATGAATCAATAGGAATAGTGAATACAGTAAAGAAAAATGCACGGCATAACCCTTCATGCTTTTACTCTCAATCTCACCATAAAAATCAATAGAAACGGCACGGCATGACCCTTTGTGCATTAACTCTCTTATCATGGCACGACATCACCCTTCGTGCATTAACACTCACAATATGACACGGCATCACCCTTCGTACATTAACACTCACAATATGACACGGCATCACCCTTCGTGCATTAACACTCACAATATGATACGACATCACCCTTCGTGCATTAACACTCTCCCTTACCATAATGCAATGCATAAACATCAACAGGGAGATAGAATACAAACCTTACCTCAACATTTGGTTCCATAACATCAATACCAACTTTGAAATAAAAACTCAATTATCACCAGAACATCCGTAACATGATAAGAACGATAAATTGAAGAACACTAGTATAACACATCGCAATTAGGCATATGAATGAGACAATATAAAAAAACTGAGAAACATGGAAAACAAGTAAATTGGCGGTGCTTAAGTACTCGTCACCTCACATATACGCCGCTCACATGAATTTCACTTAGCAAGTAATCTAAGGTTCATAATTTCCTCAAGTCAGTGTTAGATACAACGCTTACCTTGCTCTGAAGGACCCTTAGTTCTCAATCACAACATTTTCTTTGGAATTCACCTCCAGACCACTCGTATCTATTCAAAAATGACTCAATAATATCAAATATTGCTAAAGGAATCAATTACATTGCATAAATTTAGATTTCCAAAATTTCCCTCCAAAAAGTCAAAAATCAACCCCGGGCCCACTTGGTCAAAACCCGAGGTTCAGACCAAAATTCATTTACCCATTCACCCACAAGCCCGAATATATAATTGGTTTAGGAATCCAACCTCAAATTGAGGTCTAAATCCCCAAATTTCCGAAATTCCTAGTTTCTACCCAAAACCCCTAATTCTACCATGAAAACCTTAGATTTTAAGTGGAAAGCTTGAAAAATATAGTGAAAGATTGAAAGAAACCAGTTTAGAATCACTTACCTGTGATTTGGGGAAGAGGTGGTCTTAAGAAAATCACCTATTGTGTTTTAGGTCAAAATTTGGGAAATGAATGAAAATTCCCGTCCAAAAGTCATTTTGTTCAGCTGCAAGCGTCGCATTTGCGACCTGAGCTTCGCAATTGCGTAGAGGCTATCGCAATTGTGAAGCCTTCACAATCCTACTTCCCTTCGCAAATGCGAGGAAAGTGTCGCAATTGCGATCACTGACCTCGCAAATGCGGACAAAAGATCGCATTTGTGATCCATACCCCTCCAGACTCCCTTCGCAAGTGCGAAGAAAAGTTCATAATTGCGAACACATGCTGGCCCATCTTCTCTTCGCATTTGCGATGAGAAGTTCGCAAATGCTACCTCTTCAGTGATTACAAATTCCAACCCTGACTTCGCATTTGCGAGGGCTGAGGCCTGCAGCACAACTGAAGTACACCATCAATTTTTCTAAGTCCAAATCACTCTGTAGCCTATTCAAAACACACCCGAGCCCTCGGGGCTCCAAACCAAACATGCACGCAAGTGTAAAAACATCATACGAACTTGACCATGTGATCAAATCACCAAAATTACACCTAGAACTACGAATTTAGTACCAAATCAAATAAAATTCTCAAGAACACTTTAAAATTTCTATTTTCTCAACTGGGCGTCCGAATCACGTCAAAATCAACTCCGTTTCTCACCAAATTTCACAGACAAGTCTTAAATATCATAATGAACCTGTACCAGGTTCTGGAACAAAAATACGGACCTGATTTCAACAATACCAAATATCAATCAATTCTTAAAAACAAATAATTTGCACACTTTTAATTTTCATCAAAAATTCATAACTCAAGCTAGGGACCTCCAAATTCGATTCCGGACATACACCCAGGTCCCATAATTCGATACGGACCTACCGAGACCGTCAAAGCATGGATCTGGGCCCATTTACCAAAACGTTTGTCCAAAGTCAACTAAAATTAACTTTTAAGACAAACATTCTTATTTTCATCAATTTTCAACATAAAAGCTTTCCGGAAACCTGCCCGGACTGCGCAAGCAAATGGAGGAGGGTAAAAATGAGGTTTTTACGACTTAAAAGCGTAGATTCGAGTTCTAAAGCATTAAATGACCTTTTGGGTCATCACAATGATGCACCTCAGTGAAAACCCATGTACTCAAATCTCAAAATACTCAATCACTCAGTATTGTATATGGCCAATCAAGCCCAGGGAAGATCTATCCCATATATATATATATATATATATATATATATATATATATATATATATATATATATATCAACTGACAGTCATTCACTTAGTACTGTATAAGGCCAATCCATCCAGGAAAAATCCATCCCTCACTATCAATGCTTCGGGCAAGATCCATCCCTCATATATATATATATATATCTATGGCAAGATCCATGCCGAGGAAAAATCCATCTCAGGGATTCATACCCTCAAAACCAAGTTTAGAAATGTTACTTACCTCAAATCGTGTAATTATTTATTTCGCTATGCCTTTGCCTCGCGAATTGGCCTCTGAATGCCTCGTATCTAGTCACAATTAATTAGATTCAGTCAATACAAATCATAGGAATTTATTCCATATGAAAATACAAATTTTCCAACAAAATCCAAAATTTAACCATGAGTCCGACAAAGTAAGCATCTCGGAACCCGACAAAGTTACAAAATATGATTGCCTATTCAACCATGAGTCCAGCCATACAAATTTTATAAAATTCCAACATCAACTCGACCTCCAAATCTTAAATTCTTATTTTGAAATCCCTAGGCCCAAATCTTCTAATTTCACCTCAAAAACACGTAATCAAGTTAGAATACTCAATTATAATCCAATATTATTGATTAACAATGATCACAAGTGACTTACCTCAAGTTTTTTCGTGAATTCCCTCTGAAAATCGCCGCAAAATCGTGTTGGAAATGTCCAAAAATGGCAAAACTCGAAAGCCCTTCGAAATGTATACTTTCCAGGGGTTCTGCACTTGTGACACACTTAGCTGCTTCTGTGGTCTCGCAGGTGCGAGAAACCAACCACTTATGCGACTGCCTCCACTTCTGCAGACTCGCTTCTCCGATTGTTTTTGCCCAGCTTTCCTTGCCTCCGAACTTAGTCGAAACCAAAATACACCAAAATGTTCAAAAACATCATACGAACTTAGTCGAAACCTCGAATCACATCAAACAACGCTAAAACCACGAATCATACCCCAATTTAACTGTAATACCCGACTTGTAGTTTTAAGAATTTATGTCCTGTTTAGAGACTAAAGGTCTCAAGAAGCTTCATAATATATATTATGACCCGCGGGTGTGGTCGTGTTTGGTTTTCGAATGAATCGGAATTAAATTAAAAGAACAATTCTCATTTTTGAAGCGTAAATGGAAAGAGTTAACATGAGTGTTGACTTTTGAGAAAACGACCCCAGAATGGAATATCGATGGTCTCAATGGCTTCGTATGATGATTTTGGACTTAGTCATATGTTCTGATTTGGATTTGAAAGTCTGTAGTACAATTCGACGCATTTTGGCGAAAGTTGAAAAAATATAAGATTTTTGGAAAGTTCGACCAAAGGTTGCATTTTTTATAACGAGATTGTATTTTGATTCCAAAAATTGGAATCGTTCCATTACGTCATTTAAGACTCGTGTGCAAATTTTGAAGTCATTCCGGATTGATTTAATACATTTCGGTACAAATTATAGAATTTGGATATTTCATAACTCATAATTCGATTCGAGATGCGATTCATATTTTTGGCATTGTTTGATGTGATTTGAGGCCTCGACTACATTCGTATCATGTTTTGGGACTTGTTGGTATGATTTTATGGGGTCTTAAGGGGCTTGGGTGTATTTTTGGATCATTGGTTGAGAGACTAGTAAAATTTAAAAAATTGGGAGTTTGACCATGATCAATATCGGGTCAAGACGACCTCTTTTCAGTGTTTTGAGTGCGCGAGCAAATCCTTAGCATGTTTTATGATTGAAATTCATATATGGTTTGTGTCTGGGAGGTTCCAGATGAGTTTCAGGGTGGTTTCAGATCATTTCGAGAAAGTTTGGGTTTTGCTGGTTTCTGGTGTGGCATTGTTCATTCGCAATTCCGAACACTGTTCATCGCAATTGCGCACACTGTTCATTGGATTTGCTGTTCATTCGCAAATGCGAAGTTTTTGTCTGTAAATGCAAAGCTGGGCAGAAACTTAAGGAATTGAAAATCTGACATTTCTTCATTTTCGATTGGGATTTTTGGACCTCGGTTTTGGGGAGATTTTGAGGATTTCTTCACAAGCTTGGATGGGGTATGTGTTCTATATCCGAAAATGATTATATTTCATGAATCTATGGTTATATTCATCGTTTAATTCGAGTTTTAATGGAGGAAATTGATATTTTTATAAAACTTTTCATAAACGGAAATTTAAGATTTGGAGGTCGAGTTGTTATCAGAAATTGATAAAATTGGTATGGTTGAACTCGTATCGGAATGAGTGTTCAGATTTCCTAAAAATTATGTTGGGTTCCGAGAGGCAATCCCTGCGTTTACTTTGGTTGACTTTTTAGAATAAAATTTTAAGTCAAAATTTTATTATCCGAAATTATTTTCGATGAATTTTAATGAATTTATACTATTAATTTGGATAGATTTGATCTGTCCGGAGGTCAATTCAAGCAAGAAGGCGATTTTGGAATATCGGCATAACTTCAAAAGGGTAAGTATCTTGCCTAATCTTGAGTGAGGGAATTAGCCCTTAGGTATCGAGTCTTATGTACCATTTGTGAAATGTGAAAAGCCGTGTACGCGAGGTGACGAATACGTATTCAGGCTTATATGTACAAAATATATTGGGTTAAAGTGTTAGGCATATTGTGTAGTAAATTGGATAATTATTTGCATTTATTAAATCATCTATTTGCCATGCCTCAATTCGCGTTTGTTGAATTTGTTTTTATATGACAATTTGAGGTGATTATTAATTGTATATTTATATGAATTCCGTGAGTTTGGTGATTTGATATTTCCTGGAAATAATTATATTATGGGTTTTTCATCTGCAAATAACTAATGAAATAAGTTTAAACTAAGGCGTTAATATAATTATCAAGAATTTGGATTAATGAAAGCGTTGCCCTATACTGAGTATTTTCCATCTCTGTTGTTATTTTGAGGTTTTATACACAATGTGTGGAGCCGTGGGCTATTTGTTGTGAAATTAATTGATTTTGTTATATCTTTGGAATTGGTTGTGGTCATTGGGCAAATTGTGATATGAATTGATTTTGTTATGTTGCCTTGATAATATTCCGTGTAAATTGTTGTGTTATTGGAGTTATTATTTTGAGGATATAAGGATGGCATTCCACTATTGATATTATGTGAGTATAAGGGTGGTATTTCACTGTTGTTATGAGTGTTGAGATATTGTCTGGGCGGAATGATAAGGGTGGCTATAGGAGAGATAAGGGTGGATATATGAGCGATAAGGGAGGCTATTGATATTGTCAAGGCGGAGAGATATGGGAGGCAATTATAGGAGTGATAAGAGTGGCTATAGGAGAGATAAGAGTGGCTATTGTCAGGGATGATATGTTATGATGTGGAATTATTGTGTTGTTAATGTTTATATGATGTTGTGATTTTCCTTGTGCTCATTTCTATATTTTGTGCAATTTATCTTGTTGTTTGGTAAACTTGATAATAGTCTGATCTATACTGAAAATGGAAACTTATGGCTATTGCCAGGCAGATTATGAAATGAAATGTGGGCACGGGGTGCCGTGAGTAAATAATGATGATATTGGCACGTGAATTTTCCATGCAATTGTAATATGAAATGTGGGCACGAGGTGCCGTGTTTAATGATGATGATATTGGCATGTTATTGTCCGTGCGGTTGTGATAGAAATAGTGGCACGAGGTGCTTTGAAAATATGAAAGTGGGCTGAGACCCGTATTTTATGATTTTGAAATGAGGTATCACGTGGTGACTTTTATTCGAAAGATATTTATTTGAAAGAGTTATATTTGAGAGAGATTTATTTGAAAGAATTATATTTGAAAGATATTTATTTGAAGGAATTATATTTGAAAGAGATTTTTTTGAAAGAATTATATTTGACAGTTATTTATTTAAAGGGAGTATATCTAACGACCCAAGCGGTTATTTTGAGCATTTGTACTTCGCTCAGTAGTTTACGGGCATGAATAGCTTCGTATAATGTATTATGACTTATGTGAATCGTCGGTTTGATTTTCAGGTTATTCGGAATCAAATTGGAACAATGGAATTCATTCTTGAAGCTTTAAATTGGGAGAGTTGACCAAGTTTGACTTTTTGTAAATTTGAACCCGAAACGGAGTTTTGATGGTTCTGGTAGGTCCGTTGGATGATTATGGACTGAGGAGCATGTCCAGATTGTGATTTGGAGGTCCATAGTGGAATTTGGCTTGAAATGGCGAAAGTTGGATTTTTGGAAAGTTTGACCGGAAGTGGACTTTTGATATCGGATTTGGATTGTGATTCAGGGAATTGGAATAGCTTCGTTTTGTCAAATGTGACTTGTGTGAAAACTTTGAGGTCAATCGGACGTGATTTGATAGGTTTCGACATCGGTTGTGGAAGTTTGCAGTTCAAAGTTCATAAATTTTGATTTGAGGTGTGATTCATCGTTTTGATGTTGTTATGTGTATTTTGAGTCCTCTAGTAGGTCTGTATTGTGTTATGGAACTTGTTGGCATGTTCGGACGGGGTCCCGAGGGGCTCGTGTGAGTTTTGGATGAGGTTCAGATCATTCTCATTTCATGTTGCATTGCTAAAGACTGTTGGTTTTGGAATGATCGCACATGCGGTTGGTTTGCGCAGGTGTGATGGCCGCAGAAATGACAAAGACATCGCAGTTGTGAGATGAGAGCTCGATAAAGAGGCCCGTAGAAGCGGAGAAAAGGGCGCAGGTGCGGATGCGCAGGTGCGTCGAGTGGAAGCGCATGTGCGAGTGTCTTTGCAGATGCATAGTTTGATACCGCAGGTGTGGGGGTTGCTGGGCCAGGCCATTTTTCGCAGATGCGATGTTTTCCGCTAAAGAGGTGGTCACATATGCGACGAATTGTCCGCAAATGCGGAATCGCTTGGCAGAAGCTATATTATCGAGGATTTTGGATCTTTCTTCATTTTGGGAGCTATGGAGCTCAGATTGAGATGATTGTTGGAACAATTTTCATCACGAGGATTGGGGTAAGTGTTCTCTACTCGGTTTTTGATTATATTTCATGAATCTAAATTCGTTTAGGGTAATTGGATTGTGAATTTTAAAGAGGAAATTGAGGGTTTTGGTCTAAAGTTTCATAATATGAATTTTTGAGTTTTGAACATCGAATTGGAGTCGGATTTGAGTGAAACTAGTATGGTTGGACTCGTAATTGAATGAGTTGTCGGATTTTGGTGAGTTTTTTTGGGTTACAAGGTGCGGGCCCGGGTGTATTTTTGGCCGATTTTGGGTTTTGATTAAGGATTCGATCTTTATCATTTGGAATTATTTCCTTGGGCTTTATTTAACGTATTTGAGTTGCTTTTGGCTAGTTTGGAGCCGCTCGTAGGTCGTTACGCACGTGATGGTATCGTTGGAGCATCACTTGGATTGCTCGGCATTGGTATTGGCTTGGTTGAGGTAAGTAACTCTTCTAAACTTAGTGTTGAGGGTATGAAATCCAGAAATACGTGTTATGTGATTGGTATTGAGGTGGCACACGTGCTAGGTGACGGGCCTGTGGGCGTGCACCATGTGAATTAGGACTTTGTTGCTTCTATGGCACTGTATAGTGGTTCTACTCTGTTGATGTCCGTGTTTTCACCATGTGATAAAGTAATTGAGCTGTCAATCATGCTAGATATCATGATAGGCTTTATGATGATATTGCTAGGACCCATAGTGGTCGTTTCTTGCTATCATTTCACTGATTTCATTGATATTTCATACTCAGTCATATTCATGCATTCATATCATATCCCAGTCTCAATTGTTATTTATTGATACATCATATCATTGTTGTCGGACTAGTTTCATGATATTGTGAGACCGTGAGTGATTGATGACTGAGTGAGGCCAGTGGCCTGTTTGTTAGGATATTGATACTATAGCACGTGAGTTGTCTGTGCAACACGTGAGTTGTCCATGCAGATCTAGATATTGATACTTTAGCACGTGAGTGGTCCCTGCAACACGTGAGTTATCTGTGCGGATCCAGATATTGATATTATGGCACATGAGTTGTCCGTGCAGCACGTGATTTGTCTGTGCAGATATAGTGCTTGGGTTGTAGGAGCCCCTCCAGAGTCTGCACACCCCTAGTGAGCGCATCGACGAAAAATATATGAATCGGGTTGCACGTTGCAGCGTGTATTGTACATCACTGAGTGATTGAGTGTGCTGAGCATTGAGCATAGTGAGAGAGGATGCGAGACAGTGAGATTGAGTACTATGAGAATGTAAGTATACGAGCTCATCATCGAGATGCATTGCATTTGGTATGCATACTTGAGATACATGCATAGAGATGTATTTCCTTCTGCTACCCAGTTTTGGGACATTTATGATTTTACCTGTATCTTGACAACATTTGAGTTTGCACTAAGATACCTCTTTTATTACCTGTATTATGTTATTACGAACTGTTATGGAAACTTTAGGTTAGGTCTTGTGTTAGCTCGTCATTACTTTCTACCTAAGGTTAGGTTTGTTACTTACTAAGTACATGGAGTCGGTTGTACTCATATGACACTTCTGCACCTTGCATGTAGATGTTGGTCGCTGATGTTGATGTGTTTGATGGGAGCTGGATTGAAGATATACATGCGTCCTGGTTATAGCTACCCCTTGTTCGTGGTAGCTTTAGATCTATAACACTCTGTTTATGTACTTTTCAAACAGACGATGTATTTATTTCATTTTAGCTTTGTAAATTCTATTCTTAGAAGCTTATGATTTATACTACCAGTCCCTAGGAAATGTATAAAATTCAGTAAATTACTATCGTTTATTTGTCTTGTTAGTATCATTGGAATTGTATAGTTACTAGTTGGCTTACCTAGCGGGTTGGGTTAGGTGACATCACGACTAGTGAATTTGGGGTTGTGACAAGTTAGTATCAGAGCTCTAGGTTCATAGGTTCTACAAGTCATGAACAAGTGTCTAGTAGAGTCTTGCGGATTGGTATGATGATGTCCATACCTATCTTCGAGAGGCTACAGGACATTTAGGATATACTTCCCATCTTTCTTTCCTTATCATGCGACATTGATTCATCTTGAAGCGTAACCCTTTAAATTCCTTCCACGCATTTGTATGCGCACACGAGCGCTTGATATCAACTGTGCAAAGACGGCTTGTGATTCCATGGTTGAGGTGCAAGATATGATTTTGGCATGCTGACGATGGGCCGGTCTAGAGGACTTGAGGCTGGGTTTTGACGGTAGCCTGAGCACATATATTTCGATTGAGTGAGCACATATTTTTGGGACTTATATGTCTGTTGGTGTCCCTATTAGGGTAATTTGTGATTGGATGACCACGTGGTGAGTATGATGTGACTGCGAGATGTGTTCAGATTGTTCGAATATGAAGAGAAGAGTTTTCCTGAGAGGTAGCAAGGACTATTGGATGTTTGATTTCTGTCTTGATATGGCATATGGTCTTGAGTTATATGTGTGTTGAGGGATCTCTCATGTTGTTTAGTTGTGGAGTGAAGTAGATCCTCATGTCTTGTTGATGAGTTCAGAATCAAGTAGATTAAGTGATTGTGTAGTAGTCGTGACTGTGGAAGGGTATAGAGAGATGTCAGTTTGAGGCAAAGCATGTGGGTTATTTCCTGCAAGGTGTCCTGAGGTTGTGTGGTCCTTATTATGTTTTGTAGAGAGTTCTCTTTTACTAGTGAGTGATATATGTTGCAATTCGAATTTGGATCGCTTGTGGAAGTTTGCTTGACTATTACAAGGGTGAATGCGAGATTTGTAGATAATGTGAAGTATTAGATGGTTTGCGTTATAGGAGCTCAGGAAGGATTTAGTTGAATCTCACTGTGGTATTATGGCAGTAATAGAGTATGGGCATTGTGAGTTGTGTGTTTTGATCTATGGCTTTGAGCCAAGTAGGGGAGTCTGCTATCGACAAGTGGATTGCACGATTATGTGTTGTATTGGTTTCGATTTGAGGTATACTAGTGAATCAGCTATGACTGCACGGGTTGACATTGAGGATGACTCGAGTAAGGGAATTTCTGGATACGGGTTTTATTACACTCTATGGGTATATGGGAATTATGGGATGATTGAGTGGTTAGTCGTGAAAGATGTAGTGTGCGTGGAGTATGAATTTGCCCGGTTGCTTAGGAGTGTGGGTTACTCCATTGGGTGTTAGTGTGCTAATGGGGCACAGGTCATTCGGTCTATTTGGTCGATTTAATTGAGGTTTAATAAGAGTGGATGACTATCGAGAATGGTTCTAATGGATTCAAGATTTAAATGTAGCGATTTGGAATTTTCAAGATTGGTATATGGCTAAAAACTGAGAGTTACATTGGACGGTGTCGAGACTTGTGGCGTTTTTATATCATTGGGGATTATGCATTTAGTATCAAGAAGCTGAAGGAAACAGTTTTAGGTTCACATACGGTCTCTTTGGAGTGGGTGTCTCGGTTGTGGTGCTTAAAAGGGAAGTCAGCGGCTTATGGGCCTTAGGGCGTTGTGGTTTTATACTAGAGTCTTTTGTGTAGTGAATTTTGATTAAAGGTCGTAGTGTTCTAGCAAGGAGAAGTATAAATTTAAAGGCAATTTGGAAAGGACTTGGAGAAATAGGACAACTTGGTAGTAGGTTGAGTTATCATAGTAATGGATATAATCGGTTCTTTGGGTACTTATGACGTGGCTAGTCTCTACAGATGTTTCGTGGCAATGCTGTTGGGACTTGGCTACCTGCGTAGCTGGGTTGAGTTAGAAAAATTCGGTTCTGATAGCTTGGTTATGTACAAATGGGTTTCGAAGATTTCTCAATGGTTTTTACCAAGGTTTGAGGGGCATATTTCCTACTGGCATGAGGAGCATGTGGTGTATGGTGAATTTCTCACAGATGAAATCAAATGGAAGGTCCTTGGCTAATTGAGTATGTAGTTGCTTGTGACTCGGAGTGGACTATGAAGTTCTCGTATTTTTCATATGATGGCATGGTATATGTAGTGTGTTGTGTGGGATTGAGATTTACGTGAGCAGGATCACAGTTTTATTTTGGAAGGGAAGGTCATAAAATTTATAGGCAGCATGGACGGTTTCAGATGACTAGGTAAATGATATTACTAATCGGTATGGCTTGATGAGAGTATACATTTCAGAAGGGGAAATATGTTTCGATGTATGGATATTTCACTGGTACTGTGGTACTCTTCTGGTTGATCGACTGCTAATATTCAAATTTTGCTTTGTGGAACGGAAAATTTTTAGAAGTATTCCTCATGGGATGATCGTGTATGAGAGAGGTGTTAGACATTCTGGCGGTGGAGTTGGGATCAGATATGGTGATTCGTGTGTTCTATGGAT
This sequence comes from Nicotiana tomentosiformis, assembly GCF_000390325.3. NCBI lineage: Eukaryota > Viridiplantae > Streptophyta > Magnoliopsida > Solanales > Solanaceae > Nicotiana > Nicotiana tomentosiformis. The sequence continues at coordinate 68,428,305 of NC_090821.1, read as the reverse complement.
TTGGAGACTGGACGTTCTCAGGAGCACACTGTTTCATGGTTGTGGACTGTGAAGTCGTGGCCGAAGCTAGCCAGATGATAGGTTGTGTTATGATTCAGCCAATTGTAGGCTTTCATAGGTTTATTTATCTATTTGTGGGTGCCCAAAGTGATTTAGGGGTCCACTGGTAGTCCTAATTAGGATGTGTATTCTACACTGAGTTGGATTGGTTGGCTCCATAAAGCTAATGTTGAGGGATGTGTCATTGGGTTGTTGCAGAGCTTATTCGTGTCCTGGAATTTTCTGTGAGTTACTCTTCTATGCTACGAGGAGTTGTGATTCATTGGTTTTAGGCACACATGGTGCGGTTCTATTGTGGTCTTATAACGGAATTTGAGCGAGATGAGTAGTTGGGTATTGCATGATTGAGGGTGTATTGGTTATGTTCTTTCGGGTTTTGTGTGGCATTATGTCATTTGCTTCTCTGTGGTTATGGTAATGCACTTTGGGTACTTGATGTTGAATTTCGCGTGGCTATTGATTTTGAGCAGGGTGGCTCTAGGTATATGATATGGATCAGCGTTTGGATGTAGTCGTGCATTGAAGTGGAGTTATGTTGGGATACAACTTTTTTGTTAGTTTCGTGTGTTTTGGTTCTACGGTGTGTGATAGGTTCTTAGCATTGCATGGTGGTGGTACTTGAGGAGCTTGCGGGACAATTCTCTCGTCTGAGTCATTTGTTTCCATGATTGAGCACATTGGGAATGTTGCTTATTGGTGCACGGAATGCACGTGTTGTGTCTTTAGATTGTATGGGTGTGTCGTTTCACTAGAGTGGTCGTGTTGGATGAGATGAGGTCATTGGACCTAGAAGGGATACTATCGAAATAGATTACAACATGGTTGGAAGAATAATATCAAAAGTCGGCTTAGAAATTTGTTGTAGTTTTTGTTGAAGGAGATGGAGTTTCATGACTGGTTGATCAGATGAATGGTTATGAGTTCTACGTGTTTCTTTCATCATCGGCAGTGTACGAAGGTTTTACGACGAGGTTTGGTTTGACATGAGGTTTATTACCAGAATTGGGTTGTTTTGGACACATGTTGTGATTAGAAATCATTGCCATGAGTATTTGAGTTATGCAGTATTTCATGTGGTTACATCTTGGGTTATAGATATGGCTTGATACAGCTTGTTCAGACTTATACAGAGTGTTGATGTGAGATTCTTATCTTATAGAAAGTTCCGGATATTGGGAATTGGATTCTAAGGCTTGTGGGCTAGGTTGAATTAAGGAAATATCAGCTATGTTATGTTATCATACCTATATGGGATGGGGTGATATGAGATTACCCCCAGGTATGTGCATGGTAAGGTTATACGGCGGCTTGATGACTTTCAGAACAACTCTGGACACATTCGAAGACGAACGTATGTTTAAGTGGGGGAGAATGTAACGACACAACCGGTTGTTTTGAGAATTTGCACTTCGCTTGGTTGTTTTTGGGCATGAGTAGCTCCGTATGATGTATTATAACTTATGTGAATCGTCGGTTTTGATTTTCAGGTTATTGGGGATCGAATTGGAAGAATGGATTTTATTGTTGAAGCTTTAAATTGGGAGAGTTCACCAAGTTTAACCTTTTATAAATTTGAACCCGGAATGGAGTTTTAATGGTTCTGGTAGGTCCGTTGGATGATTTTGGACTTAGGAGTGCGTCCGAATTGTGATTTGGAGGTCCGTAGTGGAATTTGGCTTGAAATGGCGAAAGTTGGATTTTTGGAAAGTTTGACCGGGAGTAGACTTTTGATATTGGATTCGGATTGTGATTCTGGGAATTGGAATAGCTTCGTTTTGTGAAATGTGACTTGTGTACAAAATGTGAGGTCAATCGGCCATGATTTGATAGGTTTCGGCATCGGTTGTGGAAGTTTGAAGTTCAAAGTTCATAGATTTCGATTTGAGGTGTGATTCGTCATTTTGATGTTATTATGTGTGTTTTAAGGCCTCGAGTAGGTCCGTATTGTGTTATAGAATTGTTGGCATGTTCGGATGGGATCCCGAGGGGATCGGGTGAGTTTTGGACGAAGTTCGAATCATTCTCACTTAATGTTGCGTTGCTGAAGACTATTGGCTCATGTATGATCGCGCCTGCAGTTGGTTTGCGTAGATGCGATGGCTGCAGAAGTGACAAAGACGTCGCGTAGATGCGAGATGAGAGTTGAGAGTTGGTTTGCGTAGATGCGAGATGAGAGTTGGATGAGGAGGCCCGCAGAAGCGCAGAAAAGGGCGCAGGTGCGTCGAGTGGAAGTGCAGGTGCGTGTGTCTTCACAAATGAGGAGTTTGATACCACAGATGATGGAGTTGCTGGGCAAGGCCATTTTTCGCACATGCGATGTTTTTACGCAAAATCGGTGGCCGCAGATGCGACGAATTGTCCGCAAATGCGCAATCTCTAGGCAGAAGCTATATTATCGAGGGTTTTGGTTCTTTCTTCATTTTGGGAGCTATGGAGCTAGGATTGAGACGATTTTTGGAGCAATTTTCGTCACGAGGATTGGGTAAGTGTTCTCTACTCGGTTTTTAGTTATATTTCATGAATCTAAATTCATTTTCTTTAATTGGATTGTGAATTTTAAAGAAGAAATTGGGGTTTTGGCCTAAAGTTTCATAATGTGATTTTTATGGTTTTGAGCATCGAATTGGAGTCGGATTTGAGTGAAACTAGTTTGGTTGGACTCGTAATTGAATGAGTTGTCGGATTTTTATGCGTTTTGTTGGGTTATGGGGCATGGGACTGGGTGTATATTTGGCCAATTTTGGGTTTTGATTAAGGATTCGATCTTTATCATCTGGAATTGTTTCCTTGGGCTTTATTTGATGTATTTTAGTTTCTTTTGGTTCATTTTTAGCCGTTCGGAGGTCTCTATGCGTGTGATGGCATCGTTGGAGCATCGCTTGGCTTGCTCGGGATTGGTATTAGCTTGTTCGAGGTAAGACACTCTTCTAAACTTAGTGTTGAGGGTATGAAATCCTGAAATATGTGTTATGTGATTGGTATTGAGGTGATGCACATGCTAGGTGACAGGCGTGTGGGCGTGCACCATATGAATTGGGACTCTGTTGCTTCTATGGCACAGTATAGTGGTCCTACTCTATTGATGTCCGTGTTTTTACCAAGTGATAAAGTAATTGAGCTGTCAATCATGCTTAGATATCATGATAGGCTAGACTTTATGACGATACTGCTAGGACCCATAGTGGTCGTTTCTTGCTGTCATTTTACTGATTTCATTGATATTTCGTACTCAATCATATTCATGCATTCATATCATATCCCAGTCTCAATTGTTATTTATTGATACATCATATCATTGTTGTCGGGCTAGTTTCATGACATTGTGAGCCCGTGAGTGAGACTGGAGATATTGATGATTGAGTGAGGTCGGGGGCCTGTTTGTGAGGATATTGATACTATAGCACGTGAGTTGTCCGTGCAACACATGAGTTGTCTGTGCGGATGTAGATATTGATACTTTAGCACGTGAGTTGTCCGTGCGGATATAGCACTTGGGCAGTAGGAGTCCCTCTGGAGTCTGCACACCCCCATTTAGCGCAGTCGACTATAAATATGTGAATCGGGTTTCACACTGCAGCGGGTATTGTACAATGCTGAGTGATTAAGTGTGCTGAGCATTGAGCATAGTGAGAGAGAATGCGAAACATTGAGATTGAGTACTATGAGAGTGTGTGTATGCGAGCTCATCATCGAGATGCATTGCATTTGATATGCGTACTTAAGATACATGCATAGAGATACCTCTTTTATTGTTTAAAGGATTTTTGGGAAAATCACAGTTTTCAAACTTACTCGTATTTTAGCATATTTGGTAAAACATTTTATTTTTCACTGAGATACCTCTTTTATTACCTGTATTATGTTGTTACGACCTGTTGTGGAATATTGGTATCGTACCCTACCTTGTGTTAGCTCGTCACTACTTTCAACCTAAGGTTCGGTTTGTTACTTACTGAGTACATTGGGGTCGGTTTTACTCATACTACACTTCTGCAACTTGCGTGCAGATGTTGGTCGTTCATGTTGCTGTGCTCGATAGGAGCTTGATTGAAGATGTACTTGCGTCCTGGTTGTAGCTTCCCCTTGTTCGTGGTAGCTTTAGATCTATAAAACTCTGTTTATCTACTTTTCAAACAGACGATGTATTTATTTCATTTCAGCTTTGTAAATTCTATTCTTATAAGCTCATGATTTGTACTACTAGTCCCTGGGAAATGAATAAAATTCAGCAAATAACTTACCTAGCGGTTTGGGTTAGGTGCCATCACGACTAGTTGATTTGGGTTCCTGACAGTCTATTCGAAATATATTTATTGGAAAGTATTATATCCCGAAGATTATTATTGAAAAATATATAGGCGAAAGATTAAAATTTGAAGGACTTGATTAATTGGTTGTACTTGTATTAATTATTTTTTGAGTAATATTTATGGTGTTCTTGTTACCCTACTGTGTATATCAATGGTTGATTATTATTGCCATCATTGTTATTTGTTTCTTATTATTTTTGTATACTATATTGCAAAGGTTATTAGACTAGTGAGTGTCTTGACTGTAGCTCGTCACTACTCCATTGAGGTTAGTCTTGATACTTATAGGGTACTGACTATGGTGTACTCATACTATATTTCTGCACATTTTTGTGCAGAGCCAAGTATTGGAGATATTGGACTCGGACAGATTTAAAGTGTGATCGCAAGGATTCAAGGTAGAGCTGCTTGGTCGTCGCAGTCCCTTGGAGTCTTTCCATTTTATTGTACTGTTAATTATTAATCAAACAGTATTAAGTATTTAATCCTTGAGATCATTTCATGTATTCAGTTAGAGTTCTTGACTCAGTATTACCAGCCTTGGGAGGTTGTTTGTAATTATTTCCGTTGTTGGTTTCGATTATCTATTTAAAAAATAAAATTTGTCTTGAACTGTAATTATAATCGGATTACTTAGTCTTAGAGACTAAGTGTCATCACGACGCCTGTGGTGGGATTTTGGGTCGTGACAAGTTGGTATTAGAGCTCTAGGTTCATAGGTTCTACGAGTCACGGACGAGTCTAGTAGATTCTTGCAGATCGGTATGGAGACGTCTGTACTTATCTTCGAGAGGATACATAACTATTAGGAAATTTCCACTTCTTTCATTCCTGTCGTGCGGAATTTGTTGAATTTGGAATTTGAGCTTTTGCATATCTATTCTCTCCCAGATGGTGAGGACACGTGCTACCAGGTCAGCTGAGCAGACACCCGCGCATACTGCTAGGGCCGCAAGAGGTCGTGGCCGAGAAAGGGCACGTGTTGTGACTAGAGAACCTGTCAGAGCAGCAGCTGAGGAGCCGCCAGTAGCTCCAGTTGGGGGACAGGTACCAGAAGCACCTGTTGCTACCCCCGGACTTCAGGAGTGTAGCAAAATTTTTGAATATGTTTGGTACATTAACTCAGGCGGGATTGATCTCTGTTGAACCAAATATTGCACAGATTGGGGGAGTAACTCAGACTCCTACCGCCCGTACTATAGAACAACGAATTCACATTGGTCAAGTTTCAGGTGTAGTACCGGTATAACCTGTTATTCCGGTTCAGCCCGATGTCAGGCCAGAGGCATCAAAAGAAGAACAAAAGAGACTTGAGAGGTTTAAGAGGTATAGTCCACCTACTTTCAGTGGTACGGTTTCAGAGGATGTTATGTGTGTGGTGATACTAGGCACATCATCAGAGATTGTCCCAGACTTAGGAGGGGTGGATTTCATCAGAACACTCAGGCTACAGGCGTTATTCTAGCTAACACTCCATGTGCACAGCCAATTATGGGTGGAGGACAGGCGGGTATGGGGCGCTTTAGAGAGGGAGGCCCAGCCCGTTAATATATTTGATGTGGTGTGGTTGAGGCTACTACACCAGATGGTGTTGTTATAGGTATGATCCTGATTTATTATAAAAAAAATATTATTTCCTTAATTTAATTCGGTTCTGAATATTGAGGTGAGTCGTCCTTTTATGCTCCGCTTATGAGTGAGCTTCGTAATTTTGTGACCCACTTATATGTTTATCCATGTTGGGATATTTGAATATGTTACCCCGTGTCTATCATTTTTGTTTTGTACACTAATTAGGGTTGTAAGTCCAAAAGTGACTTTCTAAGACTCGCTATAGTGGATTTTGATGTGATTTCGGAATAATTGAATTCAATTTTATGAATTATATGTCCTATCAGTATGAGGGTTCATTATGTGTTGTGAAAAAATATTTATGAAATTTATTGAAAATAAGAAAAAATGGAAATTGAAATTTTCAGTTGGCACAATGTGCAAATACTTGTGATTCGGAGGTTTGGATGAGATCCTCGCATTTTTATATGATGTGAAATTTTTAAACTGGGCTACAAGACGCAGTGGAAGTCATATAAGGACGAGGTCCTTGTGGTGAAAAATTTATGAGTTTAAATCCTCCCTTTGTGAAATTTAAATATGTACCATAGTATTAATAGGGAATCATGCCTGTTAGGCTTATTTGATAATTCTTTTATATGTTTCTGTGCATTTTAGCCATAATCGTGTTGTAAACATTGAGTTTTAGCCTATAAGGTGAGTTCTATGTGGCGTTAAATGTGACTCGTTAATTCGGATAAATAATTATGAGGTGTTCATGCCTACCGTGTTGCCGTCAGTGTTGTGAAAATTAGATATGAGATTTTGGTTAAGATATGATTAATTGAGTATGCTGGAGTTAATTATAAACTGCTATTATGACCAGAGATGTGGTTATGGACATATGTATAATGTGTGCGTAAGCACGGGTTGCTACAGTCGGTTGATACTAATACCGTGTATTGATGTAAGGAATTTGAAAATTGATTGGAGTGTAAGGAATTGGCTTTAACGCTTATAAGTGTGAATAAAAGAAATAATCTCCACTGATATGATGTTATCAGACCCCTGTCAAATTTACGGTGCCGTAGAATCACCCGTGAGTATGTGTGAAATAATGCACTCAGTAATTTAATGTACTCATACTACACTTCTGCACATTTTGGTGCAGAGCCAAGTATTGGAGATATCGGACTCGGACAGAGTTAGAGTATGATCGCAAGGATTCAAGGTAGAGTTGTTTGGTCGTCGCAATCCCTTGGAGTCTTTTCATTTTATTGTACTGTTAATTATTAATTAAACAGTATTGAGTATTCGATCCTTGAGATCATTTCATGTATTCAGTTAGAGTTCGTAACTCAATATTACCGGTCTTGGGAGATTGTTTGTAATTATTTCCGCTTTTGGTTTCGATTATCTATTTAAATGTTTTTTTTGGCTTGAATTATAATTATAATCGACTTACTTAGTCTTAGAGACTAAGTGTCATCATGACGCCTGTGATGGGATTTTGGGTCGTGACATTAGGTTTAATGAAACTAAGAACTTTCAACTTCTACATTCGATGCTGAAACCTATCAAATCAAGTCCGATTGACCTCAAATTTTCACACAAGCCATAAATAATACAACGGACCTATTCCAATTTCCAGAATCGGATTTCGACCTCGATATCAAAAAGTCAACTCCCGGTCATACTTCCAAACTTAAATTTCTAATTTCGCCATTTCAAGCCTAATTTAGCTACGGGCTTCCAAATAATTTTTCGGACATGCTCCTAAGTCCAAAATCACCATACAGAGCTATTGGGATCATCAAAACTTTATTCCGGGGTTATTTACACATAGGTCGACATCAAGCTAACCTTTTCAACTTAAGTTTTAAACTTTGGAACTAAGTGTTCCAATTCATTCCAAGACCTCACCGGACACGAACCAATTACCCCGGAAAATCATATAACAACTGTAAAGCATAAATTGAGTAGTAAATGGGGGAACATGGCTGTAATACTCAAAATGACTGGTCGGGTCGTTACACTAGACAACACTAGTTTTAGAATGAAATTAGGCTTTCTTTGATACACTTTATAGCCTGTCTATTTTGAACCACAAATAATTATATTTTCCCTTTTAGCACCCAATTTTGAGTTCCCTTTTAGCAACCAATTTTGAGCCAAAAAAAGAAGAAAAAAAGGGGGGGAGGGGGATAAACCAAATTTTATTGGTACACCATATTGGTTTATCCTACAAAACATCGATACTACTCCTTCCGGCTATAGTTGAGTAAACATGATTATTAAAGCAAGCAATGAAAGAATACTTGTGGAGTAAATGTTCTATTTCACTCTTAAAAACAAAACAAAACAAACAAACAAAAAAGAGGAAAACAAGGTGTATATATCTGTAGAATAAATTCTTGATTCAAGAAGCTTGAATTTAAGTAATCTATTGAGAGAAATGATGACTTAAGTGACATTAATTATGGAATTAGAGAACGAGACCTTTAGCTCAATCTCTAGAGTTATTTTCTTTGTGTTGAGTTATACATAGTTACTTTGGTAAAATAATCTCTCTCGTAATAAAGTTGGATGGAACAAAGTCACTACAAATATATCCTTTTATCTTACCAGCATTAAGCCTATCATTAGAAGCCTGAAAAGGTCCTAAAATAAATTTAGAAATAAGTGTTGATTCTACATTAGTGGAGACTGACATGAAGGGCAAGTTTATGGACAAAAAATTGAGAAACTCGAAATTGTGATCATAATGTTATCAATCTCAAAAGGTTCATCAAAAGAGGAGTTGAAAGTTTTTGACAAACAAAATCCGAAGTAGAAACAAGTGTAACGACCCGGCCGATCCTTTTGAGAGTTGTATCCCTGTTCCCCCATTTACTGCTCATTTTGTACTTTATAACTTTTATGTAACTTGTAGGGGTAGTCGGTTTGGGTCTAGTGAAATTTTTGGATAAAATGAGACACTTAGTCTCAAAGTTGAAAGCTTAAGTTGAAATGATTGACCGAATGTTGATATTTGAGTAAACGACTCTAGAACGGAGTTTTTATGGTTCTGTTAGGTGATTTTGGAGTTAGGGGCATGTCCGGATTGTGCTTTATAGGTCCATAGTGGAATAAGGCTTGAAATGGAAAGAGTTGAATTTTTGAAAAGTTTGACCAGGAGTGGACCTTTTGATATTGGGGTTGGATTCTGATTCTGGAAGTTGGAGTAGGCATGTGGCATCATTTGTGACTTATGTGCAAAATTTGGGGTCAATTGGATGTGATTTGATAGGTTTCGACATTGTTTGTAGAAATTGGGAGTTTAAAGTTCATTAGGCTTGAATCTACGTGCGATTCATGTTTTGTATGTTGTTCGAGGTGGTTTGAAGGCTCTATTAAGTTCGTATGAGGTGTTAAGACTTGTTGGTATCGTTGGTTGAGGTCCCGGGGGCGTCGGGGTGATTTCGGATTGTTATCGGATCCAAGTGAAGTTTGAGGGAAGTACTGAAGCTCACCAGCTTTTGGTGTAATCACACATGCGGAATGGGGATCGCAGGTGCGATCTCACAGAAGAGAAAGGTGAACCACAAAACCAGAGCTGGTCTAGCCTGGGCATGGCGCAGGTGTGAGGAATTTACCGCATCTGCGAGCCTGCAGGTGAGAGCGAGGCGCCGTAGATACGGAATTGAGATGGGCTTGTTTTCGCAGAAGCGGCTCCACAGGTGCGGAACATGGAGCGCAGATGCAGGCCTGAGGAATTTAAGTGGCTTCCGCAGAAGCCGGTAATTGACCGCAGAAGCGGTTCCGCAAGTATGGATATATGGTCGCCGGTGCGAAAAGCCTGGGCAGATTATTAAAACAAGGGTTCACGATTTTGGCTTCATTTAAAACATTTCAAGCACAATTTAGGCAATGTTTGAGAGGGTTTTCGAGGGGATTTTTGAGGTAAGTCCCTTCTGATTATTTTTTATCAATAATATTGATTCCTCATTGATGTTCTCACCTAGTTGGTATGTATTTAAGGTGTAAATTGGGAGTTCGAGGCTAGAAATTTAGAGAGTTTGATTTGGGGATTTGGGGGACGATTTGGTGTAGGATTTTGATAGATTTGGTATGGTTAGACTCGTGGTTGAGAGGGCTATCAGTTTTTTTTACTTTTATCAAATTTTGAGAAGTGGGCCCAGGGGATGACTTTTGAGCCGATTTTTTATTTTGATAAATAGCTTAGCATTTTCTTATGGAGTTGATTCCTTTTGCCCGTATTGTTTATGCATAGATTCGAGGCATTCGGAGGCCGTTTCGCGAGGCAAAGGTGTGTTGGAGTAGAGATTTGCTCGGACTGAGGTAAGTAACAGTTCTAAATTTGGTTTTGAGGGTACAAAACCCTGTATTGTGTGTCATGTCTATCGTTTCATGGAACAGTAATGACCCGACCAGTCGTTTTGAGCTCTAGCACGTCGTTCGGCGGTTTGAGGCCTTGAGTAGTTTCACTTTATGTATTATGACTTATGAACGTGGTCGGAATTGAATTTCGAGAAGTTCGGAGTAGATTTGGAAAGAAAACTCTCATTACGGAAGCTTTAAGTTGGAAGCATTGACTAAGGTTTGATTTTTGAGTAAACGACCTCGGAATCGGGATTGAAAGTTTCCAACAGGTTCGAATGATGATTTTGAACTTGGGCGTATGTCTGGATCGGGTTTTGGATGTCCCGAAAGCGTTTCGACGCCTATTGTGGAAGGTTGGCATTTTGGAAGAATTTCATAAATTTGGGTTGAAGTGCATTTCAATGTTATTGATGTCCGTTTGGGATTCCGAGTCTGGGAATAGATCTGTATGGTGATTCTTGTCTTATGAGCATGTCTGAATGTTGATTTGGAGGTTCGTAGGTAATTTTGGTGTCATTTGGCGAAAGTTGGAATTTTTTCTATTTTGGTCAGATTTCGATTTTGGAAGTTATAGTAGATTCGTAAGGTCGAATGTGACTTGTGTGTAAAATTTGAGATCAATCGGACGTGATTTGATAGGTTTCGGCATCGAATGTGGAAGTTCAAAGTTCTAAAGTTCATTAAGATTGAATCGGGGTGCGATTCATGATTTCGATGATGTTTGATGTGATTTGAGGTCTCGAGCAGGTCCTTGTTTTGTTTTATAGGACTAGTTGGTTTGATTGGAATGGGTCCCGGGAGGCCCGGGTATGTTTCGGGATGGTTTTGGACCAAGTTGGGCTGAGTTGCTGCTGTTGCTATCTGGTTCTAGTTTTGTTCTTCGCGAACTCAAAGGAGGTCACGGGTTCGCGAAGAAGGTTTTGATTGGCTGCTGCTTTGTGTTTCGCGTTCGCAATTGGGTCATCGTGTTCGCGAAGGGGAACTGGCCCATGGGAGTTTAAACCTTCGCTTTCGCGAAAGGTACAATGCAATGGGTCGCTCGGTTAAGCAATGCATTCTCTAGTTAGATCTCACGTTCACGAAGGGTAATTTTGGAGCTGGAGCTGGTATTGCTTCGCGAACGCCAGGGGCTTTCCATGTTCGCGAAGAAGGTCGCCTGGGCAGTGAGTTTTAAAAAAATGGGAGTTTGGCCATTTTCATTTCATGTTCCTCCATGGGAGCCTACCTAGGAGCGATTTTGGAGCACCACTTTCATTACCAAGCATGAGGTAAGTGATTTCTACTAGTTGTGAGTTTCATACAATGTTTATACATAGATTTAGGCATGAAAATTTGTGAAAATTTGGGATTTTGAAGGAAAACCTAGAAATTTATAATTTTTGGATTTTGACCACGAAATTGGACATGGAATTGGGAATAAATTATATATTTGAGTTCGTGGTGTTATGGGTAAAGTTCATCTTCGAAAATATTCGAAATTCGGGCATGTGGTCATGAGGGTGATTTTATCGACTTTTCTAGCGGAGTTGGGAATTTGTCTAAATTGATTTGTTGTGAGTATTAGAGTATATATTTATGGATTTGCACATTTATTGAATAGTTTTGTAGCGATGGGCATCGGTTTGAGCTGTTAGAAAGGCTTGGGAGCCGGCTATGGAACTTCGGAGCGAGATAAGTCTCTTTTCTAACCTTGTAATAGGGAATTAACCCCATAGGTGAATTGAATTAATATGTGCTTCTATTCGGGGGGGGTTACGTACGCACGAGGTGATGGTCGAACGACACGAACCAACATATAAAAATTGATGCTGCTTTATTGGCTTGAGATATAAATTGTTAAATGATGGAAATGAATTTGGAAAGTTCTATTAGTAAAAAGAATTGTTGATTATTTATGGTTATTGAAGTTTCAGCTATGTTATGTATTCCATGTTTAAATATAAGATTGGCATTATATTGTTAGCCCATAGTAAGTGTCGGAGTCAACCCCTCGTCACTACTTCTTCGAGGTAAGACGGGATACTTACTGGGTACGCGTCGATTTACGTACTCATACTACACTTGCTGTACATTTTGTGCAGGTACATATATATCTAGTGGCCTCGTGGGAGCATAGGCGTGATTAAATGCGGGGACTTAGGTGAGTTGCATTCCATATTACGACTCGCATCCAGCAGAGTCTCCTTCAGAGTATTTATATTTTTTTCCTTTCCAATTTGTATTCCGGATAGATGTTGTATTTTATTTTACTTCCTAGTTGATGCTCATGCACTTCTGATACCGAGTTTTGGGGTGATTATGGCTCGTTTGGTATTGAAATTATGAAAATATTTTTTATTTACTCTATAAAGTCCATATTTAACTATTAAATTGAAGGAAATCGTTATTTCAAATACTAAATGACTAATTAAGTTAATTAATTATTGTTGGCTTGCATGATAGAAGTGTTAGGAGCCATTACGACCTTTAATGGGATTTTGAGTCGTGACAATATGGTATCAGAGCACTAGGTTCACTTAGGTCTCACGAGTCATGAGAAAGTCTAGTAGAGTCTTGAGGATCAGTACGGATACGTCTCTACTTATCTTCGAGAGGCTACAAGGTTGTTAGGAGAACTTCCCTTCTTGATTCCTCATCGTGCGATTTGATTCCTTTGAGGATTATGCCTTCATTTCCTTCCTATTCAATCTTATGCGACGTGAAATGCTTGTTATAAATTGGGGATCGATGAAATGGTAATGGTACTGCAGATGTGGTGCGGGATGTTTCTCCCAGCGTATTTGATTGGGCTATTATCGTCGCCTTGAGGAAGGCCATTCTGTTATTTCATCTCAGTATCAGTATTGCCTATCGTTTGAGATTTTTCACTGATTGTTATGATGATTCGTGCGTTACTATCACATAGTGTTGGTGTAATAGTAGGGTGATTATCTATGGATCGCGGCAGTAAATGACTTGACAGAAGGACTTCTCATTTCACGGCTTAGAGGTTCAGCATTTAGTTCCGGCGGACGAGAGGCAATCAGACTCCAAATGTTCAGGTTTTGGTTGATGGAGTAACGAGACTTAGTATTTCGAGCGTGGTGAATTTTCATCTGTGATGTGGTGTCGTCGTTTTTGATTGGATGCGTTAAGTTCGCCAGTGTTGTGGTCTTCTTCAATTCTCCTTCGGGGTAGGGTATTGTGAAATGGTGTCGGAGAAGCGGTTGTCAGAAATAACGGGGTGTAGCGATTTTGGAATTGAATCGGTGTTTCTAGTGTCGATGGCTCGAGAAAGACGATCTTCGGAAAGGTTTAAAGTTGGTAGCGATCGATTGGTTCAAGTGCTACAGTGATAGATTTTGATTTAAGGCAACAACTGGGCAGCGAAGGATGAGGAAGGAAATATGGGAGGTGTCTTGTGGTGGTTAAAATTCTAGAAGGCCAAGTGTGAGAAACAGAAGTTGAGTAGTTGCTTAAATGAGAGGGTTTGACCAAAGTGGGAGAGTGGCAGAGTAGCATACGGGTTCTGTGGTAGGATAGCCACACGCCTTGGGAGAAGTTAGAGTGATTTGGGATTCATGGTGGAAAATGACTAGGTCTACGGGCTTAATTTGAAATATTGGTTGCTAAATGTGACAGGAGGGAGTTTCTTAATATGAAGAGGGATGCAACATGACTTTGGATTAGAATGTATCGTCATACCTTTAGTTGATGTTAATGGGGAGTGAACAGACTTGTACAACTGGTCAATAAGCACAGGCTCAGGGTGGTGTATTGATTTCGTAGTAATTGTACTCGGTACAGCATTGTTGGATGATGCCGGCATCTAATTTCCACAGGTGGGTTGTCTCTTGTAGGCAGGTTAGAGGTCATGTGGTGTTGACACATCTTCTACGAAGGATTCTACTGGCCATCCGGTAAGAGGTCGGATATGTAAATGTGGCTAGTGATTCAAAGTGTTCATGAAGTGTTAATAGAAGGATTTCGAGGAATTTGGCAGGTTGATTGTGAAAAATCATGTCAATGGGGGATAAGGAGTCTTGGTGGGTTCCAGGGTTATACAATGGTAGCTCCAAGTTAAGTGGGAGATCCCCACCACCTACGATTGGATTGCATGGTTATCTACTTGTGAGGTTTCTAGTTATCGGTATATTTGTGGGTTATTACGACTTAGGAAAGAGAACATCAGTGGTAATTTGAGCAAAGAATTTAAGGAATGTGTGTTGTAATTGGCCTTATCGATTCATGTTCAGGCTTTGGGAAGACTCAGGGTTTGTGCTTCGTGTGGAGGTGATGTACAAGGAAAGTGATCCAGCTGGGTGCTTCTTTGAGAGGGTGTTCATGTGCTAGTAGGGCCTTGGAGTTTGATTATAGTTGGGACCAAGCCAGAGTGGGTGACTCTCAACAATGGTCCAAGTGGATTCAAAAGTTAAAGTGTGATGACCAAGGATTTTGAGTTCGTAGTATAGTTAAGTATCGAGCGTTAGCAGCGGATTATGAAAGTGGCTTGGAGTGTTCTACGCTATCTTCAGTTTGCTGTGTGGCATTGCAGGAATGGGAGAAAATAATTTCGGATTCATAGAGGGATTTTCAGAATGTGTGTACTAGTTGAAGATGTGAATATGCGCACAAGGAGGGTATGAGATGGTTCGTGGGTTTTGGAGACAATGTGGTCTCGTGAAATAAGGTCACTCAGGATGAGTGCGGATTTGGGTTCATGATATTTTGAATGGAGCTATTACTATTCCTAAGGTAAGTCCAGAGTAAATTAGAAAAAGTCGGATCGATTAGAAATGGTTGAATTGCCATGATGGTGGCAATGATCAGTTCCTTCGGCGTGTTAAGTTATACATGTGATTTGTGCCAGTACGTGCGAGGCTTGACGACCGTCGTAATTGATTTTATTTGGAGGCATTCGAGTATTATGGCTTGTTATGTGTAGATGGATCCCAGAAGAGTTATGATGGTTTAGACAACTACATAAGGATTGTATTTTTAGCAGTTATGGGAATTTAGTCGCGTGTTGCAATAGTTCTCCTGAAATGAGTTAAGTAAAGGTTGTTATGTGATGGAGTATTTAGTCTATTAGGGGATCAAGAGTCATGATGGACTTCTTGTACTCTCACGTATTGGCATGTTAGGTGCACTAAGCGGCATGGGAATTTGAAACTTGAGGATCAAGGTTACAGTTTGGTGTCGACAAGAATGTCATGAGATCGGATGATTAGGAAATGATTCAGATGGTTAGAGTAAGCTAGAGTTGTCTTTAGCGTCACCTGAGATTGGTGTTATATGTAAGAGGCTTTACGTACTCATTGCGGATTCCTGATTTGCTTTACAGCATTAGTGTGGCTGGTGGTATGGATGTGCAGACTTGTTACCCGGTGCAGAAGGTTGTGGGAGTGTATACCACGGGAAGATTGTATAAGTGTGACATGTAGTCACTTGAGTGATTAAAGATTTAAAACCAAGTATGGAAATTGTGGTAGTATCGCTAATGTGAGAATTTATGCCTGAAGTGCGCTCGGTTCATTTTGTTGTGGACTGTGGAAGTTTGTTCCAGATTTGACGGCTGCTCCTGTGTGTCATGGGAAAAAGGGTTATTTTGAATCCTTGAAAGGTTATTAGGCCAGTGCGGTACGATCAGAATCGTCTTGAGGTCCGTGGATAGATTTAAATGTGAATGTGGGCTCTATATCATGTTGGATGTGTTCATTTCAGCATAGCATTATTTTTGGAGGGGTCTTCGGGCCTTGGATGTTATTTCTGTTGTCGACCCTTTCGTGTAGTCTCTATTGTGCCATGTGGGTTGTGAAACGGTTTGATTATTCACACTCGTAATGAGATCACGTATAGTTTATGGTGTTATATGATCATGATGGCTCTCGAGATACAGGTCATTTATTGCACCTTAGTCGTGCGTGGGTTTTGTAGCGTATGGTGCTATCTGTCTCCCCAGGGATAATATTGTGCACTTGGCGTGCTTGTGGTTGACAGTCGAGAATTTCGTAGGTGTAAGCATTTTGGCTTGATGGGTACTTCCCTATTTATTCTCATGTGTGGATCGGGTGGAACGCCGCCACGGGTATATGGTTGGATCGGGTAGCACGTCGCCATGGGTATGTTGTTTGGATTGGGTTGCACGCCGCAACGGTATCATGTGTGGATCGGGTTGCACGCCGCAACAGTATAATGTTAAGTATAGTTTCCCATATCTATTATTATGTGTTTTGCTTTACATTTCCTGAGGAAGGTTCATAACATCTTATAGGTTGTTTAAATTAGTTACATGGGTTGAGTAGATATTTCTAGAGTTCGTTTCTTTATGTATCACATTCGAGTTTGAAGCGTGTTGGCACATTGTGGCATCATATGAGACTTTTGGCAGTATCTGAGGTGGCTTATTGCCTGAGCATCTTGAACTAGATGAGACGAGATTATTGGACCTGGGATCAGTGCAATCAGATTTATATGAGGCACATTAAAGAGTAAATATCGATATTCAGTCAAGAATGAGGTAATGGTTCTTGTCGGGAGGAGAGACTCCATGAGTTGTGATTCGGCAGGTGGTTATGAGTTTCTACACATCTCTTCTGTCGCGGAAGTATTGCGAGAGCTGAAATGGGACTAATATGTTTCATCAGATTTGTTGTGGGCATCCGATTCGTGGGATTTCGGCTATTGTTGTCAGGGGATGTCATTATGGTCATGTGAATAATGCGGTGCATGGTGTAAATTCGGTAAGAGTATGAAATGATGTATTGGTACATCGTGTAGTGATGGATACGGTGTTCGTATGTTGGAAACAGACTTGGTAGAGAATTTCAGATGTTGGAAATTGGCTCTAAGGCTTATTTGACTAGACAAAAGGGAGTATTTTCAAGTTTGCTCGAGCTAATGTGCTCAACTGGGTTGTGGAAGCACGGGTAGGTACACGAGGTGTTAAACAATAATTTCGGACAACTCTAGAGCAGTTCTTAGCACGTTCGAGGACGAACGTATGTTTAAGTGGGAGAGAATGTAACAACCTGACCAATCATTTTGAACTCTAACGCGTCGTTCCACGGTTTGAGGCCTTGAGTAGTTTCACTTTAGGTATTATGACTTTTGCGCGTGGTCAGAATTGAATTTCAAGAAGTTCGGAGTTGATTTGGAAAGAAAACTCTCATTTCGGAAGCTTTAAGTTGGAAGAATTGACTAAGTTTTGATTTTTGAGTAAAAGACCTCGAAATCGGGATTGGAAAGTTCTAACAAGTTTGTATGATGATTTTGGTCTTGGGCGTATGTCCGAATCGAGTTTTGGATGAGCCGGAAGCGTTTCAGCGCCTATTGTGGAAGGTTGGCGTTTTGGAAGAATTTCATAAATTTGGGTTGAAGTGCATTTCAATGTTATTGATGTACGTTTGGGATTCCGAGTCTAGGAATTTGGGTTTAAGAATTTCATAAATTTGGGTTGAAGTGCATTTCAATGTTATTGATGTACGTTTGGAATTCCAAGTCTAGGAATAGCTTCGTATGGTGATTCCGGTCTTAGGAGATCGTCCGAATGTGGATTTGGAGGTCCGTAGGTCATTTGAAGGTTGGAATTTAAAGGTTTACGGGAAGTTTGACAGGGAGTGGGCTTTTTGCTACCGGGGTCGGATTCAGATTCCGGAAGTTGGATTAGGTCTGTAATGTTGAATGTGACTTATGTGCGAAATGTGAGGTCAATCGAACGTGATTTGATAGGTTTCGGCATCGAAAGTGGAAGTTCAAAGTTCTAAAGTTCATTAAGATTGAATTGGGGTGCGAATCATGATTTCGATGATGTTTGATGTGATTTGAGACCTCGAGCAGGTCCGTGTTATGTTAGAGGACTAGTTGGTTTGATTGGAAGGGGTCCCGGGAGGCCCGGGTATGTTTCGGGATGGTTTTGGACCAAGTTGGGTTGAGTTGCTGCTGTTGCTATCTGGTTCTAGTTTTGTTCTTCGCGAACTCAAAGGAGTTCACGCGTTCGCGAAGAAGGTTTTGATTGGCTGCTGCTTTGTGTTTCGCGTTCGCAATTGGGTCATCGTGTTCGCGAAGGGGAACTGGCCCATGGGAGTTTAAAACTTTGCTTTCGCGAAAGGTGCAACGCAATGGGTCGCCCGGTTAAGCAATGTGTTCTCTAGTTGGGTCTCACGTTCACGAAGGGTAATTTTGGAGATGGAGCTGGTATTGCTTCGCGAACGCCAGGGGCTTTCCACGTTCGCGAAGAAGGTCGCCTGGGCAGTGAGGTTTTAAAAAAATGGGAGTTTGGCCCTTTTCATTTCATTTTCCTCCATGGGAGCCGACCTAGGAGCGATTTTGGAGCACCATTTTCATCACCAAGCATGAGGTAAGTGATTTCTACTAGTTGTGAGATTCATACAAGGTTTATACATAGGATTAGGCATGAAACTTTGTGGAAATTTGGGATTTTGAAGGAAAACCTAGAAATTTATATTTTTGGATTTTGACCACGAAATTGGACATGGGATTGGAAATAAATTATATATTTGAATTCGTGGTGTTATGTGTAAAGTTCATCTTCGAAAATTTTCGGAATCCGGGCATGTGGGCCCAAGGATGATTTTATCGACTTTTCGAGTGGAGTTGAGAATTTGTGTACATTGATTTGTTGTGACTATTAGAGTATATATTTATGGATTTGCACATTTATTGACTAGTTTTGGAGTGATGGGCATCGGTTTGAGTTGTTAGAAAGGCTTGGGAGCCGGCTATGGAACTTCGGAGCGAGGTAAGTCTCTTTTCTAACATTGTAAGAGGGAATTAACCCCATAGGTGAATTGAATTAATATGTGCTTCCATTCGTGGGGGGGCTACGTACGCACGAGGTGACGAGAGTTCGTATGTAGCTACTAGTTATGCCTATGTCCGGGTAGTTTTAGGTTTACACCATGCCTTGTTGATACCGTTATTTGATTATGTTTATTAATTGCCTTGAAAAGAATTGAGATCGCGAATGCTTATTAAATGCCTTGAAAAGAGTTGAAATTGAGGATTTTGAGACTTGAAAATTTTCATTGAATTTCGTATTTTTGAAAAAGAATTTAAGAATATTATTCCACGAGCGGGGTAAATTTCCACTACTCTCATGGGAGCGGGCTGTTTGCCTTGGTAGGTTAATAGATGCATCTATGGTTCGTGCCTTTCGACCCTCGGCAGTGCACAATTTATATTTATATGTTGGTTTGTGCCGTTAGACCCTCGGCAATGAACATTTTATACTTATATATTCGATCGGGTCGTACGACCTCGGCATGGCTTGTGCATGATAACTCTTTGGAACTAATAATAACTGACACTGCTTTATTGGCTTGAGATATAAATTGTTAAATGATGGAAATGAATTTGGGAAGTTCTATTAGTAAAAAGAATTGTTGATTATTTTTGGTTATTGAATTTTCAGCTATGTTATGTATTCCATGTTTAAATATAAGATTGGCATTATATTGTTAGCCCATAGTAAGTGTCGGAGTCGATCCCTCGTCACTACTTCTTCGAGGTTAGACGGGATATTTACTAGGTACGCATTGATTTACGTACTCATACTACACTTGCTGTACATTTTGTGCAGGTACATATATATCTAGTGGCCTCGTGGGAGGAGAGGCGTGGTTAAATGCGAGGATTTAGGTGAGCTGCATTCCATATTACGACTCGCAGCCAGCAGAGTCTCCTTTAGAGTATTTCTATTTTTCCTTACCAAAATGAATTCCGGACATATGTTGAATTTTATTTTACTTCCTAGTTGATGCTCATGCACTTGTGACACCGAGTTTTGGGGTGATTATGGGTCGTTTGGTATTTAAATTGTGAAAATATGTTTTATTTACTCTGTAAAGTCCATCTTTTATAATTAATTGAAGGAAATCGTGATTTCAAATACTAAAATGAGTAATGAAGTTAATTAATTATTGTTGGCTTGCCTGACAGCGGTGTTAGGTGCCATCACGACCTATAATGGGATTTTGGGTCGTGACAACATGGTATCGGAGCACTAGGTTCACTTAGGTCTCACGAGTCATGAGCAAGTCTAGTAGAGTCTTGCGGATCGGTACAGTGATGTCTCTACTTATCTTCGAGAGGCTATAGGGTTGTTAGGAGTGCTTCCCTTCTTGATTCCTTTGAGGCTGTTTTGTACTCAGTCACATTTTATTGTATATTACATCTCAGTCTCTATTGTTCATTTTTGATGCATCATATTATTATGATTTCTGGGAGCCTGAGTTACTGGAGAGGTTAATGACTAAGTGAGACCGAGGGCTTGATTGTGAGGTTTTATACTATAGCATATGAGTTGTCCATGGTGATCCAGATATTATACTATAACACGTGAGTTGTCTGTGCAGCAAGTGAGTTATCCGTGCAGATCCAGATATTATATTATAGCACGTGAGTTGTTTGTGCAGATTATAGCGCTTGTGCTGAAGGAGCCCCTCCGGAGTCTGCACACCCCTCCCCCCCCCAGTGAGTGCAGGTACCTACTAAGTGCGAGTACCGAGTGCTAAGTGAATGGGAAGGCTGAGTGACTGTGGCCCTGAAAGGATGCATTTGATTTTATTATTGTTGCACTTAGCTACTATGTATCATTGCCTTGAAATTTCTGAAAGGTATTACACTCTGTTTCACTTTAACTTGTCATGGAATAAATATTTGACTTAATTTATCGAACTTGAGAGCATGCCTTTCTTATGTTGTAATCACTGTAAGTGAACTATAATTGTGAAGCTCGTCACTACTTTCAGTTCTTTATTTTGTATTGTTACTTGTTGAGTTGGTTGTACTCATACTACACTTTGCACTTCGTGTGCAGATTCAGGTGTTCCCGGATGCAGTGGGTGTTGATTTCCGCGCATAGTTGATTTTCTGGAGATTTTAAGGTAGTTACCGGCGTTTCGCAGACCTTGTTTATCCTTCCCTTTCTTTTTACTTATTGTATTTAGTTTCAAGATTATCATAGACAGTATTTTCCGGACTTGTGATATATAGATGCTCATGTACTCAGTGACACCTCTATATTGGGAATTTCGGCGTTGTATTTTGGATTTTCTATCTTGTTTATGAGAAGTTGTTATCATTTAAACTACTTTAAATCCATTTTCTGTTAAGTGTTGGAGTTATTTCATAAATGTCGGCTTTCCTAGTACCACGGTAGGCGCCATCACGACAGGTTAAGATTTTGGGTCGTGACAATAAGGTATAGATAGGCGACTTGAAAAACTTATAGGTTTTGAATTTTATGTGAAATTTTATTTCTTTTTACTTTTCTACTCTACAAGAAACAACAATTATTAATAAAATTACTCCATCGAGGACAAGCAAGGATTCAAGTGTGCGGGAGTTTGATGACTATAAAATATTCATATATTATATACTTAAAAAGAAATTATTTTAAATTATATATATATATATATATATATGTCAATTCTCTGTATTTTCTAATGGTATTTTGCAGGAAATAAAAATATCATGATAACGCAAATAAAGGAAATAAAAAAGAGCACAAGGCATCAAGGCCAAAGAGCACGAGGCGATATGGAAAAAAAAGCATGAGACAACATGGCACCTTTTGGGATTTTATTTCTATAAATAGTATGCCATATTTGTGTTGAAGGAGAGAGATCAAACATGCCAATTAGCAACTTTTTCTCTAGCTTTGGTCTTTGCTTCTTTCTTTATCTATTTCACTTTCCTCTTGTAGTTTTTGAATTTTCTAAGAGTATTGATAGTATTTTAAGAATTTCTTTCTTTGTGAAATTTAAATACTCCATAATGGAGTAATCTCTTTTGTTGGGATATTTGATGAAGCTCGATATAGATATAATATTAATCTCAGTTTTACTACATGCTTGACCTAAAACTTTCTACTTATATTTTTATATTGTGCTGGAATATTAGTTTTAATTAATTATTATCACTTCTATCTATTTCTTCTCCAAAGTTAGTTGTATGTCAGTTTTGTAATTCTTACGAAGCAAAATTAACATATGATAACTATTGGGTAAAATAATAGAGTGAGAGTAATTCTTATTAATCTATTATTTCAAGTTTGTAATCTTGCTTACTTCCATTCTAATTCACACGGAGGAGTTGTAGTAGGCAAGACTATTAATTTTTCGTAAAAAGTAATCGCAAGAGATTTTTGCTATCTTTTAGCACAATTCAGGCAGGAAAATTATTTCAGTTTAATTGTCACGAGTCATATATCAATTGATTTACATAACCTCGCAGAGTGTTATTAATTGATTATTTTTTAGTGAGAAAAATATAATTGTATTAGCAATAAGTAATTATTCCTAAGAGAAATACATGTAGAAGCTACGATTTTATTATTATCATGTTATCGAGTGAATTTAATGATTCCCAACTCTTTTTAAATATTAATCTTCCGAAAGTTATTTTGTTTCAACTTAAGCAATTTAAATTTTCAACAAACAAAACTTCATCAATTTGATTCTCTCAAATCATAGTAAGAATATTATAAGTTTGTAGTTAGATTCTCCAATCTCTGTGTTACGACCCAAAATCCAATTAGCCGTGATGGCACCTAAGCTCACCCTCTAGGTAAGTCAAATAATAATAATCCGATTCAATTTATATTTAACTGACTCTAATATACTCCCCAAGGGCTGGTAGTACAAATCGTGAGCTTTTAAGATTAGAATTTACAAAGCTGGTGTGAAATAAAAATACATCATCTGTTTGAAATATATATAAACAGATTAATAATTCTGGAGCTACCATGAACAAGAGGCAACGATGACTAAAACGCAGGTACATCTTCAGATCCAGCTCCCGCCGTACGCAGCAACATCAGCATCAAAAATCTGCATGTCAGGTGTAGAGGTGTAGTGACGAGCTGAAACAAAGGTCATCGTACAACACCAATAACCAACAACAGTTCATAACAATATAATAAAAGTAACACCAATAATAACTCAATGATAAAATGCTCAGCTCGTATACAATTCCGGAAAATAAACATTTTCTTATTCAATAATAACAGTAAAACTCAAATCCTTTACCGAAATCACCGAAAATATGAGTAAATCTGAAATATGTGATTTTTTTCAAAAACTTTAACAACAGATAAGAAATTTCATTATCAGATGGCATGAGGAAAAATACTTCTCTATGCTTACATATCAAGTATGCATGTCTAATGCAATGTAGCACAGTGATGAACTCATGTACTCACACTCTCAGAATACTCAATCACTCAGTACTGTATATGGCCAATCCAGCCCATGTATATATATATATGACATTCAATCACTCAGTACTGTACAGCGCCAATCCAGCCCAGGGAATTCCATCCCAAATAAAATAAATGATTCGGGCAAGATCCATGCACAGGGAAAGTATAAATAAATAAGGCAACTCCATGCCTTGGAAAGTCCATCCCAAATATAAATAAATAAGGCAACTTTATGCCTGAAATGACCTGACTTATCATTTTAAGTAATTACTCTCCTTTGTACTATTTGAAGTCTTGAATAGCTTTATATGATGTATTATGACGTGTGTGAATCGTCGGTTTTGATTTTCAGGTATTTCGGGATTAGTTCGGAAGAATAAATTTCATGTTTGAGGCTTAATTAAAAAGTATTGACCGGACTTTGACTTTTGTGCAAACAACTCTAAAATAGAGTTTTGATGGTTCCAATAGCTTTGTATGGTGATTTTGGAGAAGTATGTCCAAAAACTTACTTGGAAGTCGTAGTTAAATTACGCTTGAAATGGCTAAAAGAGAAATTTAAGTGTGACAGTTTGACCGGGGAGTTGACCTTTTGATATCGGGGTCTAAATCTAATTCTGGAAATTTGGAATAGGTCAGTTATGTCATTTATGACTTGTATGCAAAAATTAAGATCAATAAGACTTGATTTGCTATGTTTCGGCATCAAACCTAGAATATTTCGACATCGTTTCTTCAAGAATAGGTGGTATCACATTAAGAAAATCAGCTCCAAATTCAGTTTTGACTGATGAATTAGATCCGTATTGAAATGTCGGAGCCATAGCAAAAAGAATCGTCGAATTCAGACATCGTATGAGAGAGTTTTACCCATTTCCGTGTCGGGAACGATTCTCCATCGTCGTTCGTGCCCAGGGTAGCGTGGGGCACTAGCCCTGGTGTTGGGATGTTTAAAGGTACTGGAAACAGCGCCATAGGTAGCGGCCCATGCCACATGTGGCGCCCGAAATAGCTGAGGCCCTATAAACGGGAGTTTTCTGCCATTTTTTACAAAAATAGTGTTGGGGAGCTCGGTTTAGGCGATTGTTGGGCAATTTTTACGGGTAAACATTGGGTTAAGTGTTATTTATCCTATATTGATTATATCTCATTATTCCATATTCATTTACATCATGAATCCGTGAATTTATGGAAGAAAAATCAGATTTTCATAAAATCTTCCAAAATATGTAAAATGAAGATTTGAAGGTCAATCGGATGTCGAAATTCGATAATTTTTGTACGGTTGGACTTGTAACTGAATCAGTTTTCGGGTTTTATAAGTTTTGTTGGATTCTAATATGTGGGCCCCACTCTAGAACTTTTCGAGCGGAGTTGGGAATTTTTGTTAAATTGTAAGCATTAGAGTAAATTGTGATTAATTTGCACGTTGTTTGAATAGATACGAGCCGTTTGTCTTGAATTGAAGAGATAGGAAGGCGTATAGAGGTTGATACGTGCGGAATAGAATTTTCGGAGTATTGTACAGCTAGCTCGATATTGGATTTGACTTATTCGAGGTAAGTAACATCTCTAATCTTGGAGCTGAGGGTATGAACCCTGATTATATGTTTTATGTGAATTGTTTGGAGGTAACGCTCATGCTAGGTGACGGGCGTGTGGTCATGCACCATAGAAATTGTGACGTAATTGGATCCGTGGAATTGTGTTGTCAGATAATCTTGGCATTATCCATGTAGTTTTATGTGTTATAGAAATTGAGTTGAGAATCATGTTTGGACGGTGCAATTTAGATTTGAGCAAAATGGGTGACTCTCGAGAAGGTTCTAATGGGTTCGAGATTCATATATAGAAATTGAGAATTTTTCTGGACTAGTGTGTGGATAGAATCTAAGATTTGCATTTGATAGTGCCAGGACTTGCGGTACTTTTGTATGACTATGGATTCTATATTTGAGTATAAGAAAGGAAAGAGGAATAATTTTAAATTCACATCAGGTCTTTTAGAGGGGGTGTCTCGGTTGTGGTATTTATGGGGGTTCTTAAGAAGAATACAATTGTTCTTAAGAAGAATACAACTGTTACATATCTCGGTTGTGGTATTTATGGGGGTTCTTAAGAAGAATACATTAGGCATTAGGGGAATGTGGTTTTATGTAGGATGTCTTGTAGTGAGCTTTGGGTAAGGATTATAGAATTCTGATAAGGAGAAGTGTCAACTTGAGGACAATTTAGAAGAAACTCGGAGAAAATAGAACGACTGGGTAGTAGGCTGGACCAGTATGGTAATGGTATAATTGGTTCTTTGGTTACCTATGATGTGGTGAGGCTCAACAAATATTTTGGTGGCAATATTCTTAGGTTTGGTGACCTGCATGGCTTGGATTTCAAAGTGTTCTTGATGGTTTCTACGATGGTTATAACCGAATATTTTCTACCAGTGTGAAGAACATGTTGTGTATTGTGATTTTCTCCTGGAAGGAAGCAAGAGAAATATTTCTAACTAAACGGGTAGATAATTTGTTGGTGACTCAGCTTTCATAATGAGATTCTTATGCTTGTCACATGATGGCATGATAGATGTGGTGTGTTGTGTGGGATTAAGATTTTCGTGTACAAGATGGAAGTTTGGTATTTAAGGGAAGGTCACAAAGTTTGGACATAATGGTCAGTTTTAGATATTTAGATGAATTTTGTAAATGCTCGGTAATCCCTGAGAAGGGTGGAAGGCGCATTCTACTTTGACTTATGGATGTTCATCGATATTGCGGTACTCACCTGATTGATAAACTGTTGATGTTTTAGTTATTGCTATGTGGCACGAAAATTTTTTGAAAGAATTCCTTGTGGGATGATTGTGCATGAAAGATGTGTTAGTCATTCAAATTCTAGATTTAGGATCAGTTATGATGATTCATGTGTCCTATGAATTTGGCGACTAGGAGTTCTCATAAGCATATTGTTTCAAGGTTGTGACCTATTTGAGGTAAGTATTTTATTTAAACCAAGTGGAGGCACGAGTTGTATTAATTATTTGAGACAGCTACGCGCTATGAGTACGTATATATGTGAGGTTTGAGCCCATGTGCGAGAATCAGGGAAAGTATTCATACTCGGAAGAATGTTTAGGTTATGATATGCCTAGAGTTGTCAGTTAAGCATAAAGTTTTAATGTAACGACCCGACAGGTCGTTTTGAGCTCTAGCAAATCGTTTGGCGGTTTGAGGTCATGAGCAGCTTCACTTCAGGTATTATGACTTGTACGCGTGATCGGAATTGAAATTTCGGAAATTCAGAGTTGATATGAAAAGAAAATTCTCATTTCGAAAGCTTTAAGTTGGAAGAATTGGCTAAGATTTGGATTTTTGAGTAAACGGCATATGAATCGGGATTTGAAGTTTCCAGCAGGTTCGTATGATGATTTTAGACTTGGGCGTATATTTGGATCAGGTTTTGGATACCCCGGGAGCGTTTCGGCACCTATTGTGGAAGTTAGCATTTTGGACGAATTTCATAAATTTGGGGTGAAGTGAATTTCAATGTTATCGATATCCGTTTGGAATTCCGAGTCTATGAATAGCTCCGTGTGGTGATTCTGGTATTGGGAGCGCAACCGGAAGTGGATTTGGAGGTCTGTAGGTCATTTTAGGGTCATTTGGCAAAAGTTAGAAATTCGAAGATTTTTGAGAAGTTTGATCGGAAGTGGACTTTTTTATATCAGGGTCGAATTCCGATTCTGGAAGTTGTAGTAAGTCTGTAATGTCAAATGAGACTTGTGTGCAAAATTTGAGGTCCATCGGACATGATTTGATAGGTTCGGCATCGAATGTAGAAGTTTGAAATTCTAAAGTTCATTAAGCTTGGAATTTTGGCCGCACTTGCGAGACCGTAGATGCGACGAAGAGTCCGCATGTGCGGAAGTTGGGGTTGGGAAGTGTCTCCTTTAAAGTGAGGGTTTGGCTCGATCTCATTTCAGTTTTTGCCCATGGGAGCCAATTTTGGAGAACATTGGAGTGCCATCTTCATCAATCATAATGGGGTAAGTGCTTTCTTCACAATTTTGAGTTAAATACATGAGTTCATATGGATTTGAACATGAAAAATAGTATAAATTATGGGGGTTTTGGTAGAAAACCTAGAATTTGATATTTTGGATTTTGACCATGAAGTTGGGCATGAAATTGGGAATAAATTATATATTTGAGTTCATAAGGTTATAGGGAATGATTTTCTTTGAAAATTTTCGGAATCTGGGCACGTGGGCCCGAGGGTGATTTATATCGACTTTTCAAGTGGAGTTGGGAATTTGTTGTAAATAGGATTATAATGTGTATTTGAGTATATATTAATAGGTTTGCATAATTATTGACTAGTTTTGGAGCGTAGGGAATCGGTTTGTGTTGTTGGAAAGGCTTTGGAGCCGGTTATGGAATTTCTGAGCGAGTTAAGTCTCCTTTCTAACCTTGTAAGGGAGAATTAACCCCATAGGTGAACTAAATAATTGTGTGCATCTATTTGTGGGGTCTACGTACGCACGAAGTGACAAGAGTCAGTACGTAGCTACTAGACATGCCTACGTCTGGGTAGTTTTATGCTCATATCATGCCTTGTTGATATTGTTATTGATTTATGTTTATTGTTTGCCTTGAGGGGGAGCGAGATTGAGTCTGTTTATTAAATGTTTTGAAGGGAGTTGAAATTTAAGAACTTAATATTTGAAAGGTTTCATTTGAACTTTGAAATTTCGAAAAGAATTGAGGAATAATATAATAGCTGAAGAAATCTATGTGTAACCGCGTTGCATGTATGTTTCGCGAGCGAGGTACTTTCCATAAAAAGCTACAAGCTGAATTTCCCTTATTTTGAAAGGAATTAAGAAAAAGATATGATTTTAATGTTAAACGTTTATTTGGCAGTGTCGCAGGTATGATTCGCGAGCATGGTATTTCCTTAAATTTATATTTGACCGTGTTGCAAGTATGATTCGCGAGCGGGAAAATTTATAGATGCATCTGTGGTTCACGCCATTCGACCCTCTGGCAGTGCACAGTTTAAGTATTTGTTGGATCGAGTCGTACGACCTCGACATGATTTGTGCATGCTTGTATTGCTTGCCTTGAAATTTATAAATAATGATATTGCCTCCTCGACCTGAGTTACATTGTTAAATAATGGGAAATAAATTTGGAGATTTCTTAGTTATAAAAGAACTGTTTACTTACTTCAAAATATTGAGCTTGCAACCGTTCATATAATCCATACTGAATTATATTATTGATATCCCATTTATAGCCCATAGTAAGTATCGAAGTCGACCCCTCGTCACTACTTCTTTAGGGTTAGGCGGGATACTTACTGGGTACGCGTTGAATTACGTACTCATACTACACTTGCTGTACATTTTTGTGAAGGTACACATATGCTTAGCGGCTTTGTGGTAACAGAGGCGCGATTATGGCGGGGACTTAGGTGAGCTGCATTCTATACGACGCTCTGCAGCCAACAGAGTCTCCTTCAGAGTATTGTATTTTCTTTCCTGTCCAGATTTGTATTCCGGACAGTTATTGTATTTTATTTTAAAATCCTAGAAAATGCTCATGCACTTGTGATACCAGGTTCTGGGATGATTAGGGAATGTTCAGTATTGAAATTCGAAAACATTATTATTTATTTTGTAAATTCATCTTTTACTAGATAAATTAAAGTAAACTAGGATTTCGAAAATATTAAAATGAGAATTTAATTAACCATTTAGTGTTGGCTTGCCTGACAGTGGTGTCCGGCGCCATCACGACCTTTAACAGATTTTGGGTCGTGACAACATGGTATCAGAGCAATAGGTTGACTTAGGTCTCACGAGTCATGAGAAAGTCTAGTAGAGTCTTGCGGATCGGTACAGAGATGTCTGTACTTTCGTTGAGAGGCTATAGGGCTGTTAGGAGCACTTCCCTTTCTTGATTTCTCATCGTGCGATTTGATTCTTTTGAGGCTTATGCCTTCGTTTCCTTCCCATTCAATCTTATGCGACGTGAAGCGCTTTCTATAAATCGGGAATTGAAGAATTTTAATAGTACTACAGATGTGGTGCGGGATGTTTCTCCCTGCGTAGTTGATTGGGCTATTATCGTCGCCTTGTGGAAGGATATTCTATCATTTCATCTCAGTAGATGTACTTCTAAGAGCTTTGGGGCTATGCACAGGTTGCTATGATGCTCATAAGTTGTTATCGCACAGTATTTTATTTCCTGCAAAGGAAAGGCAATCGGACTATGAATGCTCAGGTTTGGGTTGATGGAGTAGCGGGACTCAATATTTTTTAGCATGGTGGAATCTTTGCCTATGATGTGACGCCATCGTCCTTGATTGATTATAATGTGGTAAGTTCGTCGGTGTTATGGTTTCCTTCAATTCGCCTTAGGGCAGAGTATTATAAATGGTGCCGAGAAAGCGATTGTCAGAGGTCGCGGTGTGCAGTGGTTCAGGATCGAATCGGCATTTCCGGTATTGATGGCTCGAGAAAGATGATTTCCGGAAGGGTTTAAAGTTGGTAGCGATCTATCAGTTCAAGTGCTACAGAGGTAGATTTTGATTTAAAACAACAACTGGGTAGCTAAGGATGAGGAAGGACATGTGGGAGAGTGGCAGATTAGCACGTGGGTTCTGTGATAGGATAGCTACACACCTTGAGGGGATTTTGGTCTGAACCTCGGGTTTTGACCAAACGGGCCCGGGATCAAGTTTTTCGACTTTTTGGAGGAAAATTTGGGAAATTTAATTTATGCAATATAATTGATTCCTTTAGCAATATTTGATATTATTGAGTCATTTTTGAATAGATACAAGTGGTTTGGAGGTGAATTCCAAAGGAAAAGCTGTGATTGAGAATTAAGTGACCTTCGAAGCGAGGTAAGTGTTGTGTTTAACCCTAACTTGGGGGAATTAGGAACCTTAGATAACTTGCTAAGTGAAATTTCATGTGAGCGGCGTATATGTGAGGTGACGAGTACTTATGCGCCGCATATTTACCTTTTTCCATGTTTCACTGTCTTTCTTATATTGTCTCATTCCTGTGCCAAATTGCTACGTGTTATACTAGTGTTGTTCAATTTATCGTTCTTATCATGTTTACGGATTTTCTGGTGATAATTAAGTTTTTATTTCGAAGTTGAGATTGATATTATGGAACCAAATGTTGAAGTAAGATTTGTACTTGTTATTATATCTCCCTGTTGCTATTTATGCTAATTCCCTGTTGTTATTTATGCATTGTATTATGGTAAGGGAGAGTGTTAATGCATGAAGAGTGATGTCGTGCCATATTGTGAGTGTTAATGCATGAAGGGTGATGTCGTGTCATATTGTGAGTGTTAATGCACGAAGGGTGATGTCGTGTCATATTGTAAGTGTTAATGCACGAAGGGTAATGTCGTGCCATATTGTGAGTGATAATGCACGAAGGGTGATGCCGTGCCATATTGTGAGTGTTAATGCATGAAGGGTGATGTCGTGCCATATTGTGATTGTTAATGCATGAAGGGTGATGTCGTGCCATATTGTGAGTGCTAATGCACGAAGGGTGATGTCGTGCCATATTGTGAGTGTTAATGCATGAAGGGTGATGTTGTGCCATATTGTGAGTGTTAATGCACGAAGGGTGATGCCGTTCCATATTGTGATTGTTAATGCACGAAGGGTGATGTCGTGTCGTTTCTATTAATTTTATGGTGAGATTGAGAGTAAAAGCACGAAGGGTGATGCCGTGCATTTTTCTTTACTGTATTCACTATTCCTGTTGATTCATGGTATATTGACTACTCCGGTGATCATTCTATTGTAGTTCTTTATCTTGTATTCCCCTCAGTATGTTCCCTTCCCGACATTTCATGTTTAGTTCTTCATTTCTGTTATTTGTATATACACTGTTAAATTGTACATGTTGATTTATAGGTGCCTTGCCTTAGCCTTGTCACTACTTCGTCGAGGTTAGGCTCGACACTTACCAGTACATGGGGTCGGTTGTACTGATACTACACCCTGCACTTTCTGTGCAGATTTTGATACCGGCTTGGGTTGATCGAGATTTTTCTATTTGTCCGTTGTCCGGAGACTCAAGGTAGATCTGTCGACGTTCACAGACCTTGAAGTTCCCGTCTATCTTTTCTGTTCTACTGTTTCTTTCATGCAGACAATTGTATTTCTTTCAGACTATTACTTGTAGTAAATTCTAGAATGCTCGTGAATTGTGACTCCAGATCCGAATGGTAGTAATTAATACCATTTTATAATATTCCATACTTATTATATTTCATCTTAGTTGATTATTGTTAATTACTGAATGGGAATAAGGAAATGGGTTTAATGATTCTCTAACGTTGGTTTGCCTAGCAAGTAAAATGTTAGGCGCCATCACGGTCCCGTTGGTGGGAAATTCCGGGTCGTGACAACAGCTTAGTCATCATTTTTGTCCTCCATGTAGAAAACGTTATTCTTTTCGAGTCAAGTTAGTTGTGCTTCTAAGTAGCGTATAATAAATTACTTTGACTAGTTTTTGTGGGGATGGAGCGCAAACACACACACACATACATATATAGTTTTTACTGTAATTATATTTTTTTTATAAAATATTAAAAATTAAATACATATGGGACTTATGCCTCGTGCCTCGGGGCTTACGCCTCGCTGAGGCATATGTAAAACGCCTCTCCTTACGCCCACGCCTTTTAAAACACTGATAGAAAGCATTAATTACAAAAAACTTCATACTCCTATTCTATTTTATTTGACACAATTTTCTTATTAGTTCATAAAAATGATGTTCATATTTAGAGACAATTTTACTTTAATTTACCGTTTATGAGAAATTTTTATAGTTACGCAAATGTTTGGCATGTCTAAAACCATATTAGCTATTGGAGACAAAAAGAGTTTTATGGTCAAAATTTACAGGACGAATGTAGCGTAGGTTTTTACGGGTTAATTGGACTTAATATTTTAAATGTAGAGCATATATATACATACGAAAACAATTAAAACGTTAAATATATTAAATTCTAAAGTTAGAATTTGGAATGCACAATAAATTACTTAAATATTGAACCCATTAAATCTAAACCTGAATTCGCCTTTGGGAAGAAGATGCGTCCAGCTTCATCAGCTATCACCTTCTTCATTCTTCTTTTTATCTCCATCTATATTTTGAAGAAAACCCTAAAAATGTTTCCCAGATCATCGATAACTATATCACTAAACTACGTGGTTTTTATCGCTAATCAGTTAAAATGGGCTTGGGAAATTCTCCTCCTTCAATCTTTGTAACGACCCGACTTGTCGTTTTAAGAATTTACGCCCCGTTCAGTGACTTAAGGTCTCGAGAATCTTCGTAATATGTATTATGACCCGCGGGTGTGGTCGAGTTTGATTTTCGAAAGATTCGGAATTAAAATGAAAGAACAATTCTCATTTTTGAAGCTTAAATGAAAAGAGTTTACCAGAGTTGGATTTTTGAGTAAACGACCCCGGAATAGAGTTTTGATTATTCCAATAGCTTCGTATGGTGATTTTAGACTTAGGAGTGTGTCCGAAAAATTATTTGAAAGCCAATAGTTAAATTAGGCTTGAAATGGCAAAAATATGAAGTTTAAGTTGGAAGTTTGACCGGGAAGTTAACTTTTTGATATCGGGGTCGGAATCCAGATCTGAAAATTTTCATAGGTTCATTATGTCATTTATGACTTGTGTGAAAAATTTGAGGTCAATCGGACTTGATTTGATAGGTTTCGGCGTCGAATGTAGAAGTTGAAATTTCTTAGTTTCATTAAGTTTGAATTGGAGTATGATTCGTGGTTTTAGCATTGTTTGATGTGATTTGAGGTTTCAACTAAGTCTGTAATATGTTTTGAGACTTGCTGGTATGTTCGGACGGGGTCGCGAGTGGCTCGGGTGAGTTTCGGGGTGGTTTCGGATCATTTCTATGCCATTTTTAGTTGTTGGTTTTTGGCCACAGAGGTATGCATCACGATCACGGACAAACGGCCGCGATCGCGAAGAGTAATTTTGCTGTTTGGACACTGTGAATCGCGATCGCGGAAGCCTTTTCGCGATCGCGTAGAGGAAATCTCTATTGCACTGACCCAACTTTGGAAGCTTATATCTCGCAATTTATAAGGAATTTGAAGATGATCTAAATATGATAATTGTAGTCTTTTGTGTCTAGTTTTCAAAAAAGTAAACCATTTGTCATTTGGAGTTGTGTATAAAATGTTATGTTGGATATACGGCTGTCTGGGAAGAGTTTGAAAATCTCTGTTACACATGGCTGATTTTGAAAGCTTATATCTAGCAATATATAAGTAATTAGGAGATAATTAACAAAATAAAGTTATAGCCCTTGATATCTAGTTTTCATAAAGTTAAACCATTTGCAATTTGGAGTTTTGTACAAAACGTTATGACCATTATACTAGAGGTTGTCTGGAAGAGCTGGGCACTTGTTCTTCGCGATCGCGAAAAGCAAATTTTGGGCTGAGAAAAGTTGTGCTTCGCGATCATGAAGCATTTTCCGCGATCATGAAGAGTAAATACCTGGGCAGTAGCTATATTTCGAGGTTTCAGCCATTTTTAACATATTTGGAGCTATGGAGCTCGAATTGAAGCGATTTTTGAGGCGATGTTTTAGGCGATTTTCACCGTATGGATTGGGGTAAGTGTTCTATATCCTAAAGTGTTTATATTTCATGAATCTATGATTATATTAATCGTTTAATTCGGATTTTAATGGAAGAAATCAAGATTTTGGCTAAATCTTCCAAAAAGAAAAATTTAAGATTTGGAGGTCGAGTTGTTATCGGAATTTGATAAAATTGGTATGGTTGAACTCGTATCGGAATGGGTGTTTGAATTTTATGAAAATTATGTCGGGTTCCGAGAGGAAGGCCCCGCGTAAACTTTTGTTGACTTTTTGGAATAAATTTTTAAGTCGGCGTTTTATTATTCGGAATTATTTTCGATAAATTTTAATGAAGTTGTACAATTAATTTGGATAGATTTGAGCTGTCCGAAGGTAAATTCAAGCAAGAAGGCAATTTTAAAATATCGGCATAACTTCAAAAAGGTAAGTATCTTGCCTAACCTCGAGTGGGGGAATTACCCCTTAGGCATTGAGTCTTATGTGGAAAATGTGTGATTTGAAGCCGTGTACGCGAGGTGACGAGTACGTACTCGGGCTTATATGTGCAAATTATATTGGTTTAAAGTTATTACGCATTTTTATGTATTAAATTGGATAATTGTTGGAATTAGTAAATCTTTGTATTATCACGCCTCATCCCTTATTTGTCAAGTTTGTATTTTATATAATAATTTGGTGTTATTGTCACTTGGATTTTATGTGAATTTTGTGTGTTTGTTGATTTGATATTTTTCTTGGAATTAAATTCATGATGGAATCCTTATCTGCAAATATTTATTAAATAAGTTTAAATTGAGGAGTTAATATAATTATCAAGAATTTGGATTAATGAAGGTGTTGCCCTATACTGAGTATTTTTCACCTCTATTGATTGTTTTGAGATTTTATATGCGTTGTATGGAGCCTTGGGCTATTTGTTGAGAAATTTATTAATTTTGCTATATATTTGAAATTTGTTTGTGGTTAGTGGCAAATTGTGATATGAATTATTGTATTGTGTTGTGGTTTAAACACTCTCCTTGATGTTATTTATGCTTCCTACCTTTCTTGTTAATGATATACATGTGCTTGGTAAGGAAGAGTGTAAAGCACGAAGGGTGATGTCGTGCCATTTGAGAGTGTAAAGCACGAAGGGTGATGTCGTGCCATTTAAGAGTGTAAAGCACGAAGGGTGATGCCGTTCCATTTTATTTATATTATCAGGTGAGGATGAGAGTAAAAGCACGAAGGGTGATGTCGTGCAATTAATTTTATATTATCATATATTCCTGGCACGAAGGGTATTTCTGTGCAGGCGAGGACGAGAGACATATATTATATTGTGATATCGTTTTGTTGTGTATACATTCATGCCTTTATCTTGAGATGTTATTGTGCACCTGTGTTTTTTATGTGACTTGTAGTCGTTGTTGCTTCCTGTATGCCTCCACTTTACTTCTTTTATTGTTATTGGCATTTCTCTTACCTAGTTGGTACTGTTATATGTATGTACGGTGAGAAAGATATAAATGCACGAAGGGTATTACCGTGCCAATTGAATTGATCTACATATATATATTGGGTGAGAATGAGACAAGTGCACGAAGGTATTGCCGTGCCATTTGATGTGATATGTTGAATATATTTCTCACGCCGGATCGTGACATCATGAGCTTGAAGTTATGCATTATGAACCTGAACCATAGTCTTCGGGTTCAGTAGAATGTGCAATTTGTTTGTCCAAAGATTGAAGAAGGAGAAGAAGGTTAAGATGTGATCATCTTTTTCATAGGGTTTGTTGGTAAGGGACGTATGACGTGTCCGTTATGTAGAAACCATCTCAAGCCACCTCCTCTCATTGCTAATTTGCATCAAGAGGTTATTTCATTCGATTTCATCTCAGGGACGAGGTCGAGAGATCATTATCAATGGTGGCTACGATAAATAAAATGTTTGCATGATTATGGTAGAAGGAAGATGAACATTATAGTTCTTAGGAGATATATGTATCATTTCCATTTTGATGCATCTCTTGTAAATTATATGGCAATGATAAACTTAATTAATGATGATGATGAAGAAAAAATCAGTTTATTTGTAGATATGCCATGTATCAAATAATATTCCTTTTGAATCATTTAGTGGTAACTAATTACTGGTATATTCACTCTCTAATCTTTATATTTTCAATTCAAATTTGGTTTCTTCTTACCAAAGTTTGACCACTCAATTCTGTGAAATCCTAGAAATTTATTGAAAACTATTTGATACATACTTTTACCTTTTTTGGATGATAATAACTATATTATGTTGTTTGTATTACGCCCCTAAACTTATTTTTCTAGCGTCGATACCTATATTACCACCTTATCATGGCAAGAGACAAGGAAAGTCCGGGGTGGACTCAGTATATTCGCAATGGGTTTATCAGAATTCAGTGTTTTCAACGCATCGCTAGCTCTATCAATCTTTCGTATGCACTATTACGACCCAAAGAGTTGGCCCATCCATATACCAACTCAAAATCAAGAACGCTTCATTCGGCATGATTATTATGGAGGAGATGCCGATGTAGAACATATATTCATATATAAGAACCTACTAAAATTTCAATAAATATTTAATATAAACACATAATTGTAGAAGTGCAATGAGTCTAATGCTATGAATTATCTTACGTCAAACCTGTCAAATTTTTATTCTAAATCCGCCGCTAAGAGAGTGGTTTCACCTCGTTGTGATCACTCAACTAATCCGGATTGGTGTCATGTAAGGCTCATTAAAGGGGAAAGCACTCCCAGAATTTTTGTTATTCTCATGACTCGGAAACTTTTAGTTAATGATGAAGGGATCTTACCTATTTTTCATCTAACCTTTGAATCAACAATACACATAATTTTGACATGTTTAATCAGCCAATCAGGACTTTGCAATTTCAGTAGAAACAATAATAATTATGTCTAAAACAAGCATAATATGTGATCAGTATTTCTTTTCAAAGTGAGATATGGAAGTTTGAAGGGAAAAAACCAGAATAGATAATAAATTCGTAGAATTTTCCAAGGACATTGTAAAAATATTTTTTTAGAAAGGAAGAACTGAGTCGCATACGTGCTAATTCCATAGCCGTCTCTCAGCCACCACTTTAGAAGCAAGTTTGTAATAGTCAAGTGTGGAATATTTTATTATTTTAATAAATTTTTGGCTTTCAATTCAATGGAGTTGTTTCAAATTTATGGCATTGCTTTAAGTGAGTCAAAAAAAATTAATTTCTTTTTCCACTTTATAGGTAATAAAATAAAACAAAGTTTACACTTAGGAAAAAGGATTGAGAATAGTAGTCATTAGGGGTGTACAGATAAAATCGATAAATCGCACCAACCCGATAATCTGAGTCAAACCGGGAGAAAAAATCCGATTGTGGTTTGGTGTTGGAAAAACAAAACTGACCATAATTGGTTTGGTTTGGTTTTAACTAAAAAAATTCAAACCGAAACCAAACCAACCCGACATTACATTTATACAATTTTTAAAAATATTTTATACGTATAAATATTTATTATAATATAATTTTTAAATATTTCTTAAACTTGTTCACAGTTTTATATGTAAACGTATTATTTAAAGTTTGGACTTAACATTCTTGAATGGTCCAATAATTTTATAGTCCATAAAGGTAGTAAGTCAATTAAAGTTCAAATCAATACTAATGTTAATAAAGGAAATTCAATTCAACACTAGGAATGACAAATGTGTTGGATATCTATTTTTTAGTTTTGTATTGGTTTATAATAAAAATGTATAACCTAGTTTATCTTTTTCTTTAATGCTTAATTGTGTAATTAATAGTACTTATTAGTTGTATGTATTTTAGCATGACCTATATAGTATTTTTAGATTATGTAAATTTTTATTATGGTGAATTGTACGTATTTTAGCATGACCTATATAGTATTTTTAGATTATGTAAATTTTTGTTATGGTGAATTAATTAGTAATATTTTTTTGTGCGATTTTATTATCTTTGTTATTGAATATTTTAGTACAATGCTATGACTCATCTCATATTATTATTATTTTATTCTCTTCAAAAATATATTATATAGTTGTATCCTACTAGGACTAAAATAAATATTTGGAGCACAAGTTACATATTTTGTGCTATGAAGACTTTACCGGAAAAAAATCCGAAAACCTGAAAACCCAGATAAAAAACGAGATTGAAAACCCTGACTTTATTGGTTTGGTTTGGTTTAGTTTGGTTTATAAATTTAAAAATCTGACACCATTGGTTTAGTTTGATAATTAAAATACCTGAACCAACTCAATTCATGTACACCCCTAGTAGTCATTATAGTCAACTAGGAAGTCATAATGGTAATCTCAAATACGTCTTACTTTTCTTTCTAAATTAGCTTCAAAATATTTTTCACTTTTTATTAATTGGAACTGTTATAGTTCGAATACTCATAAGGTAGAATCAATTCTAAATTAGCTTCAAAATATTTTTCACTTTTTATTAATTGGAACTGTTATAGTTCGAATACTCATAAGGTAGAATCAACGCCTACCTCCTCTCATATTTTACTTGCAATTTCCCGTACTTCTCATTACAATTACTCTTTTAAGAGTTATATCCAATGTTACATAACCTAAAAAATAACTACAAGTAACTATCTCCTAAAAATCGTGGAGTAAACTAAAAAATACGATAAATTAGCTATTACAACAGTTTAAATTACATTAATAGTATAAATCTCTACATTATCAATGATATGAATAAAATCCACTCTTTTATACCATGGAGGATATTTTCTTTTAAAGGAAACCATGCATGTATATTTCAAATTTAGTGAACCGCCTATCATTTCGTGTTTTGATATAATTTTGAATTGTGAGAACTAAATTTTAGAAAAGAAATACTCTTACCTTTTTCATTTTAAATTTACAAAATGTATCTCGCTGAGGTGACTACAATGAAAAGAAATGGGCTTTTCTTCACTCTTAACCCGCGCCAAAAACTATTTACATTCTGTAGCCGAAAGTGTATAAAATTTAAGTATATTTTTAACATACAGTGTATATATACACACAAAAAAAATATACATTTTTCGACTATTATTTTGAGAGCGACTATACAATGTCATTTTTCCCCGAAGAAATCTCACGCACAGGCCCAAGCGATGAGCAGACACTCGAACAACTCACTAAATGCTTCTCAAGAAAATTGGAGAAAACGTGTGAACAAATTTCTCTACAATCATGTCCACAAAAATATTAGTCTGATTAGCACCCATTATACTTTCACTTAATTGGAATGCTACATCAGTTCTCCCTATCAATGATTTTATCAAAAGAGAAGTAAAACACAAAAGGCTGCTGCTTTCACAAATATCATATTAATCAATTGCTACAGAACTAGCTGTATACAACCAGAACTTTTTCTATCAAATAAGATGAAAATAATGCGGAAATTTGAAGCAAAGGAAATGTTATCTGGAATAAAAGAATGAATCACATAATGCAGTTTTACGATTGACACACAGATATGAAGCTACAAACTGCTACATTACATTACACGTTTTAATATAAGGAAAACAATAAATAAATAAAAAACTTATGAAATTTCGCGCTTTACAAACTCACAGCCACTCTCACCCAGAGCCAATTTTGGGGAAAAGAATAAAAACTTTGTAGGCCAAACCAGAATTTTTCACAAATGAACATTGTCCTCACCTTTTGTACAACAAAAGAATCCTCATTGCTTCAGCACCATTTGAATTGCATCTTTTTGAGGTTTCGTCAAACTCTGGTAATAACAGATGTTAAAACCATAATAAAGGTTCAAAGTGTAATATTTTACTTATATATTCGATTGAGTCACTTAAGAGTTGGAATGGACCTGTAAAAGATGACTAAAAATTGCTCCATCACTATGAGCAAACTTCTTGAGAAAATCTACTATATAATTCACCAGATTAATCTGCAGACGCAATTGAATTGATGGTCAGTTGATACTCTCTGAAGGAATGATAGCATTCAGATATGATGTATTTTTTTCTAAACAAATACCTCATTAAGGGGGTCAGCGCCACTAAGAAGGTCATCATCGTCTCCATCATCCCCGTCCTAGTAAAACAAGTTAAGGGTTAAAATATGATGACCAATTTTTTAAGGAAATTGATGGATGGACAGATGGAGATAAAGAAAGAATAGCAGCATTTAACAAAAACCTCGTCGAAAGCCTTGGCCATCGCGTCAAGGTAATCATAGGATGGTCTACCACGAGGTATGACACTACTTGATAAAAGTACAGCTTCATCTGTCTCAACATCTCCTTCTTGAACTTCCTCCCAGTCACTATCCTGGCATCACGGATTTTGTGCAAGATTTAGAAAACCTATAGACTTGTCTTTATACAGTGCTTTAAGGACTATAATTACCTCATCGCCGCCAACTAAAACTTGCTCTTGAATTTCAATTAAGGTGTCTGCTAATGAAGCAAGAATCTATCAAGTCCATAAACATAAGTTCTGTTAGAAAAAATAGATAATGCTACTATTCAAGAATGTTAAATTACATATCAGCCGATAAAAACACACTTTGATTTAAAAAAATGCATCAAAAAAGTCTCAAACAAATGCTGAAACACAGATGAAAACACAAAGACTGGTAAAGAGATCAATTTATCACTCACTGGCGAGCAAGAATCGCCAACCCATGAATGAGTTTGTTGGCATATATTTCATGGCCAGTGTGCCATAAAATACAAAAAACAAATACACAGGCTGACATCAATTTTTGAAACCATCATATTGGGAACAGTAAAAATACCTTTCCAGGAAGAGGCACCAACGTCCATTGATCTGGAGCTATCTTAGCTTTTGAGCGTGTAGTTATCCCTGCAGTAGACTTCGAAATACCCACAAAATGAATTTTAAGTCATTGTTGGACTCTGCTTGCGGAAGAATCAACAAGTATAACCAACCTGAATTAAATGGCCTTGAACATTCAGTTTCCCCAATTCAACATGCTTTGTAGATAATAGTAAAGCCAAGGCAGTGGTGGTGACTTTAATTTGGTAAGCCCCCTGAATTTCCCCTGAATATTAGCATGTTTTTTTAGTACAGACTAAATATACAAGCAGCTGTCAAGATGTAGCTCATGATGCACAACTCCCTAAGCTAACTACAAGAGAGATGAAGCAAGTAGAACAAAAACTCAATAATATGCTCAAAACAATGCAGTTAAACGTTTCTGCATAATGCCACTGAAGGACTAACAAGCCCGTATACTTGCCTTGCTGCTTTGTCCACTCAAACATTAAGTAAGCGAAGGAGTTAGGATGACCTTCCGCTGGAATTGAGACCAACAACTCAATAAATTGCTCAACGCGAGGAGCACACATGTGGGCCTACATAGCCATAGGGAAGCATCAAGTACTATGAGAAAAGGCAATTAAAACACCAAGATCTCCAATTCATTACCGAAAAACTTACAGATAGTTCTGTAAAGGAAAGATATTTTACATCTTGTTTATCAAATCACTAATTTAAAAGCAAAGCAACAGCAGAGACATCGTAATATGTGATTGTTGTCAGAAGATATGCTGGCAAACGATTACTTAAATTTCAGTTTCTAGAAAAAACGAAAAGAGAAAAACAATTTTGTTTTGGTTCAGATCCTAAAGCATCCCAAATATAGTTCTACTCCTTACTTCCTTTAACATGTACCACCAGAAAGTGGCATGTCTATATATGCAAATTTAATTCATTGTGCGACCGAAACGAGACTACATAAATCAGCAGTTACCAGCCAAAAATGTAAAGACAGATCCTAAAATAAGGACGAGAAAATCATACCAATCTGGCAAAAATAACCAACAAAGAGCTTCTTAACCCAGAAATTTTACAAGATTGCATGCGCCTCACAAGTGCAGCAACCAGGTCTCTGATATGTTGGGCCATTTGTGAAGGGAGATGCAGAATAAGTTGAAGGATATAGCTCCCAACAAAAAGTGCTCCAGAACTTTCTAAATCAGGATCCAGAAGCCTGCATGCAAGATCATAAACAATCAATCATTCAAGCCACATTGTAGATATGTCTATGATTCTGCAGCCCTCATTTTTCAATTTTTTAACTTGAGAAACAAGCCTAAAGCAACATATTCAAACCACAAGCAATTTCTTCAAGTTAATCATGAATAAACAGAGTGGAAGTTAAAGCAGGACAAGCTCAATATGATCCCTTCTAGCTGATCTTCTAACTTATGTAGCAATTATAGATGCCTCAGGTTCCCAATACCTGAAGAAACTAATACTCGAGCAGTATAGATGTGGTTAACTTCTTACCATCGGGTTGTACCCCTCCCAGAGCCACACCCCTACCACAGAAGAAAGAAAGAGCACATGAGAAGCATAAAGCTCCCATACATTTAAACGTCTACGGTAAAAGTATTACAGCAATCTAAAAGATTTCAACTTTCACCTTCTAATCTTTTTTTTATTCTTATCCTTTGGGCATTCCACTTATAACAGCAAAGTCGCATAGTCCTAAACAGATTAATCAACTTATGTTATGCATGTATCTTGATATGACCTCTATACATCATGTTAAAGAGGAAAATCGAAGATATTCATTGAGCAAAAAAAGATGATGGCAAGTGGCCGATGAGCTCTACCAGCCCCATATTACAAAATGAAGCATGATAACCAGACAACTTGAAATTCAACGGTTTAATAAGGCTCATGAAAAAAGGAAGAATGAGAACCCCACCTTGACGCCACATCAAGCAAACTTCTCATCGCGAACGCAGTATCACCTCCCCAAGCAAGCAATTCTTCTTTCCCCCCGGATATAAGAGCAGCTAAGCACTGTGTTGCATTCTGGACTCAAACAAACACCAATAGGTTACTTCTAACTTCTGAGCAAAGTAAGTGATCCTAACAGAAGTGAATGTTAGGAGCGATTGCCAAGTAGAAAACAAAGTCCAAAAATGTAACCTGCATTTCACTATGATCATCACTTTGAAGGACTATACGAACAACAGGATCAAAAGAGACTTCATACACCGCCTTTACAATGTGAGTTGGGGCATTCTGAAATAAAAACATAATTGATATATAAGAACCTTTATAACAGAAAATCTTCCAGTCAAAAAGGAAATATAGAAGTTACATAAGGATGGTATTCACAGAGATCCTTATTTTACGTGGAACATCACCTTCAACAACATCGTCACGAGATCTAGTGAACCAGCAACTAAACCCTCTGGCTG
This sequence comes from Nicotiana tomentosiformis, assembly GCF_000390325.3. NCBI lineage: Eukaryota > Viridiplantae > Streptophyta > Magnoliopsida > Solanales > Solanaceae > Nicotiana > Nicotiana tomentosiformis. Next base: position 68,384,854 of record NC_090821.1, on the reverse strand, counting down.
CTGATGCGGCTGAAAGATGCCGACAACAATCAGACACTATAACTAAGACAAACTTTCTGTAATAATCTAATTCCTAAAAACACATGCATACTTTATTTAGAATGGGCCCAATATAAGGTAAAACTCGAGAAACCAGTGGGTGCATACAACCGGGAGCATTTTTTATTGCCTGCAAGCAAAAGGGAAATTGGAGGTCAATTTACATTATAAGAGAAGATAATATAACTAAAAGTACTTGAGCAAACTACGTCACAGAACAGAAATCTTTAAATTCAATAAGATAACTGTATGAAAAGTGAGAATTCATCTGAAAGGAAAACATTATATATAACATAATCTCACACACACACATATAAAGGCTCATTATGGATGTCCAGTTACTTCAAACCACAAACATATGTTGCTCATTAACCTGAGCCCAAGGAAAGGAGATAGGTTCAAAGACAGAAATAACTTTTACAAATGCAGTTAATAGTCCAAGTTCTCCTGGTTTTGGCACGACATTGCATGATAGTTTGATTTTCTTACACCTGCCAATCAAAATCATAGGGAAGCAGAAGCAGAAACAGGAACGGTACTACTTGTCGATGTTCCGTTTTGATCGAACATCAATCGACTACCAATCCAATTTTTGGCTAAAATTGAGAGGAGACTTTGCTAGAGCAATACCAAAGATTTAACTAGCACACTAAGACACTGGGTGACTTTAACAGTTGAGCCTGTCATCTAAAATTAACCTAGCTGACAGTGAGCTCCCATCTATAGACTGTATCACGCATACAGTAACATGCCAATTTCAATTTTCTGGTGAAGAACATATAACACTGTTACATTAGATTTTTGTAATCAAAGAAAAGCCTTTCAATTACTACCTCCAGAACCTCAAGAGCATCAATGCTGACGAAAGGGTCCACAACATTCGAAGCCCACATATTGAGGATAATAGGAGAGAGAACTGGCTCAGTAGATACTGCGAACTCAGGGCCTACAAAAGCAAAAATATGTTAGAAACTTCAAACAAAGAGAGCTTCGAAAATTTTAGGAGGATACTCCACTAAAAAGTTTTAAACTCCAAAGCAATACTGCGTGCTAAGTTGAACTCATACTGTCTTATATTCTTCTAACCTGCTTTTACAGTCTCCTGCAGTGTTTCAAGCACTAGATGCATGGTTTCATCAGAAGCCTGTGGAGCAGACACTCAACCTTAGCTTCAACAACAGTGAGGAAAAAATAGACAATAAGGAGGAAGTTTACTTTCATAGTTACTTACATGCTTAAGAAGATCTGTGAGTGATGAAAATAAATCCAAGAAATGAGGACGGAGAACCTCTTCATGTGTATCAGGTAAAAGTTGAGAAAGTGCTCTACATGCCCCTACTTTTACAGGTGGAGGCCTATATGTAGTTAATCATCATTAATAACCAAGTTCTTTATTTTTCATTGATAGAAGAATTAAGTACCAAATTAGGTTCTCACATATCCATGCTAAGTGCCTTGATGGCTGCATATAGGAAGTGTTCAATTAGACCCTGGCTGACCTGAACAAACAAGTTAATTGTGAGCCATATAGTTGCATAGCAAAAGAAAAGATAAAGTCTTAACTGTGTTGATGGGAATTACAAAGATAATTACCATGGAGGAGAACTTAGCAATGGAAGAGAACATACGGGCATATAAGAAGGGATATTCATTTACACCTGCAAATACCACGAGAGCACTATTTTATTAGAGATATCTCAACATCTACCTTAGTGCGCATCTATACTATATCCAATACAGCAAACCAGCAAACCTCACACATGTATCTCCATACCATGTAACCTAAAATCCAATTTGATCTACAAAACCAGATTTACCTGTTGCCATGTCTTCTGAAAGAATTTGTTCTAAAGTATTTCCTAAACTGACTTTAGTGATTTCAGGGACCTGAGAGGAAAATCCAACAAATAAGTAATTACTACAATATACACAGCAACATGAATCTTTCAGCCACTGAACTCTCTTTTATTTTTTAAGTTAACAAGCAGAAAGTCAGGAAATCACCATTTAAAGTATTATAAGTAACACGAACCTCAGCTTCAAGTAATTGTTCAGACACTGAAGCCAAAGCAAAAAGTGTGGCCTCCCTCATCTGCCAAAAGTAAGAGAATCAGGGGGCATCGTGCAAGAGTGTTACTCGTAAAATGCTTATATTGGTTTAGCCAAAGGAGGAATATGGAGCATTAAAAACCAATATTTTCCATATCGTGTGCAGTATGGAACGCAATTCTTGCTGCTGACAATCTTAGGGAATTAAGAAGGATTGTGGTGAGACGGTGCCATTGATGTGTAACAAGAGTGGCGAGGATACAGATCATCTCTTACTACAATGCAGGATTGCTACTCTCTGAACCCTGTTCTCTCATTAGTTGGGTATGCATGAGGACAATGTTGCCAATTGTGTACTGAAGGGTACAGAGAATAGGAAAAGAATTTGGGAGACAACTCTGCCGTGTCTTTTCTAGAAATTACACAATGAGAGTATTAGGAGGTGTTGTATTGAGCAGGATACGGGGAGTAAAGAAAGGTCATTTTTCTTGAATCACATATCTGGTGTAAAGACATTTTTCATTTTGTAACAGTTGAATAGGTCTGATAGAATAAAACCCCACACACCCATATTATAATATACTTCTAGAGACTATCTTGGTGTACTATGGATGAAATCATTTGACTTTACTAAACAAGATCAACCAATAGATTATAAGACTTCAAACTTTTCGTTCATAAAATGCAAATTATATGACTGATGTTGTAATTAAAAATAGATCACAATGAGCAAGTTAGAGTACTATTCACAGTTCGACAAAAGGTTGCTGATCCTAAATTGCTTGTCAGATTACTTCTTTATTACTCCTCAACTAGATTCTTCATTTACCTTAAGTTACTTATGATGGATCTTTCAAAACTCAGGCTGGAAGTAGAGCATACTCATGCTAGAGGCATTCACATATATAATACCCATACCAAAGACCATGTATAGCATAGAGCATTGAGAATACAGTTGAATTAGCTAATTAGCATCAAAGCTGTCAAAACATAGTCTTTTCCACTTACTTTCCACCAGCCCGAAGCACCAGATGCTTTTTCTTGCTGAGACTCGCTAAATCGCGCCTTCGCTGAGTCAATGATAGCATGAATTCCCTGTGTACCACAAGAACTAATGACTTCTTCCAGCAAAAGGGCACCTGGAATGAGTGTTTCATATCAAGTAAAGTACAGAATACAGCAATCCGACTGCATAGATACATCATGCGTAGAGTTGGCATAAGAGGCCTGAAACTCAACAATCAAATTGCACTAGATCAAAATCAAGAAGAAAGAAAGCACAGCCAGCAGTTAAGGTGCCCAAAACTGAGAAAACAACCCCCAAAAATCCTTTTTTTATTTGTTAGCATGAGCTTAAATTTTCTAACTTTAATACAAGAAAACAACTTAAATTTGAATATCTGATCCTTAAGTTTTCTATATGCAAACGGTCGACATTGAAATGAGAAACCTTCTCGCCGAGGAAAGTGAAACTGGCCTGCTTTACATCACTAGCACAAATTTGGTCTTGAGGGTAGGAAAAGTCAAACCCTCAACCACTTAAAAATATTGTCATATACTCATATATTAGTCAGTAAATTAGCGTCATAATATTCAACCTTGCGTACCAGACCACTGAAACACTAAGAGAGATAAACCAGTCTCTCATGGGGAAGCAGCTGCTAGAGTTCATGAATTAAATAAGTTCGCATTGTACATCCATGTACTTCTTGTGGTTAACTGTGCTTCGCATAAAGCTGTGAACTGATGACATTATTTAACCTTTAACTGAGTACAAGAATATGATGGCAAAAAATACCATTCAAAGATGAAAAGTAAACGTTATGTTTGGATAACATAAAACACAATTACCTACACAAACACACTAAAACACTAAACCTTCTAAATAAAATCTCATGTGTCTGATAATAGTTACCTTTGATGCAATACTATGTTAATGATCCTAAATGTGAAATAAATTGTACTTCCTACCCACACAGAGAGAGAAACAGAGAGACCTCAGGGGTGTGTGAAAAAGGGGGGAAAGTTAGCACCTAGAAACCACTTACCAGAAGCACGACAGCTGTAAGTATTATCATCCTCATCAGCAACATATTGATTGGCATCAATAGACCAGGTGTGAATCTGCGATCCAAATCGAAAGACAAGATAAACACAGACGACATATGGAAACTTTTTTTGTAGCTATAATTAAATAAGGCATATAAAAACAAATAAAAAGTTGTGATCAAATAGCAAACATAGAAGGTGGGAAAAAATAGCAAACATAGAAGTAGATGCATTGATTCCATGGGAAGGGAGATTAGTAAAAATAAAAATACTGCAGACTTGAAAGCAGACACAAAATCCTGCTATTAATAATCAGCACGACTGAAAAACAAGCTGCCATATATACTGAACCTAATATATATCTCCTGCAGTTTGGCAGACATGGAACCTGTTCCTTAATCTCTCTGAAGGTGCAGTGGGTAATACCAAGAATTAGAAGACATCTGAGATGGGCGAGGATATGCGTAAAAAACTCCGATACATCTTTTCCGGCATCAATAGAACTGATTGTAGAAAACCTTAACTTCAAAGTACCTTTATGGGTCGAATCAATTCCTTGGGTGGAGGAAGTTGGCCGGAAAAGTGACCGAGAAGGTGATCGGAGAAGAGGAGAAGATCATCGGAAAGTTTCTCAGAACTCGAAGAGTCTCATTAATGAGAGACAAACAGCACCTTCGAGTTCCAAGGCAAAGGAAATTATGAGATCGGAGGCGCGTGAGATACGTGTGCCAAGAATTTTTAATAACTTAAATTCGAGTTTGGGGATGGGCCACGCGTCGATTAAAGGGAAGAATCAGGTGTTATTTAATAAATGTGGGCCCTCAAATATTTCTAATGCAAACAAGGCAGGTTACAATAATGGGCTGAAGGGCTCTTATATTTCAAAACAAAATTCAGGCCCAAAAGAGGGTTTTAATCAGAAAAAAATGGGCCAGAAAGTTTGTTATAGAGTAAAAGTGGTCGACCCATGTATCCAAAATCCCTTTTTAATGCTGGAGATCTAGAATTATCCAATTCCTTCGACCCTTTAGTTGTTGAAGTTGAGGCGATAAAAACAAAAACATTTTCTCCAGATAGGAAGGTCATGGAAGATATTCAGCAAAAAGAAGACCCAAACGAGAGATTCTGGGCAATTGAAATGGTAAGCAACTCAGAGAGGAAAGAAGATAAGAATCTGGGGAATCTTCTACCTGAGGAAGATACCCCAAGCATCAATGAGATATGGTGGAGAATCTGATGAATAATTTTTCCAATAGCGAACAAGAAATTGACGAAGCTTTGCTTAACTATGAAGAGAGACTGGAAGTTGAAGAAGAAGCAGAAGTTGATAAAGCCCAGGATATTTTGATGTTGCCATGGTATGAGAATCAGGCGTTGAATATCGAGCAGAAGTTAATGCAATTGCAAGCATCGGTCTGGGTAAAAAGAAACATGACAAAAATTAGCAAGCAATTGGGGATAAAGATAGAAGACATTGGGGAAAAGCTTATGGAGCTCCTTATGAGGATCGATAGTGAAAGACCAAAAAAATCTTCTTCATCTGCTTCAGTGAGTACTGTTTCTCCCAGCAAAAAATGTGAAAGGGAACTGAAATTACTAGAGTTTGGAGTGGGCTTTGGAGGCGATACATCTAAAGGGGGGAGAGGAAAGGGAAGGAGAGCATTTCCAGTTGATCTATGAATTTGAAAATAATATGTTGGAATGTGAGGGGTGTTAACAAGTTAGAAAAAAAAAGAGCTGGTCAAATTAGTGTTAGGTAAATGGAAGGCTGATATTGTGTGCTTGACAGAAACAAAAATGAAAAAGATAAATCTAGATTGCATCAGACTGATTGGTGGATCAAGGTGGACTGAGTGGATTGAAATGGAAGCACAGGGTAACAGTGGTGGGATTGTCATATTCTGTGATAAAAGAAGATGGAAATGTTTGGAGCACATTAAGGGTCAACATTCGGTCACAATCTTACTAGAAGAAGAAAAATCTGGATACCAATATGCTTTTACGGGAGTTTATGGTCCTTGTGATAGGAAAGAAAGGAAAGGCTTATGGAAGGAATTGGCTGCAATTAATGGAATTATGGCACAACTGTGGGCAGTGGGGGGAGATTTTAATGTAATTAGGTTTGAAGAGGAGAAGAGGGGAAGAGCCAAGAACACAAGAGCTATGAGAGTTCTCAAAATTTATTCATGATCTCTCTTTGATTGATCTCCCACTTCATGGAGGTTCTTATACTTGGTTTAGAGGGAAAAACAGTCAGAGTGCTTCCAGGATTGACAGATTCTTATTATCTGAAGATTGGGATGAACATTTTAAATTTGTAAAACAGAGGGTTCTTCCTAGAACTACTTCAGATCATTGCCCAATTTTATTAGAATGTGAAGACTGGAGAAAAGGAAAATGGTACTTTAAATTTGAAAATATGTGGATGGAGCATAAAGGGTTCTTAGAACTAATTGACAATTGGTGGAAATCTTACAATCTTCAAGGTGATCCTGATGTTGTTCTTGCAAAGAAATTTAGACTTTTGAAAGGTGATTTAAAAAAATGGAATAAAGAGGTTTTTGGTAAATTGGAGGATAGGAAAAATAAGGCATTGGCCAGACTGGAAGAAATTGATCATGGTATGGGATTTGATCAGGATGATGAAAATGATTCAGAAAGAAATTCTATCATGATGGAGCTGGAGGAATTGGCAAAAGCTGAGGAGATCTCATGGAGACAAAAGTCCAGATGCATATGGCTTAAGCAAGGGGATAAAAACACTAAGTTTTTTCAGAGACAAGCCAATGCCCATAAAAGATTCAATTGTATTGACAAGATAGAAATTGATGGAAAGTTGGTGGATGATGATAACAGAATCAAATCACATATTCAGAAATTCTATGAGAAATTGTTCAACGAAACTGAAGAATGGAGGCCAAGATGGGAAGATGATACTTTGATGACTCTTTCTGATGATGACAAGGAGTGGCTGCAGAAACCTTTTTCTATAGAAGAGTTGGAAAATGTTATTAAATCATTCAGAGGGGAGATAAAGCACCAGGACCTGATGGCTTCAATCTTTATTTCTTCCAAAAGTGCTGGAATACAATTAAGAATGATGTGTGGCAAACTGTGGAGGCTTTTTATAAAAAAGGTTCCTTTATCAGAAGTATGAATTCTACTTTCATTGCATTGATCCCCAAGAAAAAGGGAGCTATAGAGGTGAAAGATTTTAGACCTATTAGTCTGTTGGGAAGTGTATATAAGATCATTGCAAAACCACTGGCAGAAAGACTTAAATTGGTAATTGATAAAGTAGTATCAAATAGCCAGAATGCATTTATTAAGGGCAGGCAAATAATAGATGCTGCTATGATTGCTAATGAGAGTGTTGATTATCTGTTGAGAATGAAGAAAAGAGGTGTTGCTTGCAAATTGGATCTTGAGAAAGCTTGTGACCATGTGAATTGGTCTTGTCTATTAAATATTCTAAGGCAAATGAACTTTGGAGACAGATGGATTGACTGGATCAAGTACTGTGTATCTAACGCGAGTTTTTCTGTGTTAATAAATGGAAATCCCCAGGGTTATTTTAGATCTCAAAGGGGTTTGAGACAAGGGGACCCTTTGTCCCCATATTTGTTCACTTTGGTGATGGAAGTTTTTAGTAGGATGTTAATGAAGGCAGAGAAATTGGGATGGATTAAAGGGATGCATTTTGGCAGATTTGGTGATAATAGAGTCAGTTTCTCATATTTTATATGTTGATGACACCCTTCTCTTTTGTGAAGCAGAGAAAGAGCAAATTCTATACCTAAAAGGAGTTCTGCAAGTTTTTCAAGCAGTGACTGGATGAAGAACTAATCTGGCCAAAAGTAGTATATTTAGCATTAATGCTGATGATACAGTTGAGAAGTTAGCTGCTATCTTGGGTTGTAAGGTTGAGAGATTTCCAACAGTATATCTTGGGCTACCTCTGGGTGCTAGAAAAAATGATCAGAACATGTGGCAAGGGGTTTTGGATAGATGTGCAAATAAGTTGGTTCCCTGCAAGAAGCAATATTTATCTATGGGAGGTAGAGTCACATTGATAAAAAGTGTGTTAGATGGAATGCCAACCTACTTGATGTCCCTCTTTGCTATGCCTGTAGCAGTGGAGAAAAAAATAAACACCGTGAGGAATAATTTTCTATGGGATGGCAATGCTACTAAAAAGAAAATGCAATTAGTCAAATGGCAAGTGGTGTTAAATGATAAAGAAGGGGGTGGTTTGGGGATAAGGAATTTGAAAGCCCACAATAAGAGCCTACTTTTTAAATGGTTATGGAGATTTACTCATGAAGGGGATAAGGTATGGAAGAAGCTGATAAGTGCTATTTATGGAATCAAGGCTGATTGGAGACCTTCCTCTTTACATTTGAATGCAAAAGGAGGTATCTGGAAGTGTATTAGTAAACTTTGGGAAGAATTTCTGAAATATACAAAGCTGGAAGTTGGGAATGGACAAAGAATTAGATTCTGGACAGATTTATGGATAGGGGAGGAATGCTTGAAATCTAAGTATCCTTCTCTATTCAATTACTCCCTTAATAAGGGAGGTGTGATTGCTGATTTTTTCACAGGATCAGGTTGGCAAGTGGAGCTCAGAAGAAACCTGAACGATTGGGAGATAGAAGACTATTGTTTCTTACTTCAGCAGCTTGACTCAGTCTCAATTAATCATAGTAAGATGGATGCACTGATCTGGGCAGAAGAAAAGGATAAAAAGTTTTCAGTCAGAAGTTGTTACAATATGCTGATTAAGCAGTCAAGACACAGGGTTAATAATTGGCCATGGAAGATGATATGGAAGACAAAAGCTCCAGCTAAGGTGGCATGCTTTGGTTGGATAGCAACTTGGGAAGCATGTTTGACACAAGACAATTTGCAAAAAAGAGGATTTAATCTTAGCAATAGATGCTATTTGTGTGAAGGAGATCAAGAATCAGTGAATCATATTCTGCTTCATTGTAGAATTGCTAGACAATGCTGGGATTTATTCTTAAACATCTGTGGAATCTCTTGGGTAATTCCACCGACTGTTAGGAGCTTGTTGGAAGAGTGGCATAGTCAAAGAGTACCTAGAAGACTGAAGCAAATATGGAGAACCATCCCATTATGCATCTTCTGGACTTTATGGCTGGAAAGGAACCGGGCTTGTTTTGAAGGACATAGGGAGCACATTTTTAGAATTAGAAACAAATGTATTCACGACTTGTTTTATTGGCGTAAAAGTAGTGTATCAATGGAACATCAAAAGTTTTTAGAATTTCTGGATTTACTAGGAGGCCTATAGAATATGGCTGTTTTTGGGTGTTTTCTGTAACTTTTTGTACCATCTTGGTACCTTATGAATAAAACTTTTACCTTATCAAAAAAAAATGTGACTAGCTAGAGAGTGCAGAGAATGAAGATGCAGCGCCCAAAATTTGGAACAGATCAGAAGTGCAAGAGTCTGTTAAATTTAGATGTTTACAATCTTTAACATTTTGGTGCAACTTGAATAATATAAATCACTTCGACACACTCATGACTTCCTTAACTCCACACACTTTGGAAAGACAACCATATCACCAGCACTTGGTGTTGTCTCAGTGAATACTGAATAGAGTATATTTACCAAATAACAACAACCCAGTGTATTCCCACAAGTGAGGTCTGGGGAGGGTAGGATGTACGCAGCCTTACCCCTACCTTCCGGTAGATTGTTTCCGGTAGACCCTCGACTAGAGAAAAGATGGAAGAAGCATTGATAGCAAGTAACAACAATACAGGATAATTAGAAAACTAAATCCAAGATAGCAAAAGAGAAAGATGAAAGAAGTACTGATAGCAAGTAATAATAGTGCAAGATATGTAGTGATAGCAAATTAAGGGAGTACTTATGGCAAGTAATAGCAGTACAAGATATATGGTACTAGCAAACTAAGGATAAAAGTGATACCATACTAACACTAATAATATTGCACTAAGGAAGACAACGGGAAACGCTCGACTACCTACTTATATATATATATATATAAAATCTATAAGACAGCCTTGTAGTTGGTCATCTAAAATAAAACAAGAACTTCATTACATGAATAACATATGAAATGCAAACACAATTTTTTTTAATGATAGCATGATGAGGATAAGAAAGAAGACAACCAAGAAACTGGTAATCGTGACGTCCTAAAACCTAATTCAACCTTGGTAAGGAAGAAATAACTTTTATGAGTGCTCTGTTAGCATCCCCTCACTTAGATGTCCACTGTCTACTGGGTGAACTCATACGAATATTTTTTCCCCTCTAATTGCTGTTAAATAGTTTTCCATAATCAATGTAGACAAAGCATGAAATCAAGTCAAACCCCAAGTTTTAAATAACCAATAAAACAAAGAAATTGCATCTTTAAGTCAAAGCATAAGATACCAAGAGGATCACAAGGGAAATACTCTAGGATGCACAGGCACCATGACCACATTGTTCTTGGGTGAGTGACACACCATCTCCGCCACCTCCCCCGGTTTGGAAATTAGAAGCCAAAAGGCCACAAAACCCACAGTAAGTAGCGTCTACTTCCATAACAAACAGTAGCTCCAAAACTTAGCATGTTTAAAATTCAGATACACTCGTTAAAAGGTTAATCATCTAATTTGTTAAGGTTATTCAAGCATTCTTTGATCAGAGGTTTTGACTGATGATTATTTCTTTTTTAGCATGCCGAGATAAGTTAAAGATAAGTGTTTTCTCGTTCTTTTACGCCATTATAGACCAGATCTGCACAATCATAGCTTGAAAAAGGAAACTATTATTACCTGTTGATCTGTTGTCTGCATAAAGGCAATAGTATAGTAAACCAACTCCTTTACATTGCTCCCCACTACCTACAATGATATCTCCAACTGTCAACCGTCATCAACCATTATTATAAATAAGAATGCACAGACAACTAAAGAAAGTTATGCAACACACCTTTACAAATTTGGGGCTGCCCAAAATAGTCAATAGAAACTCAAATAACTGCAAGACCACAAGAAAAAATGTTTTACTCATTTAGATAAAGCTAAAACAAAAGAAAGCACAAGATAAGAATCTCCAATTTAAGAATCAAACTGTGAGAAGGCACGGGAGAATATATGTTATTGATATATTGAATCAATAAATACAATACAAGAGGTCCCTATTTATAGCTATACACTACAAGGAGATATTACTCCTCTTCCAATGTGGGACAAGACTACACTATACATATTTATAAACTAACACTCCCCCTCAAGCCGGTGCATACACATCATATGTACCGAGCTTGTTACACATGTAACTAATACGAGAACCAGTAAGAGACTTAGTGAAAATATCTGCTAGTTGATCATTCGACTTTACAAACTTTGTAACAATATCTCCTGAAAGTATTTTTTCTCTGACAAAGTGACAGTCGATCTCAATGTGTTTAGTCCTCTCATGGAACACCGGATTTGACGCAATATGAAGAGCAGCTTGGTTATCACACACTAGTTCCATCTTGCTGATTTCTCCGAACTTTAACTCCTTGAGCAACTGCTTGACCCAAACTAACTCACACGTCGCCATAGCCATGGCCCGATATTCGGCTTCGGCGCTAGATCGAGCAACTACATTCTGTTTCTTGCTCTTCCACGAGACCAAATTACCTCCTACTAGAACACAATATCCAGACGTAGAACGTCTATCAAAAGGTGATCCTGCCCAATCAGCATCTGTGTACCCAACAATCTGCTCGTGGCCTCGATCCTCGAATAGTAATCCTTTGCCTGGAGCTGACTTTATATACCGAAGAATGCGAACAACTGCATCCCAGTGACTATCACATGGAGAATCCATAAACTGACTTACAACACTTACAGGAAAAGAAATGTCAGGTCTAGTCACTGTGAGGTAATTCAATTTGCCAACCAACCTCCTATATCTTGTAGGGTCTCTAAGAGGCTCCCCATGTCCAGGCAGAAGCTTAACATTCGGATCCATAGGAGAGTCAACAGGTCTGCAACCCATCATTCCAGTCTCCTCAAGAATGTCTAAGGCATACTTTCGTTGTGAAATAACAATACCTAAGCTAGACTGAGCGACCTCAATACCTAGAAAATACTTCAATCTGCCCAGATCCTTAGTCTGGAAGTGCTGAAAGAGATGTTCCTTCAGATTAGTAATACCATCCTGATCATTACCAGTAATAACAATATCATCAACATAAACCACTAGATAAATACACAGATTAGGAGCAGAATGCCGATAAAACACAGAGTGATCAGCCTCACTACGAGTCATGCCGAACTCCTGAATAATTGTGCTGAACTTACCAAACCAAGCTCGAGGGGACTGTTTCAAACCATATAGTGACTTGCGCAATCTACACACACAACCATTAAACTCCCCCTGAGCAACAAAACCAGGTGGTTGCTCCATATAAACTTCTTCCTCAAGATCACCGTGGAGAAAAGCATTCTTAATGTCTAACTGATAAAGAGGCCAATGGCGTACAGCAGCCATGGACAAAAAGAGACGAATAGATGCTACTTTAGCCACGGGAGAGAAAGTATCACTATAATCAAGCCCAAAAATCTGAGTATATCCTTTTGCAACAAGACGAGCCTTAAGCCGATCAATCTGGCCATCCAGGCCGACTTTGACTGCATAAACCCAACGACAACCAACAGTAGACTTACCTGCAGGAAGAGGAACAAGCTCCCAAGTGTCACTCGCATGTAAAGCAGACATCTCGTCAATCATAGCATGTCGCCATCCTGGATGAGATAGTGCCTCACCTGTAGACTTAGGGATAGAAACAGTGGACAAAGAAGATATAAAAGCATAATGTGGTGACGACAGACGATGATAACTTAAACCGACATAGTGGGGATTAGGATTAAGTGTGGATCGTACACCTTTGCGGAGTGCAATTGGTTGACTAAGAGGAGACAAGTCCGCAGTAGGTGCAGAATCTGATGCGGGGTGTGAATCACCTGGGCCTGATGCTGGATGTGGACGACGATGATAAGTCAAGAATGGTGGAGCTGCAGAAGGTTGAACTGGATTATGTGGAGGAACTGGAGCTATAGGTGGTGGAGCTACAACCGGAATTGTAGGTGGTGGAACTGGAGCTATAGGTGGTAGAGCTACAACTGGAGCTATAGGTGGTGGAGCTACAACTGGAGTTGTAGGTGGTGGAGCTGGAGTGACTGAATCTCCAAAAGATGAAACTGGTAGTACCTCAGAAATATCTAAGTGATGACCTGAACCTGTGAAGTATGATTGGGTTTCAAGGAAGGTAACATCATCGGACATAAGGTACCGCTGAAGGTCAGGAGAGTAGCATCGATACCCCTTTTGTGTTCTCGAGAAACCCAGAAATACGCACTTAAGAGCACGAGGAGCTAACTTATCTGTTCCCGGAGTAAGGTTATGGACAAAACAAGTGCTTCCAAAGATACGGGGTGGAAGAGAGAACAAAGGTAAGTGGGGAAACAAGACAGAGAATGGAACTTGGTTCTGGATAGCTGAAGATGGCATACGATTAATAAGATAGCAAGATGTAAGAACGGCATCCCCCAAAAACGCAACGGAGCATGAGATTGTATGAGTAGGGTACGAGCAGTTTCAATAAGATGTCTATTTTTTCTTTCAGCTACCCCATTTTGTTGAGATGTGTACGGACAAGATGTTTGATGAATAATCCCATGAGATTTCATAAATTGCTGAAATGGGGAAGACAAATACTCTCGGGCATTATCACTACGAAATGTGCGAATAGAAATCCCAAATTGATTTTGAATTTCAGCGTGGAAGGTCTGGAAAATAGAAAACAGCTCAGATCGATTTTTTATCAAAAATATCCAAGTGCACCTGGAATAATCATCAATGAAACTAACAAAGTAGCGGAATCCTAAGGTGGAACTGACCCGACTAGGACCCCAAATATCTGAATGGACTAAAGTAAAAGGTGACTCTGCTCGATTATCAAGACGTCGAGGGAAATGGGAGCGGGTATGCTTACCAAGCTGACATGACTCACACTCTAGAGCTGACAAGTGAGATAAACCAGATACCATTTTCTGAAGTTTTGACAAACTGGGATGTCCCAACCGTTTATGTAATAAATCTGGTGAATCAGTAACAGGACAAGTTGTAGAAGGAAGACAAGATGTGAGTCCATGTGATTTAGCAAGGATAAGGTAATAAAGTCCGTTTGATTCACGCCCGGTACCAATGATCCGCCCCGTACTGCGTTCCTGTATAAAAACATGGTCATCAAGAAATAAAACAGCGCATTTAAGTGATTTGGCTAAGCGACTAACAGCTATGAGATTAAAAGGACTATTGGGAACATAAAGGACTGAATCTAAAGGTAAGGAAGGAAGTGGGCTTGCTTGACCTATTGCAGTTGCCATGGTTTGAGACCCATTGGCCATTGTGACTTTTGGAAGAGATTGAGAATACGAAATAGTAGTGAAAAGAGATTTGTTACCAGAAATATGATCTGATGCACTTGAATCAATGACCCAAAACTCAGAGGATGAAGATTGGGAGAAACAAGTCACGCTATTACCTGTTTGAACAACAGAAGCTATCTCAGACGATGTCTGCTTACATGCTTTATACTGAAGGAACTCAATATACTCTGCTAAAGAAACCATCCGACTATTCAAAGCATCGGTCCCCATGTCGCTACAATTTGTAGTAGTAGCTGAAGAAATAGCTTGAAAAACACTGTTTACAGAAGTAAAACAGAACACTGTACTACACCGGAACACTGTTCACGTCGGAAACACTGTAGCTCGCCGGAAAATTCCAAAGTTGTCGGAATTTGTTGTAACCAGGATGGATAGACTCGGAATTCCTTTGTGAGCAAGCTGTCCTGAAGAAATATTTTCAAAAAAAAAATGGCCAGAAAGTGGCCGGAACCCTCGCCGGAAAAGTTATTTCCGACACGTGGAGGAGCGTGGCGGCTTTTCTGTCGGATAAAATTTCAAGGGGTTGGTAGTCGGAGGGTGATCTACCTGATGATGGTGTTGGTTTTAGCACAACACCGACAAAAAGTGACTTTCACTTAGACAAGCCTTAGGTCACCGGAAAAATTACACGATGACTAAGTTCTTTCTTCCCGGTTAACGCTGGAATGACGCACAGCGATCTTTTCTCACTAATGCTCTGATACCATGTGAGAAGGCACGGGAGAATATATGTTATTGATATATTGAATCAATAAATACAATACAAGAGGTCCCTATTTATAGCTATACACTACAAGGAGATATTACTCCTCTTCCAATGTGGGACAAGACTACACTATACATATCTATAAACTAACACAAACAAATAATTTGAAGATCAAATTACGGTTCTGCTTACATATGAAAGAGGAAAAAGAAGATTTAATTTTCCATAGTCAAAGAACATAACCTTAACAATTCAAATTGTTGCAACAGATACAAGTTGCGCCTGCAATCTAAAAGTCTGAAACTTTTGTTTTTACTAAAGCCAGACAGGTGGATCTAGGATTTCTATAATATGGGTGGACCATTTAAGAAAGGAGGGAAAAAAGTAGTAAGTGGGAATTGATCCCTGCTACTTTAGGTGAATAACTCAACAATCAACCAAGTGCACCATTTAACTTCTTTGGAGCATGGGTGCCAGCAAATATATTAGATCGATTTTAGAAACTAGGTAAATTAGGTTTAAATCCGCCCCTGAAGCCAGAAATCATTTAAATGAGCTTTGACTAGTGATTATTAGATTACAACAGAGCTCGGTCTCTTTTACCTGGATGATGAATGATTCAAGACTTTGTTCTGCACCATCAGAATCATATCTCCCATCATAAGGATCTTCTATTCCTTCGATCGATGATCGTGTATACACTCCTAGAGATGATACAAATGACTGCCACAATGGCCCCATAAAAACTGAAATGAAGTAGGATAACAAAAAATAATAGCCAGAAATGTCAGCATATTTTACCATCTATGCTTGGCAATATCACTTTAACATAGAATATAAAGGAGTAACCTAGTCCTGGAGAATAGATGAGGATAACAACAACAACCCAGTGTAATCCCACAAGTGGGGTCTAGGGAGGGTAGGATGTACGCAGCCTTACCCCTACCCTGGAAGGGCAGAGAGACTGTTTCTGATAGACCCTCGGCTAAAGAAAGGAGAATAGATGAGGATACTAACCCCTAAATTGACTTTCCATGAGGCTTGGGAAGTTCTGGAGGAACTGATTCAAGCACTTTATAACCTATACGTAACGAGGGGAAGTTATAATCTATGACACAAAGTATGAAATACAGAATCACACAAAAAAAAAAAAAAATCAACCTCCATCCTGATGCTCCAATCATCAGGGTCTTCAGATTGCACTGGATGTTCCAGTATAGAAGAGAATTGTTTGATCCAAGATTGAAGCATAGGTGACATCATTGCAGTCGTCTCCGTCTTAACACAAAGGATAACCAATGATGATATAATAACTCAATGTTATAAGCTTCAAATATTTTTCGCAGAACGAAAATACCTTATACACACCGCTCATAGCCCCCAGCATTGAGGTACAAGCATAAACTATTGAAAGAGCCTTCATGCGCAGAGGTTTCTCATAGATCTGCACAAAAACAGAGGAACCTGAAGAGCAGTGCTTTCTGGGTGACACAAGAGAAGCAAAAGAATTAAAGAAATTACTAACCACTACCATTTGTCAGAGACTAAAGATATCTACTTCTACAAATTCAAGTTAAGATATCTACTTCAAAGAACAGCCAAAGGAAAGCCACAGTAAACTTAATTAACCTGAGGTGATGAAACAATTGCGTGCAAGCAGGGAAACAAAACAGGAACAAGTTTTGGAACCATCATATCATCCAAATCCGCCGATACAAGAGCTAAGCACCTCAAAGCTCCATGAACTGCACAATTTGAACATCACGTCTAAATTAGTTTTAAACAGTCAGCAAAACAAGGGTACCAACCAGTAAGTTGCATGACAATTCAAATGACTAAAACAAGGTTATTACAAACAGCAAAGAAAAGGGTGCCAACCAGTAAGTTGCATGACAATTCAGATGACCAAAACAAGTTGATTACAATCCCTTAACTTCATGATAAAGTGAAGCAAATGACTCACCAGCATTCATGTTTGTTTGGTCAGAGATACACTTCATTAGTGACGGTAAAAGGTCAGGCCAGTCTTCTGGCCAATCATAATGGGCAATAGATGCCACAGACATACCAATGGCCGTGCAGATCTTTCTATGAGGATCATCGAGCAACGGCAACAGCAGGCCACGTATAGCTACCTGATAAAACTCACAGAATTACACCACGGATCTGTACTGAGAAAGTGAAAAAACAGAGCTTCCCTAAACACCTGAGATGTAATCCCAAAGATACTATACGATCTAGATCCTCATAAAGTAGGTGATGCAGGAAGGAAGTTTGACTTACTGCGATCCTGAATAATCAATATTTTCAATACATTTTAGGTTCAAGCATGAGCCATATCTCTTTCTCAATCTAGCTAGAGGTTTCTTCCTTTTTGAATCGATAACTTTTATAAACAAGATGACACTGAGTAAATATCCTACTGTTATATCGATCTAAACTTTGATTTTTTCACACTCCAACCATAAGTTGTTATTACATTGATTACCATAGTTCCTGAAGTTCTACAAAAGAAAGCGGTATGATCGCAAAGGTTACCCCACTCAATCTTTATCTTTCTACCAAAAATAGTAGAGACCCAAGCCAAGCTTTCTCAAAGGTTAAAACTGCATTGCACAATATACATGCCTTTTAAGAAGGAAGAAAAAGCGATTTTTTAAGGTCTTAACCTGAAAGATACCTACAAAGCCTACAGTCGCCTCTCAATTATTGGTCCCTACAAGAATCAGAAGGGGGCGCAGTCAGTGCAAATATGAAAAAACATCTACGGCATCTGAAGGGGTGTAGTCAGTGCAAACTAACGGAAAAGACTCTGTCTGTACTGCTCTGTTCTTCTTATTCTAAACCCCGAACTGCCTCTACAGAAAATTAGAGAATATATCATGATGATCCAGAACAAACTAATCAGTGGTTCTACATTTAATAGCACAAACTAACCAAAAGAGCAAAAGGTTAATAACAGTAACATTAAGTTAATCCCATATATTAAAGATCCGCAAAATGTCTTAAAATTTTAATTTCAAAGAGGCGATAATGTTGTTAAGAAAATTGTAAAACATTTAGCAGATGAAACAGAAATCCAAGGACAAGGGAAACAGGAAGAGAGACCTTTTCATCACTTGAAACAACAGGATGTTCAAAACCCTCCTCGTCTTCCTGCCAGTGTTTCTTTATAAACTGCTTTAGAATTACAGCAGCTAGGTAAAAGCAAGTTAAGCTTACAAGGCCAAAAGGAAGCAAAAAAGACAATCAACGAAATCGACATGCATAAGCCTAGTCCATCATGGATTATCACATTGGTACAACTTGAAAGGAAAGAAAAGAAGCTAATATATATTTCTGTAATAAGAACAGGATATTTGACGTAATCCCAAAGATAGCTCTCTCCTTGCCGCAATTCTACACAATGCGCTTCCGAAACCTTCAAGAGAAGACAGAATTGACAAAGATTAAAGTTTCTCCCGTCTTTAGAAAAATTGTCAAAGAAATTAAATAAATTCATGAAGAATCCTTCAATATCTAAACCCAGCCACGTTTATAGATCAGCAAAATTCACACACATGGCAAAAGTTTAGTTCTGGACATGTAATCTTTGGCAGTAGTCAAGACTTAATGGATTGTTATACATGTTCGTAGATAAGTAATACTTCGTGCTTTGACGATTTCTCCTCTCTTTTTTCTCACTTGGAAAATATGCTATCAAGAAAGATAAGTTCACTCGTCCAAGTTGTAAAGAGAAAAATAATATTAAAAGTTACTAGGTTACTATAAAACAATGGCCAGATTTGACTAAAACGTATTAATAATGTACAAACAAGATATTTGACCAAGTTCCTCACAATGCAATAACCAGCACATCAACACATTCTTTTTGCTCTTTCTTTAAAAAACTCTGAATTTCAGTCTTGGGATTTGAAACTTATAACTGCTCCTATCTTTCTTCAAGTTTCTAAATTCCGACAAAAGCCATATATGTCATGTTAAATGTCCATATCCACTATGTATCTTGACAGTCTGCAAGTAGCAAAATACTGTAATATTGCAAATGTCCAAACCTTGACATGCATTAATTTTAAAAATTATAACAGAGGAATTTTTGAAAGAAAATCTTTATAAAACGAGGGGCCCATGGAGCCTAAATCTATAAGTAGTTCCATCTTTGTGACCTCCATTATCCAACAAATCTGTATAAAGAGATCTCCCTAGACCAAAGAAAGTAGGGGATAATAAAGAAATCTGTATAAAGAGAGTAGCACCATGCCCTCTAACACTAAATTGGTCAATCACATTCAAACTAACATTAGGAGTATATCTCCCTAGACCAAATATATCTCCAACACTGCATACACGAACCCCTCCTTTCAAAATACACTACACAGCAGCTTCTCTCCTTCAAACACTGGTAGCACCTCTTCATTCCGGCACCAGACGCCGGCTCCCGGTAAGTACTTACATTCCGCAGTTCATATCTTTAACATGAAGCAAAAAGTGTCATCCCTCTGATGTATCATTTTCAGTTACAAACTAAATTGCTGTAAGGTGGGAAAGTATGCTTCTTGTACTGCTCCAGATTCAGACAGAAAGGAAAATTCATGAAAGATTTTCCAAGTGCATTTCAACTGTCTGGACATTGAAATATCGTTAACCAATCTCAAAATCACCCAATAAGCGGACTCAATCGAATAGCAAAAGTAGCCATCTCTGACTTCAGTTTCACCTTTTAGGATCTCTAAGACAAGGTTTAATTTTGAACAGCAGTTAATTTCTACTTGAACTTAGTATTTCACACTTCAACACTATTCAAACAGCACATTATGCAAAATCAAAACTTTTTAAGAGAATAAAGCCCTATAAGCATCTCCGTAGCAACTCAAACACAAAAGGGTACCTCAAATCTTTGACATGAACAGTTAGCTTCTAAACTCTTTTTCTGTTTTGATAACCAAGAAACCTCCGAGGTCCAGTAACGCATGGTTCGAAAGTTGGTGTATAATGGGTCTGCCCTTCTAGTCTTCTCTGCTTAAATACCAGGCTTTTGTTTGCGACACAGTTCAAACCCATGATGTGTCCCCTATCCACACATCACGTATTACACTCTTACCATTAGACCAAAACCTTGCCCTCCAGTATGTTTTTAAACTTGAAGTCAAGAATTTGTACTTTAACACCATCCCAACTGACACATTCTCCAAAAACTTCCAAATAGAAACTCACAGAAACTACTCCACAATCAAAACTTTCCATACATATGAGACATTTAAGCATCTTCCAAGCAACACAAACTCAAAAATTAATCACCCCTGCTAAGTTTTTAGCATGGCTGCACCCAACACATCTATTTATTGAAATAAAACACAACAGAACAAATTTAAAGAATTCATATAGCTGACCCCAACAAATTTTGTGATCATTCTCTTAAACTACTCCAAGATCAAAACTTCACATAAATAAGAGACCCTTAAGCATCTTCCAAGCAACTCAAACACAAAAACTAACAATGCCCCGCTAATGTAGTAGCATGCATGCACCCCACACATCGATTTATCAAATAAACATAACATATAAAGAATTCATATAGCTGATGCCAACTAACTTGTGATAATTTCTATTAATAACCGTTACAGTAAATTGAAGGGGGTAAAAAAAATCCAAACTTTACATAAATTACAGACCTTTAAGCACAACTTCCAAGCAACTCAAACACAAAAATCGACCAATCCCACTAACTCTTTAGCAATATAAAAAAATCATATAGCTGACGCCAACTAAATTGTGATCGATTATACATTAAAATCAGTTAAAGTAAAATTGAAGGGGTTAAATAAAAAAAGATAAATTACCAGGTTGAAGGGTGGCTTGTTGAAGAGAAGTTTCAGCAAAAGAACGGACTTGTTGATTTGGGTCAAGAGTTGCATTTAAACAGTTGATAAGCCATTGTTGATCTTGATCCATTGAATTTATAACACACCTAATTCTCTGCTGTTTGAAAGGTTTTTTGCTATATGGGTGTCAGTCACTGTGTGTGTGTGTGTTGGAAATGAAGAATGAGACAACTTCACACTTTCTTGGGGCAAATGGGAGGGAATTTGGGTTTTTGTAATGTGGGGGTGTTTATATGTCTCGTTAGGGTTTTGTCCGGTTTAATTTCAGCAACTGGTATCACTTCTTGCCCGACCGGGTTCACCAGCCCCAGCGGCTTTTTCCCCTAACCCAGCTGCTTCTCACTATTAAATTTTAGGTATCATTACGCAAATAGTAGGCTGGATTTATTATTTGCTTTCGTTAGTATAGTCGATATACATAAACTATATATTTATTATACATAATTATATTATTTTATACTTGAATTATATATATATTATATATTCATTCACTATTTTTAATCAATCAATTTGGTAAGCGACTATTTAGGTTAATTGATCGAAATTTTTAATAGACAACAACGGAAAGTGGCCAAATACATAAACGCCCCAAACTTGTCTGATACTTTCATTTTGACACGTAAAATAACGGGGGAAGTGCACAGATAGCCACTGATTAAATATGTCTTTACTTTTTAGTCATTATTTTAAATGTGTTTACTCTTTAGCCAGTGCTTAATAATTTTTTACCCGCGCGGACAAAAATACCCTTGTGCTAGACATAGGTGTTGTGTAAATATTAAGGACATGGTGTCCTTAACTTCATGAATGTTGTGTAAATATTTAGGACAAAGTGTCCTGTATTTGCATCTTCTGCTGCTAAACTTTAGGACATCATGTCCTTAACTTCATATGTGTAGTGTAAATGTTAAGGACATGGTGTCCTTAACTTCACGTGTGCAATGTAAATGTTAAGGACATAATATCATTAACTTGTATTTGCAACTCCTGTTGTTAAACTTTAGGACATCATATCCTTATCTTCATATGTATAGTGTAAATATTAATGGCATGGTGTCCTTAACTTCATGTGTGTAATGTAAATGTTAAAGACATAATGTCCTTAACTTGTATTTGCACCTCTTGTTGTTAAACTTTGTGACATCATGTCCTAACTTCCTATGTACAGTGTAAGTGTTAAGGACGTGGTGTCCTTAACTTCATGTGTTCATTGTAAATGTTACGGACATAGTATCCTTAACTTTATGAGTGATGTGTAAATATTAAGGACAAAGTGTCATATATTTGCACCTTCTGCTGATAAACTTTAGGACATCGTGTCATTAACTTCATATGTGCACTATAAATGTTAAGGATATGGTGTCCTTAATTTCATGTGTGTAATGTAAATGTTAAGGACATAATATCATTAACTTGTATTTGCAACTTCTGTTGTTAAACTTTAGGTCATCATATCCTTAACTTCATATATATAGTGTAAATGTTAAGGACATAGTGTCCTTAACTTCATGTGTGCAATGTAAATGTTAAAGACATAGTGTCTTTGACTTCATATGTGCAGTGTAAATGTTAAGGACATGGTGTCCTTAACTTCATGTGTGCAATGTAAATGTTAAGGACATAGTGTCCTTAACTTCATGAGTGATGTGTAAATATTAAGGACACGGTGTCCTTAACTTCATATGTGCTGTGTAAATGTTAAGGACATAATATCATTAACTTGTATTTGCAACTTCTGTTATTAAACTTTAGGACATCATGTCCTTTAACTTCATATGTGCAATGTAAATATTAAGGACACGATGTCCTTAACTTCATACGTGCAGTGTAAATATTAAGGACATGGTGTCCTTAACTTCACGTGTGCACTGTAAATGTTAAGGACATAATATCATTAATATGTATTTGCAACTTCTGTTGTTAAGCTTTAACACATCATGTCCTTAACTTCATATGTGCATTGTAAATGTTAAAGACATGGTACCCTTAACTTAATGTGTGCAATGTACATGTTAAGGACATAATGTCCTTAATATTTTGCACATCACTCATGAAGTTAAGGACACCATGTCCTTAATATCTACACATCACTCATGAAGAAAGAGTAAAAAAGATTTTTTGTATCAATTTAAATAGAATAGTGGCTATTTTTGCTCAACATTAAAAATATTGGCTAAAAAGTAAATACCACTTTAAAAAGTGACTATACTACGCAATTTCTACTAAAATAACCCTTGATAAAGTTCGAGTTTAGTCCGTTTGATATTTGACTAAATATATTTAATTAGTTGAAATGTGGACTTTTCATCCCTTTGCTTGTGGATATTCACAAATTTACCATAATTATTTATTGTTCAAACATTTAGCTAGCGTTTGGACATATTTGATTGATTTTTTTTTTGAAGCTGTGTTGAAAAATAATTTTGAAAGTTAAAGTTGTATTTGTACAACAACAATAACATACTCAGTATTATCTCACCCCGTGGGGTATGGGAGGGTAGTGTGTACGCATACCTTACCCCTACCTTGTGAGATAAAGTTATATTTGTACATGCATTTTATTTGAATAAATTTTGAAGTGGTGTGAGAGGGAGAAAAAATTTCACCCAAAAACTGTCCTAAACCAGTTTTCGGAAACTTGGAAATTTTTGATTTTTTTTTCCCAAAACATGATTAGTGGCAGAGTCAAGATTTTTGTTAAGAGAAGTCAAAATATAAAAAAATAAACTCACCAAGAATTCAAGGAGTGTCATTATATAGTATATATACATATTTTTAAAAAAATTACCGAGTTAAACATTGTAATTTTCTAACGAATGAGTGTCAGTTGATATCCTTGGATGCATGTGGCTCCGCCACTGAACATGATCATATTTCATAAACGAACAATATTTATTTATTTTTTTGAAAAATTGAAGTCAAAATCTATGACCAAACGTGAGTTTATTTACATATATGTTATATTAAACTTGTTCTGTTCATATTTGATGGCTACTTCTAAAAATAGTCCAAATATATTACTATGTGTTCCTATATAAAGCGATCAATAACATATATATTTATTAATTAAAGGTTAAATGTGCTTAGTCATATATCACTAAGGACCCAAATCAGAATTTACCACTAATTGAAGGAGGGAAGTACTATTATCCCAAAATATTAATATGGAAAATCTTTGTTTATTACTCCCGCCATTTCCAGTCATTTTTCGCGCCAAAATTACCCACAGCCAAAGCCCTTAAAATTAGCGACTTCTTCACTAAAAGCAAGAGAAAAAATGGAAGCCAATGTGACCAAGCTTTTTGATGTCCCTATCACTGTTTCAAACCCAATGCTAAGAAATTTCAAGAATGAAAAACAAAAGATCGTTAAAAAATATGTATTTGTCAAGTCTGATTGTGATTGCAAAAGAAGAAGAGCTTATGAAGTCACAATTATGGACCTACCAACGGCGATTATGGTGGAAATTCTCTCAAGATTGCCAATCAAACCCATTTTCCACGCTAAGAGCGTTTGCAAACGTTGGTATAATCTTATAACTTCTGACCCTTTATTTGTTAGCATGTATCAAACAAGATCACTTATTTTCCTTGCATTTTGTTTTCGGTTAATTGCCTTAAAGCTTCAATTCTTGAACTCAAAGCGGGTTATGATTATTACTCTCTCCCCCGAAATAGGCATGTTATGTTGAGTCCTAAGTTTCACCTCCCTCCACCAAAACCGAACATTGGTGGTTTGTATGAACCAGCGCTAGAAAAAATTGGTTCGTGTAATTGGTTTATTTGTATGTTGGATGGTGATAAGTATGATGAAAATCATTCGATTTACATTAGCAATCCTCTTTTGGGTGAGTATTTCAAGGTTAGATTGCCCAAATATGAGAAAAGAGTTCGTCATGTTGCTTATGCATTCTGCTTTAGTGAAGGCTCTAGGCAGTATAAAGTATTGAGATCAGTAGTTAGGAGTCGTCCTAAAGTATCTGAATTGGAGGTTTATACTCTTGGAGTTGATGAGAAATGGAGAAATGCGGGCAAAGCTCCGTACCCTCTATGTGGATCGTTTCGTCTTAGTGCTAATGTGAATGGTGCTCTTCATTGGCTAGATGATGAACGTACTAAGAAAAGTGCCAGCATTTACTCCTTCAATATTGCGACAGAAGAGGTGAAGCCCGTGCCAGTTCCAGTTGATTTGGAGACTCCATCCTTTTGCTTGAGGCTAGTAGAATTGGGGAATTGTTTGTGTTTGTCTGATAATAGTTATATGACACATGTTGATATATGGTAGATGAAAGAGTATGGAATAGCTGAATCTTGGATTAAAGATCGCATTTTGATGGATTCTATTCTGCCTGGTATCCCTCGGAGTAATTTCATACCAATCATAATTTGGAAAGATGGAGAAATTTTGATGCAAAGCGAATATGCCGCACAGCTAGTATCTTACAACCCAAAAGAGAAGAAGTTTAGGAAGGTCAACGTTTATGGTAATGGCTCTGCAGCGACTAGATACATTCCAAGTTTTTTCTCACTCAAGACTATCGTGGGGGACAGCTTTCAAGTCTCAAATGTTTATCCGAAGAAGACTGAGATAGTTTAGTATTTGTTTTGTCTTACGTTCTTCGGGATATGATGTTTTGCTTATAGTTTCTGGTATAGTTTAGTTTAAAACCCGGCAACTTTTACTGTTTTGTGGATGCTTTTGTATTCTGGAAGAACAATTCTGCCTATATAAGCATATGTCGTCCATTTTAACACTCCTGAATTACTTGCATTGCAAAGTTCCGAAGCTGCATTTCTTCTATTCATTTCATTATGCACTTGTGTGAATAAAATGAACTACGAAGGAGCAAAATGTTGGCCTACCAATCAAGCATATTTACTTTGAAGAAGTGCATTTTCATTGAAAAGGGGTACTTTGATGGCCTTGTTTGGGGTAAATGAGACGTGAATTTTGTAAAGTGAAGGGGGTGCGCATCAATTGGAAGAAGTGACATTTCAGTTAAGTCCTGATTTTTTAGGTAGTTCTGTCCTAAGTTGGTGATTTTCTTGAGCAACAGGCCTATAGTCAAGCTAGCCATTTTCACTACCTAGTAATCTTCGAATGAGCAAGTTTTCTATTTACATAGTAACGTTCTATTTGAGCACGAATCTTCTTGGTTTAGCTTGAAGCTATGTCCTATTCTATTCTTTCCTTGTTTTTGTGTCAAACTTCAGCTTTCACGGCTGTCTTTACTGCCTTCAATTTTCACTTTTGTCAAATTGACAGAGTAACCTCTTTTAATCGCAGTTCTCTAATGATTTCAGCGATCATGCATACTACGATTTTCCGCTATTTCATGTTTTCTTGTTTAGGCTGTGGTACAATCTCTCATAGCTTCAATCTGTTATCTGTTTTGGATATTTGATGATATCTAAAGTTGATAAATATGATACTCTGCTTAAACACAGAGAGCACTATTGGATCTATATAACATTTTACTTTACCTGTCATTCTGTTAGCTTAATGATGGTACAATAATAAGTCTGATCATGAACTTTTCTGATACATATGCTTAGCAAATGAAGTAGTTTGAGATCTGTAAAACAGGATTACCAGTGCAAGAGGATACACTCAAAAAAATTGTCAGCGCATTCTGTAGGTTTTTAGAGAACCTGCCACACATCGGTTGTGTTAAGATTTCTTTAAGACTCCAAAGATATCCGGTGCACTAATCTCCCGTTATGCGCGGGGTCTAGGGAAGGGTCAGACCACAAAAAATATTATATGCGGTCTTATCCTGCATTTCTGCAAGAGTCTGTTTCCACTGCTTGAACCCGTGACCTCCTCGTCACATGGCAACAACTTTACTAGTTACGCCAAAGTTCCCCTTCAGTATTTTTAAGACTCCATGGTAGAATTTTTTTTTGCAGAATATGGGGACGAAATAATCCGTCCTTGATAGTATAGTCATTGTCCTTAAGGAATTTAAGCATCCCACTTTCGTTGCTGCAACGATTATGCCACCAGGATTCTACAAAGCCTATTAAATTCGAGTACCGACAATTAACTTGAATTTCCACTTAGAACAAGCTCTATGAGTTGTAGATAACAGTAAGAAAAGACGGAAATCTGTTGCTTTTTGTGTTGTGTTTTTGTTTTGGAGAGGCAAAGGGTATTTATAAACCCTTTAGGTGTCCATTAGAATCAACAAACTCAACCCTTGTGAACATGCAACTTAAAAAAAAAAAACGTTTTTATTAAATTATAAAAATAATAGGTGACTAAAAATATTAATTTCGGACTACTTAAAGTGCCATAAATGCCCAATCTTATCTTAACTATTAATACAACAACAACAACAACATCATGCCGCTATTATCCACACTGTGTGGTCTGGGGAGGGTAGTGTGTACGCAGACCTTACCCCTACCTTGTGAGGATAGATAGATTGTTTCCAATAGACCCTTGGGGTCAGGAAAGCATAAGCACCATCTTAACTATTAATAATACGGCCAAATTCTAGTTTCCCTCCGAAATATCTTTCAGAATATTTAAACCTTATAAGACAAAGAAGTGTTTATAAACACTTTCCTTTCTTTATTTTTCAACGAGGGACAAGTCTCCTTCTCCTAAAAGCTAACCCATCAACACTAACTAATCTAACACTCCAAACATAGTATCACGACCCAATTTCACATATAGGTCGTGATAGCGCCCAACACTACAACTAGGCAAGCCAACTAGTAATTTAAACTCATATTCAATTCTTTTAAAATTAACCGAGTAATTGAACTCTTCTTACTTGCAGGAATTTAGTAAACTAAAACAACCAAGAACAAAATTTAAATCCAAACATTCTACTAGTGTGTGTGCCAAGACCTGAAGTCACAAGTATATGAGCATCTAGTAGATTATACAAACTCCAAATACTGTCTAAAATAAAATAGACAGAATGCAAATACAAGAAGAGACACCGGTAGCTGCAGAACGGCTCAGAAAGGCAACTTACCACTAGGCCTCTAGATAATGTAGGTGTGCGATGATAGGTCCTCCACTAGTGCCTGTCTCAGATCTTGCACAAAAAGTGCAGTAAGTGTAGCATGAATACGCAAACAACGTGTACCCAGTAAGCATCAAGCCTAATCTCGAATAGGTAAAAACGAGATGACCGACTTTGACACTCACTATGGGTCAATAATAATAATTGAAATAAAACTAGAATATCTAAATCAACATGATTTACAGAGTTAATAATAATTTATTTAACCAGCAGAAATAATTAAATTCCTTCAAATGCAACAATTTCCAAACTATTAATTAAATTCACAAACTGCAATTGAAATGCCAAGGTATCGTATAATTATCATTATTAGGCACGATTTCTGTCGAGGTCGTACGACCCGATCCAGAGTGTCTTATACACTGCCGAGGGATATGCGGCACGATCCATAGATGCATCTATCATGCGGAGGCGTTCGCCCCACTCCACTAGAAAGGATGAAATTTTCTTATGTACCTCTGGAAGTAGAGTATATTTATTATAAGATCAATTCGAGAGGATGAACAGTTTCTTTAACAATTAATTAATTTAAACAGAAAATTAAGCATATGGAATTTTCACCTTTTAATAATTTCTCTAATAATTCACAATATATACCAAATAATTTAACTAAATAACGGATACAATTTACACAAGTAATTCATGTTTTGAGTCCTAAACTACCCGAACTTTAGCATTAATAGTTGCTACACACGGACTCTCGTCACCTCGTGCTTACGTAGCCCCTACAATTAGCAACAATTATTAATTTAATTACCTATGGGGTAATTTCCCCCTCACAAGATTAGACAAGAGACTTACCTCAACTTGCTCTAATTTAATCCACTAGAAGGCCTTTTTCACGATTATCCAACTCTGTTTGGCTCGAATCTAGCTAAAATAATTTGATACAATCACTAAAATTTATAGGAATCAATTCCATAAGAAAATACTACATTTTTCAATAAAAATCCAAAATTAATTCAAAAATCATCCGTGGGGCCCACGTCTCGGAATCCGGCGAAAGTTACGAAATATTAACGGTCATTCAACCACGGGTCTACCCATACCAAAATTACTAAATTCCAATAGCAATTTTCCCCTCAAATCTATCCAAGAGGGTTTTCAAACTTTTCCAACTTAATTCACTAATTAAATGATAAAAACAGTGATGGATTGTGGTAATTTAACCAATATTGAGTTAAGAACACTTACCCCGTTGTTTTCTCTGAAAATCTTCCAAAAATCACCTCAATCCGAGCTCCAAATCGTTAAAAATAAAAAATGGGACGAAGTCCCATTTTCAGAACTTAAACTCTCTGCCCAGTGATTTCTTCTACGCGATCGCGAACTTCCTCACGCGATCGTGAAGAACAATTTCAACACTGCCCAAAATTAACTCTACGCGATCGCAGAAAGTCCCACGCTATCGCGAAGCACTGACCCCGCAAACCTACGCGATCGCGAACCTCCTCACGCGATCACGAAGCATTAAGCGCGTGGCCCAGCTCCTCCCTCCGTTCCTCTTCGCGAACACGGTCTTAGCCACACGTTCGCATAACACAACTCGCCCAACCTACGCGATCGCGGACGTGCCCACGTGATCGCATAGAACAAATTTCCAGTTGCCCAAATTAAGCCTACGCGATCGCAACCCTATTCACGCGATCGCATAGAACAAAGTCACCTCTACCCAAATTACCCTACGTGATCGCAAACAAACTTACGCAATCGCGTATAAGGAAAATCAAAAGAAAATACCAGCATCTATCAGCTATCTCCCAAAGGCCAAAAATGATCTGTTAGCCGTCCGAAACTCACCCGAGCTCCTCGGGACCTCAACCAAATATACCAACAAGTCCTAAAATATCATACGAACTTAGTTGAAACCTCAAATCACTTCAAACAATGCTAAAGACTACGAATCATACTCCAATTCAAGCTTAATGAAACTTAAAATTTCTAACTTTTACATTCGGTGTCGAAACTTATCAAATCAAGTCCGATTGACCTCAAATTTTGCACACACGTCATAAATGACACAACAGAGCTATGAAAATTTTCGGAATTGGATTCCGACCCTGATATCAAAAAGTCCACTCCCGGTCAAACTTCTCAAAATTATCCAAATTTCCAACTTTCGCCAAATGACTCCAAAATGATCTACGGACCTCCGAATCCACTTCCGGACGTGCTCCCAATACCAGAATCATTATACAGAGCTATTCCCAGACTCGGAATCCCAAACGGACATCAATAACATTGAAATATACTTCAACCCAAATTAATAAAATTCTTCCAAAATGCCAACTTCTACAATAGGCTTCGAAACGCTCCCGAGTCGTCCAAAACTCGATTCGGACATACGCCTAAGTCCAAAATTATCATACGAACCTGTTGGAACCTTCAAATCCCGAATCTGAGGTCGTCTACTCAAAAGTCAAAGCTTGGTCAACTCTTCCAACTTAAAGCTTCCAAATTTAGAATTTTCTTTCCAAATCAACTCCGAACTTCCCGAAATTTAATTTCGACCACACGTATAAGTCATAACACCTGAAATGAAGCTATTCAATGCCTCGAACCGGTGAATGACGCGCTAGGGCTCAAAATGACTGGTCGGGTCGTTACATTCTCTCCCACTTAAACATACGTTCGTACTCGAACGTGCTAAGAACCGCGCTGGAGTTTGTCCGAAATCACTGTTTAATACCCTGTGCACCTACCCGTGCTACCACAACCCGGTTGAGCACATTAGCTCGATCAAATATGAAGATATTCTTTTTTATTTAGGCAAATAAGCCTTATAGCCCAGTTCCAACATCCAGAATTTTCTGTCAAGCCTGCTTCTAACATACAAACACCATATCAATCACCACACGATGTACCAGAACATAACTGCATACCTTTGCTGAATTCGCACCATGCACCGCAACATTCACATGACCATAATAACATTCTCTGATCATAATAGCCGACATTCCCCGGATCTGATGCTCATAATGTACCTCATGACATATATAAATCTGGTTCCAACTCTTGCAATGCTTCCACGATGGAAGAAATATGTAGAAATTTATAACCAACTGCCGAGTCAACAAATTATTGAGTTTATCCTTTTGACAAGGACCATTACCTCATTCTGAACTGAGTAGCGATATTTACTCTTTAATATACCTTATATAAATCTGATTGAACCTATTCAGGTCCAATAGTCTCGTCTCATCCAGTATAAACTACATAGGAAATAAGCCACCTCAAACCCTGACCAAGATCTCATATGATGCCAACAATGCGGCAACATGCTACAAACTCGAATGTAATACATAAGGAAAAATGAACTCTAGAAAGAACTACTCAACTCGCGTAACTAATTTAATAACTGAAAAGAAAAGAAAAAAAAATGTCATGAATCTTTCTCAGAAAATGCGAACAAAACACACAGGAGTAGATATAAGGAACTATGCTCAACATCACGCTATTTCGGCGTGCCACCCAATCCACGCTTAATAATCTAAGGAAAACACACATCGAATCGTAATGCTTATACTCATTAATGTCTGAATATCAACCATAAGCATGCCAAGTGCATAATGCAAATCATGGGGAGACGGATAGCGTCATACGCTATAAAACTCAAGCACAACTAAGGTGCGATATATGATCTGCATCTCGAGAGCCATCCTACTCACATAATACCACTGATGTGTGGGACCTCAACACATTGTAAAAATAATCAAGTCGTCTCACAGCCCATATGTCACAATAAAGTATCACCTGAAATAGCTGGCGACGAAATTAACATCCCACACCCGAATATTCTTCCATAAGGAATGTTATGCTGAATGAACACACATAGGCTGGTGTAGAGTACACATCCACATTTGGACCCATCAACGGACCTCAAACCGATTCTGATCATACCACGCGTGGGTAAATAATCTCTCAAGGATCCACAATGACCCCTTTCCTATGACACGTAAGAACAACCATTGAATTCGAAACGAACTTTCACAATTCTCAACCAACTGAATAGAGCGCCCTTCAGGCATAAATTCTCACATTAGCGATAGTACCAAAATCTTCATATTTGGTTGTCAAATATTTAGTCAATCAAGTGACTACTTGTCACACTTATACAATTTTCCCGTGGAATACGCTCCCACGACCTTCAGCAACAGATAACAAATCTGCACATTCATACCACCGGCCATACTAATGTTGTAAGGAGAATCAAGGATCCTCAAATCAATACACGATGCCTCTTACACTTAACACCGATCTCAGATGACGCTGAAGACAATACTAGTTTGTTCTAAACATCTCAATCCTTCCCTGCTCGTCCGAGCTCGTGACATCCTTGTCAACACCGAACTGCAACCTCGATCCTCAAGTTCCTAATTCCCATATCGTTCACTGCACCTAGCATGCCAATACGTGAGAGTATAAGAATTCCATCATAACTCTTGAACCACTAATAGACTAAACACTCCATCGTATAACAACATTTTGCTTAACTCAATTCAGGAGAACCATTGCAATACGCGACTGAATTCCCATATCCGCAGGAAATAAACTCCTCAAGTAGTGGTCTAAACCACCATAACTCTTCTGGGATCCACCTACACATAACATGCCGAAATTCTCGAATGCCTCCCAATAAAAATCAATTACAGCAGCCGTCAAGCCTCGCACGTACCGCCACAAATCACATGTATATCTTTACACGCTGAAGGAGTTGATCATTTCCATCATCATGTCAATTTAACCATTGCTAACTGATTCGTCTGCTTCTAAACTTTTTAGAAATAATAATAGCTCCATTCCAATTATATCAAGCTCAATCTGCACTCGCCCCGAGTGACTGCATTTTACGAGCCCATATTTTCTTAAAACCCATACCCCATCTCATACCCTCCTTGTGCAAACATTCACATCTTCAACTGATAAGCCCATTCTGATATTTCCTTTCCCATTCCTCAATTGCTACACCATAGACCGAAAATAACATAGAACACTCCAAACCCTTTTTCATAATCTGCTGTAAAAGCTCGATACTTAATCATACTACAGACTCGAAATCCTTAGGCCCCGTAAATTCGCTAGGACCGTTGTTGAGAGTCACCCACTCTGACTTGTCCCCAAATATGATTAAACTCCAAGGCTCTGCTAGCACATGGACACCCTCTCGAAGGAGCACCCTACTGAATCACCTTCTTTGTAACTCACATTTACACGAAGCATAAATCCCGAGTCTTCTCAAAACTGAACATGAACCGATAAAGCCCAAGTATAGCACACATTCCTCCCATCCTTTGCTCAAATTACCATTGATGTCTTCTTTCCTAAGTCGTAATAACCCACCAATATACCAATAACTAGAGACCTCACAAGTAGGCAAACATGCAATCCAATTGTAGACGGTGGGCTCTCCCACTTAGCTTTAAGATTCCATCACATACTATCGAGGCCACAAATATTTCTCCTCCCCATTTACCATGATCCCGCGCCGTTAACCGCCAAATTCTCAAAAATCCTTTTGTTAAGATTTCCCCGAACACTCTGGACCATCAACCACAATCATCTATTCGACCTCTTACTGAGTAACAAGTAAAATTCTTCGTAGAAGCTCCATCAACACCACGCAACTACTAACCCGCTCACAGGAGATATCCAACCTGTGGAAATTCCATGCTGATATCCTCCAACAATGTTGCACCGAGTACTATTACCACGAAACCAATAAACCATCTTGAGCTCGTGCTTGTTCACCAGCTGTACAAGTCCGTTCACTCCCCGTTGACATCAACTAAAGGTGCGACAATACATTCCAATCCAAAGTCATGTTGTATCCTGCTTCCTATTAAGCAACTCCCTCATGTCGCACCCAATCTTCCTCAATATACTAGCCAATATTCCAAATTAAGCCTGTAAACCTAGTCACTGCCCACCATGAATACCAAATTACTCCAAACTTTCCCCAAGGTGTGTAGCTATCCTACCACAAAACCCATATGTTACTTTGCCGCTCTCCCACTGTGGTCAAACCCTCTCCTTTAAGCCACTACCCGACTTCTATTTCTCACACTTGGCCTTCTAGGAATTTAACCACCACAAGACACCTCCCACATGTCCTTCCTCATCCTCCGCTGCCCAGTCGTTGCCTTTACTCAAAATCCGTCTTTGTAGCACTTGAACCAATAGATCGCTACCAGCTTTACACCTTTCCAAAGATCATCCTTCTTGAGCCATCAACACTAGGAACACCGATTCGATCCTGAACCACTGCACACCGCGATTTCTGACAACTGCTTCCCCGATACAAATTCCTAACATCCCGCCGAAAAGGCGAGTCTCACCACTACGCCTCTGGATAACATGGGTGTGCGATGATAGGTCCTCTACTAGTGTCTGTCTCAGATCCTGCACAAAAAGTGCAGTAAGTGTAGCATGAGTACGTAAACAACGTGTACCTAGTAAGTATCAAGCCTAATCTCGAAGAGGTAGAGACGAGACGACCGACTTTGACACTCACTATAGGTCAATAATAATAATTGAAATAAAACTAGAATATCTAAATCAACATGATTCACAGAGTTAACAATAATTTATTTAATTAGCAGAAATAATTAAATTCCTTCAAATGCAACAATTTCCAAACTATTAATTAAATTCACAAATTGCAATTGAAATGCCAAGGTATCGTATAATTATCATTATTAGGCACCATTTCTGCCGAGGTCGTACGACCCGATCCAGAGTGTCGTGTACACTGCCGAGAGACGTGCGACACGATCCATAGATGCATCTATCCTGCCGAGGCGTTTGGCCCGCTCCACAAGAAAGGAGGACATTTTCTTATGTACCTCCGGAAGGAGAGTATATTTATTATAAGATCAATTCGAGAGGATGAACAGTTTCTTTAACAATTAATTAATTTAAACAGAAAATTAAGCATATGAGATTTTCACCTTTTAATAATTTCTCTAACAATTCACAATATATACCAAATAATTTAATTAAATAGCGGATACAATTTACACAAGTAATTTATTCTTTGAGTCCTAAACTACCCGGACTTTAACATTAATAGTTGCTACACACAGACTCTCGTCACCTCGTGCTTACGTAGCCCCCACAATTAGCAACAATTATTAATTTAATTACATATTTCCCCCTCACAAGATTATACAAGAGACTTACCTCAACTTGCTCCAATTTAATCCACTAAAAGGCCTTTTCCACGATTATCCAACTGTGTTTGGCTCGAATCTAGCTAAAATAATTCGATACAATCACTAAAATTTATAGGAATCAATTCCATAAGTAAATACTACATTTTTCAATAAAAATCCGAAATTAATTCAAAAATCGTTCATGGGGCCCATGTCTCGGAATCCGGCGAAAGTTACGAAATATTAACGCCCATTCAACCACGAGTCTACCCATACCAAAATCACTAAATTCCAATAACAATTCGGCCGTCAAATCCTCAAATCTATCAAAGAGGGTTTTCAAACTTTTCCAACATAATTCACTAATTAAATGATAAACACAGTGATGGATTCGGGTAATTTAACCAATATTGACTTAAGAACACTTACACCGTTGTTTTCTCTGAAAATCTCCCCAAAATCACCTCAATCCGAGCTCCAAATCGTTAAAAATGAAAAATGGGACGAAGTCCCATTTTCAGAACTTAAACTCTCCGCCCAGTGATTTCTTCTACGTGATCGCAAACTTCCTCACGCGATCGCGAAGAACAATTTCAACACTGCCCAAAATTAACTCTACACGATCGCATAAAGTCCCATGCGATCACGAAGCACTGAACCCACAAACCTACGCGATCGCGAACCTCCTCACGCGATCGCGAAGCATTAAGCGTGTGTCCTAGATCCTCCCTCAATTCCTCTTCGCGAATGCGGCCTTAGCCACGCGTTCACATAACACAGCTCGCCCAACCTATGCGATCGCGGACGTGCCCACGCGATCGCATAGAACAAATTTCCAGCTGCCCAAATTAAGCCTACGTGATCGCAACCCCATTCACGCGATCACGTAGAACAAAGTCACCTCTTCCCAAATTACCCTACACGATCGTAGACGAACTTAAGCGATCGCATATAAGGAAAATCAGAAGAACATAACGGGTGTTGATCATTTTGCGCAGTTGATTTTCAGGAGATTTTGAGGTAGCTGCCGTGTTCCGCAGACCTTGTCTCTCCTTCTCTATCTCTTTGTTTACTGTATTTGGTCTCAGTCTATTATAGACCGTATTTTTCAGACTTGTACTTATATTAGATGCTCATGTACTCAGTGACACCAGGGTTTGGGAGTGTTGTATCGAAAATTGCTAGAGTTTTGGTATTGTATTAAATGTTATGTTTTTTTTCAAATTTAAAGGAAATCATGGGTTATTGATGTTATTGGCTTGCCTAGTACTGAGATAGGCGTCATCACGATAGGCTAGGATTTTGGGTCGTGACAGGATCATACATGTAACAACACCATCTGGTGTTTTGTCCTCCGCTAAATCATAGTGATTAAATCAGCGGGCCGGGCCTCCACCTCTTAAGCGCCCACTACCCGCCTGTCCTCCACCTCTAGCTGATTGTGCATGTGGAGTATCAATTGGAATAAAGCTTGTAGCTAGAGTGTTCTAATGAAATCCACCCCTCCCAAGTCTGGGACAATCTCTCATGATATGCCTAGTATTACCATACTCATAACAACCCCTCTGAGGTCGCGGCTGCTCGTACTGAGTCTGTGCCGGATAACTAGAATAACCACTGTAAGAATCTCGTGTAGGTGGTGCACTATAAACTAGAGCACTCCGAGTAATATGATGTGCGGATTGAGCTGATCGACTGCTCGAGCCTCCGCTATAATGGGTTCTAGCTGAAGAGTAAAACCCACTGAATCCTCCAGATCTTCGAGACCTTTTGGCCTCCTTAGACCTC
The DNA here is from genome assembly GCF_000390325.3 of Nicotiana tomentosiformis. Classification (NCBI taxonomy): domain Eukaryota; kingdom Viridiplantae; phylum Streptophyta; class Magnoliopsida; order Solanales; family Solanaceae; genus Nicotiana; species Nicotiana tomentosiformis. Next base: position 68,347,657 of record NC_090821.1, on the reverse strand, counting down.
TTTCCTCGCCTAAAACACCCTTAATCTTCCTTGCAATCTCCACTACTTGTTGAAATGGAGCATCAACTTGCAACTCTCTAGCCATGCATATTTTAATATCATAATCGAACCCCTCAATGAATCTACGAACCCATTTTCTGATGGTTGGAACGAAGATAGGTGCATGACGGGCTAACTCACTGAACCTGATAGCAAATTCTGACACTATCATAGTACCCTGACGCAACCGTTAAAACTCTGTGCGCCATATATCTCTGAGAGTCTGGGGAACAAACTCTTTCAAGAACATTTCCGAAAATAGAGCCCAAGTTGGTGGTGTGGCATCAGCTAGTCTACCTTCTTCATAGATTTGCCACCGTCGGTACGCTGCGCCTGACAGTTAAAATGGAGTAAAGGAAACTCCGCTCACTTCCACAATACCCATGGTGCGGAGAATACAATGACAATTTTTCAGAAATCCTTGGGCATCCTCTATAGCTGTGCCACTAAAAGTTGGTGGATCATATTTCGTAAACCTTTCAAGTCTCTTTTGTTCTTCTTCTAATACCTTGGGCCTGACCTCAGGCCGAACTGGAATAACAGGTTGTGTCGGTACTACACCCGGAACTTGACCAACGTGAACCTGCTGCTCTGGAGGTGTGGTAGGAGTCTGAGCTACTCTCCCAATCTGCAAAATATTTGGTGCAACAGAGATTAATCCCGCCTGAGTTAATGTACCAAACATATTCAGGAACTGTGCTAAGGTCTCCTGAAATCCGAGGGTAACAACAGGTGCTTCTGGTACCTGTCCCCCAACTGGAGCTACTAGTGGCTCCTCAACTGTTGTTCTGATAGGTGCTCTAGTCACAGCACGTGCCCATTCCTCGACCTCTACCTCGATCTCTACCTCGGCCCCGGCCTCTTGCAGCCCAAGCAGTATGTGCGGATGCTTGCTCAGCTAACCTAGTAGCATGTGTCCTCACCATCTATGAGAGAATGGAGATACAAAGGTTCAAATTCCAAATTCACCAAATTCCGCATGACATGAATGAATGAAATGGAAATTTCCTAATAATTCTGTAGCCTTTCGAAGATAAGTACAGACGTCTCCGTACCGATCCGCAAGACTCTACTAGACTCGTTCGTGACTCATAGAACCTATGAACCTAGAGCTCTGATACTGTAATGACCCAACTGGTCATTTTAACTTTTAGAATCCCGTTCCCTAAAATAAAACTTCCTGTAGGTTCTTGTAATGATTTATGAATTGCGGGGATGGTTGGTTTGGGATTTGGAAGTGTTTGGGGTGAAACCAAAACACTTGGTTTCTTAAGTTGGCCTTGAAGTACTAAGTTTGACTTCAGTCAATATTTTTTATGAAAACGACCTCGGAATAGAATTTTGATGATTCTAACAGCTCCGTATGGTGATTCTGGACTTAGGAGCGTGTTCAGAATTTTATTTGGAAGTCCGTAGTTAAATTAGGCTTGAAATGGCTAAAAACAAGAATTTAAGTTTGTAAGTTTGACCGATGAGTTGATTTTTTGATACCGGAGTCGGAATCCAGTTCTGAAAATTTTCATAGCTCCGTTATGTAATTTATGACTTGTGTGTAAAATTTGAGGTCAATCGGAGTTGATTTGATAGGTTCCGACATTGAATGTAGAAGTTGAAAACTTTTAGTTTTATTAAGCTTGAATTGGGGTATGATTCAAGGTTTTAGCGTTGTTTGATGTGATTTAGAGGTTCGACTAAGTTTGTATGACATTTTAGGACTTGTTGGTATATTTGGTTGAGGTCCCGAGGGCCTCGGGTGAGTTTCGGATGGATAACGGATCAAAAGTTGGACTTAAAAAGCTGCTGCAATTTTCTCTTCTTCTACATATTCTGGGTTGTGATCGAGCCTCAGATCGAGCCCCAGATCGAACCCAGATATCGAGCCCACGATCGAGGCCTGAGTCGAAGCCAGGGACGAGGCTCAGTATCGAAGCCTTTATCGAAGGCTAGGCTCGAGGGCATGATCGAAGGTAAGGCTCGAGGGCTAGGATCGAGACCCATGCTCGATGCCCGGATCGAAGGCTCAAGCTCGATGCCATGATCGAAAGCTCAACCTCGATGCCCTGATCGAGGCCATGACCGAGGTCCAGGCTCGAGCCTGTGATCGAATCCCCGATCGAGGCCCAGTTTGAGGACCAGTTCCGAAGGCTGCTGGGCAGTTTTATAAAAAAGAGGGCATTCGTCCCATTTGCCATTTTTGATGAACTTAAGCTTGAGAAGAGACGACTTTTGGCAGATTTTCAGGGGAAAAACATTAGGGTAAGTGATTCTAACTCAGATTTGGTATACGTATACAAGTATATCATTGTTTTCACAATTTAATTGGTGTTTTGAGATTGAAATTTGGAAAAGCTTTAGAAATTTCATAGAAACGAATTTTGAGATTTCGGTATCGATTCGGAGTCGGATTTGAGTGAAACGGGTATGGTTGGACTCATAATTAAATGGGTTGTCAGATTTCATAACTTTTCCGAATTTCGAGATGTGCGCCCCGCGGGCGAAATTTTAATTAATTTCGGGATCTTTTCTTAAAAATGTAGTATTTTCTTATAGAATTGATTTCTACAATATTTAGTGATTGTATCGAATTATTTTGGCTAGATTCGAGCCAGACAGAGTTGGATAATCGTGGAAAAGGAAAAATTGTGGATTAAATTGGAGCAAGACGAGGTAAGTCTCTTGTCTAATCTTGTGAGGGGGAAATTACCTCATAGGTGATTAAAAATTAAATAATTGTTGCTAATTGTGTGGGCTACGTACGCACGAGGTGACGTACGCACGAGGTAACGAGAGTCCGTGCGTAGCTACTATTAATGCTATAGTCCGGGTAGTTTAGGACTCAAAGCATGCCTTACTTGTGTAAATTGTATTCTTTGAATTATTTATATTAATTGATATCTATATGAATATATTGTGAATTGTTTGATAACGATATTAAAGGATGGAAATCTCATAGGCATGATTGTCTGTTTAAATCTATTAATTGTTAAAAGAAATTATTCTCCTCTCAAATTTATCTTATAATAAATATACTCTCCTTCCGGAGGCACATAAGAAAATGTCCTCCTTTCTTGTGGAGCGGGCCGAACGCCTCGGCAGGATAAATGCATTTATGGATCGCGCCGCACGTCCCTCGACAGTGTACACGACACTCTGGATCGGGCCGTACGTCCTCTACAGAAATCGTGCTTAATAATAATAATAATTACACGATGCTTTAATAATTTATTTCAGCTTGTGAAGCAAATTAGTAAATTGGAAAATCTTTGGAATTTAATGAATTATTATTCTTGCTTATTTAGGGATTAATTGTTACTCCTGTAAATGAGATTTAATTGATAAATTGAAATTTATTTGAATTGAAGGAATTTAATTAATATATTGAGAATTGTTACATTTGAAGGAATTTGATTATTTTCGCTGATTAAATAAATTATTTGTAAATTCTGTAAATCATGCTGATTTGAATATCCTAATTTTATTCCAATTATTATTGACCCATAGTGAGTGTCAAAGTCGGCCATCTCGTCTCTACCACTTCGATATTATGCTTGATACTTACTGGGTACACGTTATTTACGTACTCATACTACACTTGCTGCACTTTTTGTGCAGGATCTAAGACAGGTACTAGTGGAGGACCTATCATCACATACCCACGTCATCCCGAGGCATAGTGGTGAGCTTCCTTTCTGAGCCGGTCTGCAGCTACCGGTGTCTCTTCTGATATTTATATTCTGTCTATTTCATTTCAGACAATATTTGGAGTTTTGTATAATCTACTAGATGCTCATACACTTGTGACATCGGGTCTTGGCATACACATTGGTAGAAATTGGTATTTTATTATCTTCTTGGAATAAAAGTTTAACCAATGTATGTTTGACTTATTAGTTGGCTTGCCTAGCTGTAGTGTTAGGCGCCATCACGACATATAGGTGAAATTGGGTAATGACAACATGGTATCAGAGCACTAGGTTCACGTAGGTCTCACAAGTTATGAGTAGACCTAATAGAGTCTTACGGATCGGTACAAAGACGTCTGTAATTATCTTCGAGAGACTATATGGTGTTAGGAAACTACCTTTCGTCATATTCCACCGTGCAATTGATGTAGTACTAAATATCCTTCTCTTATTCTCTCACAGATGGTGAGAACACGCTCTAATAAGATTTCAAACCATGGAAGAGCTACTCCCCCAGTTGCTAGAGGCCGAGGCAGAGGACGAGGGAGGGCTCCGGCCCGTGGTAGAGGGCGAGGACGTCCCAGGACTGTTCCAGTTATGCCGCCAGTGGATCCAACAGAGAATCCCATTATTGAGGAGCATGGTGAGGTGCCTGTGGCAGAGCCAGCTCCGGTGGACTTCACATCTGCATCGGGATTTCTAGATGTCATGGGTTGTATGCTGCGATTCATGGACAATATGACTCAGGCCGATTTATTTCCGGCAGACCCAACCACATCTCAGGCGGGCGGGAGAGCACAGACCCCTACCGCGCATGCTCATGGACAGACAACTGCTGTATATCAGACCCAGGGTGCACTACTCGTGGGTGGAGTCCAGTCAGTGGCAGCAGCTACACCTGAGCCCAGGACAGCTGTAGCTGCCGATCCTCAGAAACTATTGGACAGATGGACTAGACTACATCCTCCTGTCTTCGGGGGTGAGCGACATGAGGATCCACAGGATTTCATTGATCGTTGCAAGGATAGACTGTACAATATAAGGATATTGGAATCCCATGGGGTTGATTTTGCTACTTTTCAGCTAGAGGGTAGAGCCCGTAGATGGTGGCAGTCTTATGATCTTGGAAGACCAGCAGATTCTCCTCCCATGACTTGGGACAGGTTCACCCGTATCTACTTAGACAGGTATATTCCACCCTCCCAGAGGGAAGAGTTGCGGTTTCAGTTTGAGCAGCTCCAGCAGGGTCAGATGTCAGTGACTGATTATGAGGCGAGGTTTTCTGAATTATCTCGCTATGCACTAATAATACTCCCTACTGAGGCAGAGAGAGTGCGAAGGTTTGTAGCCGGTTTACATACTGGTATTCTGGCTACTATGGCTCGAGAGGTTGAGTTGGGTACTTCTTATGAGCGAGTTGTGGAGATAGCCCGGAGGATTAAGGGTGTACGTCAGCAGAGTCGAGAGCAGATTATGAGAGATAAGTAGTTCAGGTACTCTGGAGAGTTTAGAGGTGCTCCGTCCGGGGCCAGAGGTCAGTTCGTGAGGGGACAGTCCAGCAGACCCCTAAATCCAGCAGCACCACCTCCTCGAGGTGCTCCAATGCGACCTTATCTCAGTGCTATCCCAGAGAGTTCTTACCGCTCACCAGCTATACAGGGTCCTCCCAGTGGGTATTCAGGTCCCCAGGGCCAGACACTTAGTCAGCAACCCATCGCACCGAAGAGTTGTTACGAGTGCGGGGATCCCAGTCACATGCGGAGGTTTTTCCCAGGCTTCGAGGTAGACCAGTACATCAAGGTCACCAGCCTATGCTTACTGGACCAGTTGCTCCACCAGTAGTTCGACCACCCAGAGGTGGAGGACAGGTGGGTAGGGGCCGTCCTAGAGGTGGAGATTAGCCAGGCGGAGGCCAGCCAGTTGGCGCTCAAGCTTGGTTCTATGCTTTTCTGGCTAGATCAGATGTAGAGGCCTCAGATGCCGTGATTACAGGTATTATTTCTGTTTGTGGCAAAGATGCCTCAGTATTATTTGATCCAGGATCTACGTATTCATATGTGTCATCTCTATTTGCTCAATTCCTGGGTGTTTCTCGTGAGTCCTTGAGTACTCCTGTTTATGTGTCCACTCCTGTGGGCGATTATGTTGTCGTGAACCAGATCTACCGGTCCTGTATTATTACATTATGTGGTTGTGAAACTAGAGCAGATCTTCTATTGCTTGAGATGACCGATTTTGAAATTATTCTGGGTATGGACTGGTTATCTCCATATCATGCTATTCTAGATTATCATGCCAAGACTGTTACCTTGGCTATTCCAGCAATGCCTAAGCTGGAGTGGAAGGGTTCGCCTGTTAGTTCATTTAATCGAGTTATTCCTTTTATAAAGGCTCAACACATGGTTGAGAAGGGTTGTTTAGCTTATCTAGCCTATGTTCAGGATACTACTGCAGAGACTCCTGCCATTGTTTCAGTGCCTGTAGTTCGGGAGTTCCCCGATGTATTTCCGTCAGATCTTCCAGGTATGCCACCTGATTGTGATATTGATTTCTGTATTGACTTGGCTTCAGATACCCAGCCTATATCTATCCCACCGTATCACATGGCTCCGAAAAAATTGAAAGAATTGAAAGAACAACTTGAAAAGTTAATAGCCAAAGGGTTTGTCAGACCGAGTGTATCGCCTTGGGGTGCACCGGTATTATTTGTGAAAAAGAAGGATGGAACAATGCGGATGTGTATTGATTATCGCCAATTAAACAAAGTCACTATTAAGAACAAGTACCCGTTGCTGCGTATTGATGATCTATTTGACCAGTTGTAGGGTGCTAGGATATTCTCTAAGATCGATTTGAGGTCGGGGTACCATCAGTTGAAGATTCGGGATTCAGATGTTCCGAAGACTGCTTTCCGTACTAGATATGGTCATTATGAGTTTCTGGTAATATCTTTTGGTTTAACTAATGCCCCGGCAGCGTTTATGGATCTGATGAACAAGGTATTCATGCCATATATTGACTCATTTGTCATTGTCTTCATTGATGACATTTTGATCTACTCACGTAGTAAGGAGGAGCATGAGCAGCATATGAGAGTAGTGCTTCAGACATTGCGGGAACAAAAGCTATATGCTAAGTTCTCTAAATGTGAGTTTTGCCTAGAGTCTGTAGCATTTTTGGGACATATCGTATCGGGCGAAGGTATTAAAGTTGATCCCAAAAATATTGAGGCAGTTCAGAATTGGCATCATCCCACTTCGGCGACGGAGATCAGGAGTTTTCTGGGTTTGGCAGGTTATTATCGTTGGTTCGTGAAAGGTGTTTCATCTATTGCAGCACCTTTGACCAAATTAACCCAGAAGGGTGCTCCATTCCGATGGTCCGATGATTGTGAGGTGCGCTTTCATAAGCTCAAGACATCATTGACTATAACACCAGTGTTAGTGTTGCCTTCCGGTTCGGGGATGTATATAGTGTATTGCAACGCTTTACGCGTTGGCTTGGGTTGTGTATTGATGCAGGAAAGGCAAGTTATTGCATATGCTTCACGTCAGCTGAAGCCCTACGAAAAGAATTATCCGGTACATGATTTGAAGTTAGCTGCGATTGTTCACGCTCTTAAGATTTGGAGGCTTTATCTTTATGTGGTGTCTTGTGAAGTTTACACTGATCATCGCAGTTTGCAGCAATTGTTCAAGCAGAGGGATCTAAATTTGAGATAGCACAAATGGCTGGAGTTACTAAAAGATTATGATATTACTATATTGTATCATCCGGGCAAGGCAAATGTGGTTGCAGATGCCTTAAGCAGGAAGGCAGAGAGTATGGGTAGTTTGGCTTTCATTTCAGTAGAGGAAAGGCCATTAGCCTCAAATATTCAGTCCTTGGCTAACAAATTTGTGAGGTTGGATATTTTAGAGCCCAACCGAGTTCTTGCATGTGTTGTGGCCCAATCTTCACTATTTGAGCAGATCAAGGCTCGCCAGTATGATGACCCACACCTGGTGGTTCTTCGTGAAACAGTACTACGAGGTGATGCCAAGGAAGTTACTATTAGAGAGGATGGTGTTCTGCGACTCCAGGATCGTCTATATGTTCCTAATGTGGATGGACTGGGGAAAAAGTTCCTGGAAGAGGCACACAGTTCTCGGTATTCTATTCATCCAGGTGCTACTAAGATGTATCGTGACTTGAGGCAGCATTATTGGTGGAGACGAATGAAAAAGGACATAGTTGAGTATGTATCTCGATGTCTAAATTTCCAGCAAGTTAAATATGAGCACCAGAGGCCAGGTGGCCTACTTCAGCAGATGACCATAACAGAGTGGAAATGGGAACGAATTACTATGGATTTTATAGTTGGGTTGCCGCGGACCTTGAGGAAATTTGATGCAGTTTGAGTGATTGTTGATAGGTTGACTAAGTCGGCACATTTTATTCCTGTTGTGACTACGTATACTTCAGAGAGGTTGGCTTAGATTTATATTTAGGAGATAGTTCGGTTGCACGGTGTGCCAATTTCCATCATATCAGATAGAGGTCCTCAGTTTACTTCACATTTCTGGAGAGCAGTACAGAGTGAGTTGGGGACCCGTGTGGAGCTCAACACAACCTTTCATCCACAGACCGATGGACAATCAGAGAGGACAATTCAGATTTTGGAGGATATTCTCAGGGCATGTGTGATTGACCTTGGAGGTCAGTGGGATCGTTTCCTGCCTTTGGCCGAGTTTTCTTATAATAACAGTTACCAATCCAGCATCGAGATGGGTCCATTTGAGGATTTATATGGTCGGCGATGTCGTTCACCTATCGGATGGTTTGAGCCAGGTGAGGCTAAGTTATATGGTACTGATTTGGTAAGGGATACCTTGGAAAAGGTAAAGTTGATTCAGGAGCGACTTCGTACAGCACAGTCCAGACAAAAGAGTTACGCGGATCAGAAAGTGCGTGATATATCATTTACGGTAGGTGAAAAAGTTATTTTGAAGGTTTCGCCGATGAAGGGAATTTTGAGATTTGGGAAGAAGGGCAAGTTGAGCCCAAGGTTTATAGGCCCATTTGAGGTGTTGAAACGAGTTGGGGAGGTTGCTTATAAGCTTGCATTGCCTCCCAGCCTATCGGGAGTTCATCCGGTTTTTCACGTATCTATGCTCCGAAAGTATCGTGCCGACCTATCACATGTGTTAGACTTCAGCACAATTCAACTAGATAATAGCTTGGGTTATGAAGAGGAGCCAATTACCATTTTTGATAAACAGGTTCGCCAGTTGAGGTCCAAGAGGATTTCTGCAGTAAAAGTCCAGTGGAGGGGCCAACCAGTCGAGGAAGCGACTTGGGAGGCCGAGAAAGACTTGCGGAGCAGATATCCACACTTATTCAGCACTCCAGGTACAATTCTAAACCCGTTCGAGGACGAACGTTTGTTTAAGCGGTGGAGAATGTAATGACCCAACCGGTCATTTTAACTTTTAGAACCCCGTTGCCTAAAATAAAACTTCATGTAGATGCTTGTAATGAATTATGACTTGTGGGGATGGTTGGTTCGGGATTTGGAAGTGTTTGGGGGTGAAACCAGAACACTTGGTTCCTTAAGTTGGCCTTAAAGTGCTAAGTTTGACTTCGGTCAACATTTTTGTGAAAACGACCCCGGAATAAAATTTTGATGATTCCAACAGCTCTGTATGGTGATTTTGGACTTAGGAGTGTTTTCGGAATTTTATTTGGTAGTCCGTAGTTAAATTAGGCTTGAAATGGCTAAAAACAAGAATTTAAGTTTGGAAGTTTGACCCATGAGTTGACTTTTTGATACCGGAGTCGGAATCCAGTTCCGAAATTTTTTATAGCTCCATTATGTTATTTATGACTTGTGTGTAAAATTTGAGGTCAATCGGAGTTGTTTTGATAGGTTCCGACATTGAATGTAGAAGTTGAAAACTCTTAGTTTCATTAAACTTGAATTGGGGTATGATTCATGGTTTTAGCGTTGTTTGATGTGATTTAGAGGTTCGACTAAGTTTGTATGATATTTTAGGACTTGTTGGTATATTTGGTTGAGGTCCCGAGGGCCTCGAGTGAGTTTCGGATGGATAACGGATCAAAAGTTGGACTTAAAAAGCTGCTGCAATTTTCTCTTCTGCTGCATATTCTGGGCTGTGATCGAGCCTCAGATCGAGCCCCAGATCGAACCCAGATATCGAGCCCACGATCGAGGCCTGAGTCGAAGCCAGGGATGAGGCTCAGTATCGAAGCCTCGATCGAAGGCAAGGCTCGAGGGCATGATCGAAGGTAAGGCTCGAGGGCTAGGATCGAGACCCATGCTTGATGCCCAGATTGAAGGCTCAAGCTCGATGCCATGATCGAAGGCCCAACCTCGATGCCCTGATCGAGGCCATGACCGAGGTCCAGGCTCGAGCCTGTGATCGAAGCCCCGATCGAGGCCAAGTTCGAGGACCAGTTCCGAAGGCTGCTGGGCAGTTTTATAAAAAAGAGGGCATTCGTCCCATTTGTCATTTTTGACGAACTTAAGCTTGAGCAGAGACGACTTTTGGCAGATTTTCAGGGGAAAAACATTGGGGTAAGTGATTCTAACTCAGATTTGGTCTACATATACAAGTATATCATTGTTTTCACAATTTAATTGGTGTTTTGAGATTGAAATTTGAAAAAGCTTTAGAAATCTCATAGAAACGAATTTTGAGATTTCGGTATCGATTCAGAGTCGGATTTGAGTGAAACGGGTATGGTTGGACTCATAATTAAATGGGTTGTCGGATTTCATGACTTTCGCCGGATTCCGAGATGTGGGCCCCGCAGGCGAAATTTTAATTAATTTCGGGATCTTTTCTTAAAAATGTAGTATTTTCTTATAGAATTGATTTCTACAATATTTGGTGATTGTATCGAATTATTTTGGCTAGATTCGAGCCAGGCGGAGTTGGATAATCGTGGAAAAGGAAAAATTGTGGATTAAATTGGAGCAAAACGAGGTAAGTCTCTTGTCTAATCTTGTGAGGGGAAAATTACCTCATAGGTGATTAAAAATTAAATAATTGTTGCTAATTGTGGAAGGGGGAGGGGGGGGGGCTACGTACGCACGAGGTGACGATAGTCCGTGCGTAGCTACTATTAATGCTAAAGTCCGGGTAGTTTAGGACTCAAAGCATGCCTTACTTGTGTAAATTGTATTCTTTGAATTATTTATATTAATTGATATCTATATGAATATATTGTGAATTGTTTGATAAAGATATTAAAGGATGAAAATCTCATAGGCTTGATTGTCTGTTTAAATCTATTAATTGTTAAAAGAAATTGTTCTCCTCCTAAATTTATCTTATAATGAATATACTCTCCTTCCGGAGGCACATAAGAAAATGTCCTCCTTTCTTGTGGAGCGGGCCGAACGCCTCGGCAGGATAGATGCATCTATGGATCACGCCGCACGTCCCTCGGCAGTGTACACGACACTCTGGATCGGGCCGTACGTCCTCGGCAGAAATCGTGCTTAATAATAATAATAATAATTACACGATGCTTTAATAATTTATTTCAGCTTGTGAAGCAAATTAGTAAATTGGAAAATCTTTGGAATTTAATGAATTATTATTCTTGCTTGTTTAGGAATTAATTGTTACTCCTGTAAATGAGGTTTAATTGATAAATTGGAATTTATTTGAATTGAAGGAATTTAATTAATATATTGAGAATTGTTACATTTGAAGGAATTTGATTATTTCCGCTGTTTATATAAATTATTTGAAAATTCTGCAAATCATGCTGATTTGAATATCCTAATTTTATTCCAATTATTATTGACCCATAGTGAGTGTCAAAGTCGGCCATCTCGTCTCTACCACTTCGAGATTAGGCTTGATACTTACTGGGTACACGTTGTTTACGTACTCATACTACACTTGCTGCACTTTTTGTGCAGGATCTGAGACAGGTACTAGTGGAGGACCTATCATCACATACCCACGTCATCCCGAGGCATAGTGGTGAGCTGCCTTTCTGAGCCGTTCTGCAGCTACCAGTGTCTCTTCTGATATTTATATTCTGTCTATTTCATTTCAGACAGTATTTGGAGTTTTGTATAATCTACTAGATGCTCATGCACTTGTGACACCGGGTCTTGGCACACACATTGGTAGAAATTGATATTTTATTATCTTCTTGGAATAAAAGTTTAACCAATGTATGTTTGACTTATTAGTTGGCTTGCCTAGCTGTAGTGTTGGGCGCCATCACGACCTATAGGTGAAATTGGGTCGTGACAGATACCAACTTGTCACGACCCAAAATCCCACCACAGGCGTCGTGATGGCACCTAGTCTCTAAGACTAGGTAAGCCGATTTCTGTTACATTTTGAAGCCATTTTTTTTCTTTCTAATTAAAATCTAACAACGGAAATAATTACAATACACAATCTCTTAAGACCGGTAGTACTGAGTCACGAAATCTACTGAATACATGGAATGATCACGAGGACCAAATATACAATACTGTTTTATTACAAATTAACAGTACAATGAAATGAAAAGACTCCAAGGGACTGCGACGACCAAGCAACTCTACCTTGAATCCTTACAATCCTGCTTTAACTCTGCTCAAGTCCGTTATCTTCAATACCTGGATCTGCAAAAAAATGTGCAGTAGTTTAGAGTGAGCACACCACAACGGTGCCCAGTAAGTATCAAGACTAACCTCAATGGAGTAGAGACGAGGTACAGTCAAGACACTCACTAGTCTAATAACCTATGCAATATAATATACAAAATAATAGGAAACAAATAATAATAAGGGCAGGATAAAACAACCAGTGATATGCACGACATACACCAAGAATACCATTAATATCACTCAACAATTAATAAACACAATTACACCCAATTAAATCAAGCCCTTCAAATAAATGTATTTCACATAGTTCTTCCAGATAACTCTCTTTCAAATATAATTTTCTCAAATAATTATTTTTCAAATATAATTCTTTCAATAAATCTTTCCAAATACAATTTCCTCAAATAAATATCTTTCAAAATACAATTCTTTTATATAATACTTTCTAAGTAAAAATCCTTCCAAATAAATATTTTGAATATAATTCTTTCAATTAAAAAGTCACCATGTGACACCTCATTTCGAAATCATCAAAATACGGGTCTCAGCCCATTTTCATATTTTTTATAAATACGGGTCTTGGCCCATTTTTATATTTCCGCGACGCCTCGTGCCCATAATTAAATCATCATATTTGCACGGAACCTCGTGCCCTCATTTCATATCACAACTGCACGGACAATTCACGTGCCAAATATCATTATTATTTCATCACAGCACCTCGTGCCCACATTTTATATCACAACTGCACGGGCAATTCACGTGCCAATATCCCCATTTCATATGACAATTCACGACACCTCGTGCCCATATTTTATTTTATAAACCGCCTGGAAATAGCCACAGGCTCCCAGTTTTATCATAAATCAGATTATCATCAATTTACTAACAACAAGACAAGTTGCAGAAGGTATAAAAATAAAAACAAGAAAATCACAACATCACATGAAAATTGTCAATACCACAACCCCACATCATCACATATCGTCCCTGACAATAGCCACCCTTATCGCTCTTATTGCCACCCTTATCGCTCCTATAGCCACCCTTATCGCTCCGCCCAGAAAATATCAATAGCCAACAAACACAACAGTGAAAGGCTACCCTTATAACCACATAATGTCAACGGTGAAATGCCACCCTTATCTCCCCAAAATAACAACTCACACAACACAACAATTTACACGGGAAATTATCACAACAACGTAACAAAAATCAATTCATATCACAATTTGCCCAATGGCCACAACCAAAATTCAAAGCTACAACCAAGTCAATTAATTTCACAGCAAATAGCCAAATGCTCCACACAATATGTACAACACCCATAAACAATCAATAGAGATAGAAATTACACAATATAAAGCAAAGTTTTCATAAAAGATCAAATTTTCAATAATTATATAAACACCTCTTCTTAAGCTCATTTAATTAATTATTTGCTGAGGGTAAAATCCAAAATGAAATTAAATTCCAATAATTATCAAGCCAGCAAATTCACAAAATTTCATAAATAATCAACTAACAATCACATCCCATTGTCATATAACAACAGAGTCAACAACAAGGGTTTAGGCACGACAAGTAGATGATTAAATATAGGCCAACAATTATCCAATTTACTACACAATATGCTCAAAACTTTAACTCAATAAATTTTGCACATATAAACCAAGTACATACTAGTCACCTCGCGTACATGGTTTTCAATTACCCAAGTTGCAGATAAGACTCAATGCCTAAGGGGAATTTCTCCCACTCGAGGTTACGCAAGACACTTATCTTTTGAAGTTAGGCCGATATTCTAAAATAGCCTTCTTGCTTGAATTATCTTCCAGGCCGTTCAAATCTATCCAAATTAATTGTATAACTTCATTAAAATTCATCGGAAATAATTCCGGATAATAATACGTCGACTTAAAAATTTACTCCAAAAAGTCAACAAAAGTCAACACGGAACTCGCCTCTCGAAACCCGACATAATGTTTATGAAATTCGAACACCCATTCCGATACGAGTTCAACCATACCAATTTTATCGAATTCCAATAACAAATCGACCTCCAAATCTTCAATTTCGGTTTTGAAAGATTTTACAAAAATCTTTATTTTTCTTCCATTAAATCCGAATTAAATGATGGATTCAAAGACATAATCATGGAAATTAATCAAAACTGGATAAGAATTACTTACCCTAAACACTCACGCAAGAATCTCTCCAAAAATCGCCTTCTACCGAGCTTCCAATTTGATTTTGAGTTATAAACTCAAACTCCCGTTTTTGGGACTTTTAATTCTGCCCAGATACACCTTCTTCGCGTTCGCGACCATTCCTTCGCGTTCGCGAAGGCCAAAATCCAGCTGCCTCCAATCCTTCTTCACGTTCGTGTGACAAGCGTCGCGTTCGCGAAGGCCAACTACTTCTGCCCCATCATTTCCTCTTCGCGTTCGCGAAGTCCTCATCGTGTTCGCGATGACCATCTGACCAACTCCTTTGCGTTCACGTTCCAAGCTTCGCGTTCGCAAAGGCCAAACGACCCCAGGCCCCTATCTTCCTTTTCTTCTTCGCATTCGCATTGCCTGGGCTGCGTTCGCGAAGGCTTTCTCTACTACTTCTTCGCGTTCACGTTCACAGCTTCGCGTTCGCGAAGGAAAATTCATCAGCCTCTCAAACTCCTCTTCGCGAATGCGGGACTCCTTTCGCATTCGCGAAGAAAGAAACCAGACTTCAGCAACATCAGTCCAAACATCACCAATTTGGTTCGAAACCACCCCGAAATACACCCGAGCCCCTCGAGACCTCAACCAAACATACCATCAAGTCCCAAAACATCATACGAACTTAGTTGAATTCTAAAATCACCTCAAACAATATCAAAACAACGAATCGCACCCCAAATCAAATTCTATGAACTTTGAACTTTCAATTTCTACAATTTGTGCCGAAACACATCAAATCAACCCAAAATGACTTCAAATTTTGCACACAAGTCATAATTGACATTATGAACCTACTCCAACTTCCGGAATCAGATTCGACCTCGATATCAGAAAGTCCACTTCCGGTCCAATTCTCTAAAAAATTGACTTTCGCCATTTCAAGCCTAAATTGGCTACAGACCTCAGATTCACAGTCCGGACAAGATCCTAAGTCCAAAATCACTCAATGGAGCTAACGAAACTGATGAAACTCCATTCCAGAGTCGTCTTCACACAGTTCCGACTATGGTCAAAATCCTAAGACTTATGCTTGTGTCCCAAATCTCTCCGAATCATCCGTAAATCAAACTCGACCGCACAGGTGGGTCATAATACATATTGTGAGGCTTCTCGATACCTTAAGTCACTGAACAGGGCGTTAATTCTTAAAACGACAAGTCGGGTCATTACATACAACAACAACAATAATAATATACCCAATATTATCCCACACCGTGGGGTCTGGGGAGGGTAGTGTGTACGCAGACCTTAGCCCTACCTTATAGATATAGATAGTTAAAATGAAAATGAAAAAGAAAGAGGAAAGAAACCATAACAAAAAAGATGTCATTCTTCAGTTATATATATTATCTCTATATCATAAGAAGATGTTGTTCGATAATATTAAATAACTTGCTTCTAATATAACAAGGAAAAATAAAGGAATATAGATTTAAAAATATGTATTCTTTAAATTTGGTCCACATTCAAAAATAAATAAATTACAATTTCATCTTCATCTTTGGACACACGAGAAATAAACTTATGAACTACGAAGATCTGACAAAAAATATTTTTCAATGAGGTTATTGCTCTCATTCAATGAAGATCTGACCCAATTTCCCCTCTGTATGACGTCGTGATGACACCTAGTCTCTATGACTAGGTAAGCCTCACAATTGCGGAATAATGAAATAAAAGCATGAATTAAACAACTAACTGTTCAAAATACACAGTAATCCCAAAACCCAGAACATCGTAAGTCCCAAACTACAGAAGGAAACTAGTATCTCTATACTCCAGAATCTAATAACACAAGTAAGGAAGGTAAATGACATATGAGTGAATAGAGGGGGACTACGAGGTCTGCGGACGCGGCAGATATACCTTGAAGTCTCCGTACATCATCAAGCACTCCCAGCTAGTAGCGGGGTTGATAAGAAGTACCTGGATCTGCACACAAAAAATGTGCAGAAGAGTAGCATGAATACACCAAAATCGGTACCCAGTAAGTGCCAAGCCTAACCTTGATAGAGTAGTGACGATGTCAGGTCCGGACCCTACTGGAATATGATAATAAAGCAAGGCAAAAATGAAATATCGTAGTAAAATAATGACTGAAATTTAACAAGAAAGAATTTATAGAAGGTAACAACTCAATACAAGAAATACAATAGGGGATCTCCCGAGATACCGTCTCGTAGTCCCAAACATAAATGTGCAGGGGGATCTCCCGGAATACCGTTTTGTAGTCCCAAAGTAAATATGCAAGACAGGGGGATCTCTCAGAATACCATTCCGTAGTCCCAAAGTAAATAGGTAGTACAGGGGGATCTTCCGAAAAACCGTTCCGTACATGCGGCCTCGCACTTGCGGCTAATACCCTCGTAGGTGCGATCATTCCAGCAAAAGACCAAACTTTAGAAATTTCTCAACTTCCATTCCAAGCTCGTTAACCACCCGAAACTCAATCGAGGCCGCCGGGACCTCAACCAAATATACCAACTACGTCCGATTGACCTCAAATTTTGCACACAAGTCATAATTAACATTACAGACCTACTCCCACTTCCGGAATCGGAATCCGACCCCGATATCAAAAAGTCCACTGCCGGGTAAAATATCCAAACATTTGACTTTTGCCATTTCAAGCCTAAATAAGCTACGGACCTCCAAAACACAATCCGGACACGCCCCTAAGTCCAAAATCACCTAACGGAGCTAACGGAACCGATGGAATTCCATTCCAGAGTCGTCTTCACACAGTTCTGACTACGGTCCAAATTATAAGGCTTAAACCTCCATGTAGGGAATAAGTGTCCAAAACACTCCAAAAACCATAACAAAACCTCCCGGCAAGTCACAATAGCTGAAATAGATATGGGAGAAGTAGTAAATAGGGGATCGGGGCTTTTACTCTCAAAATGACCAGCCGGGTCGTTACATCCTCCTCTTCTTTAAACAATCGTTCGTCCTCGAACGAGCATAGAGACATACCTGAAGTGGTGAAAAGATGAGGATAACGGTTGCGCATATCTAACATTCAGTGACTTCTTGCTTCGTGTCGGAAACGAAGAAGATCATACAATAAAAGATGATTTGGTTCTTCTAGAACATTTGGTTATCAACCCCAATGGTAATAGTAGTGCATTTAATAAGGACACTATATTTATTATTAGATTAAAACGCAATTCGTGCAAATTACATGATAGAAACTAAGGAGCTATCTTAGCTTGTAGAAATGAATATGTTGATCAACTAAATAAAAGGCAGATTGCTACGTTTATGGTAAAAACAAAATATGTTTTAGTTTTGACTCAGTAGAAGATGATACAAAAAACTATCAAGAAGAATACTCAAATACTGTCACGACCCAAATTCACCTATAGGTCGTGATGGCGCCCAACATCCCAGCTAGGTAGGCCAACTAATGATTTAAACATATATTCATTTCTTTAAAAATTATCCAAGTAATAAAACTCGTCGTACTTGCAAAAATTTAAGACGATGTGAGAAATAAGATAAATTAAAACTAAAGTAAAATAATTAAATCCACAAATTCTACTAGTGTGTGCCAAGACCTGGTGTCACAAGTGTATGAGCATCTAGTAGATTATACAAAATATTAAATACTGTCTGAATTAAAATAGATAGAATACAAATACAAGAAGAGGCACTAGTTACTGCAGAACGGCTCAGAAAGGCAGCTCACCATTAAGCCTCTGGATAACGTGGATGCGCGCCGATAGGTCCTCCGATAGTACTTGTCTCAGGTCCTGCACAAAAAGTGCAGCAAGCGTAGCATGAGTATGTAAACAACATGTACCCAGTAAGTATCAAGCCTAATCTATAAGAAATAGTGACGAGAGTTTGACTTTGACACTCACTATGGGTCAATAATATTACAATATAATAAAATTAATTAAACATTATTTTTAGGTGAACAACAATAATTTTCTTAACAAGTAGAAATAATTAACTCATTAAATTTCAATAATATCCAATTTATCAATTAGCTTCACAAGCTGCAATTAAAATATCAAAGTATCGTGTAGTTGTTATTATTAGGCATGATTTCTGTCGAGGTCATACGGCCCGATCCAGAGTATCGTGTACACTGCCGAGGGACGTGCGGCGCGATCCATAGATGCATCTATACTGCTGAGGCGTTCGACCCGCTCCACAAGAAATGAGGACATTTTCTTATGAACCTCCGGAATGAGAATGAATATATATATATATATATATATATATATATATATATATAAGATTAACACATGAGGATGTACGAATTTCTACAACAGTTAAATATTCTGAACAAAAATTCAAGTATGTGAGATTTCAATATTTTACCATTTCTTCTAACAATTTGCAACATAATTCTATTGCTTTAATTAAATAAGGATACAATTATCACAAGGAATTCATGATTTGAGTCCTAAACTACTCGGACTTTAGCAATATTAGTAGCTACGCACGGACTCTCGTCACCTCGTGCGTACGTAACCCCCACAATTAGAAACAATTATTAATTTAAATCACCTATGGGGTAAATTCCCTCTTACAAGGTTAGACAAGAGACTTACCTTGTCTCAAAGCCCACTTCCCAATCACAATGTCGCGTAAAATCTCAATTCGGTGCCGAAAAATCCGAACTATCCAAAAGTTATATAAAATAATTAATACATGCTCAATAATTCAAAATTAGGCTATTAAATTAATTATCCAACCCAAAACTGGTACAATTCCTAAAATTCACCCCGGGCCCACGTGCCCGAATTCCAAAAATATTCGGAGAAAATATTTACCCATAATCTCAAGAACTCAAATATACAATTTCCATCCAATTCCATAACCATTTTCGTGGTTAAAATATCATTTTTATACGAATCTAGGTTTTTCCTCTAACCCTTGATTTCCACAAATTTAAAGGTTATAATCTACCCATAATCTATGTATTTAACTCAAAGTGTGTAGAATTAATTTACCTTCAAGTTGCTAGTTGAAATCCCCTCTCAAAAAGCTCCAAAATCTCCCAAAAATGGAGGAAATACGGGCTAAAAATGACTGAGCCTCGTCCCTTTTTAAGGTTCTGCCCAGATGGTATTTCTGCATCTGCTATGCCTGGGCCGCATTTGCGGCGTCGCTTCTGCGGACCACGGTCCGCTTCTGCGGAAGAATCCAAGGCTGGCCACGTTCGCTTCTGCGGATGAGGACCCGCTTCTATGGTCCCGCTTCTGTGCCAAGTCTGCCGCTCCGATGGCTTAAGCCGCTTCTGCGACTCATCTCTCGCACCTGCGGCTGGCCAAGCGTAGGTGCGATTCTGACAGCAGCTGGGAGCTTCTGCTTTGTCTCCCAATTTCCAACTTGGTCCGAGCCTTGCCTGATTAACCCCCGAGGCCACTGGGGCCCCGCCCGAACATACCAACAAGTTTGAAATCATAAAAAGGACTTGCTCGAACCCTCAGAACGTGTAAAACAACATCAAAACTAAAAATCATGCCTTAAACCAAATTGATTCAACTTGGAGTTTTCAAAATTTTCAAACTTACTCCAAACGTACCGAAATATACTTATACTACTCGGAATGACACCACATTTTGCGTGCAAGTCTTAAATCATCATACAGAGTTATTCTCAGGCTCGGAATTCCAAACGGACCTCAATTACTCCAAAACCTACTCCAAACCAAATATAAAGAACATTAAACCTTCAAATAGTTGATTTTCCCTATTAAGCGCTGAAAGGCTCCCGGGTTGTCCAAAACCCGATTCGAACAGATGTTCAAGTCCAAAATCATCATACGAACCTATTGGAACAGTCAGATCCCGATTTCGGGGTCATTTCTCAAAATGTTGACCGAAGTCAAACTTAACATTTTAAGGCCAACTTAAGGAACCAAGTGTTCCAATTTCAACTCGAACACTTCCAAATTCCGAACCAACCGTCCCCGCAAGTCATAAATTAGTAAAAGCACATACGGGGAGTTTTATTAAGCGGAACAGTGTTCTAAAATTTAAAATGACCGGTTGGGTCATTACATTCTCCACCTCTTTGTCATGACCCAAAATCCCACCAGTGGCATCGTGATGGCACATAGTCTCTAAGACTAGGTAATCCGACTTCAATTATATTTTTGAAGCCATTTTCTTTTTTGAATTAAATAAGTAATCAAAACTAACTGCGGAATAAATATGAATATACAACCTCCCAAGACTGGTAGTACTGAGTCACGAACTCCAATTGAATACATGGAATGATCACGAGGACCGAATATATAATACTGTTTGATTTAAATTAACAGTACAATGAAGTGAGAAGACTCTAAGGGACTGCGACGACCAAGCAACTCTACCTTGAATCCTTACGATTCCGCTTTAACTCTGCTTAAGTCCGATACCTCCAATACCTGGCTCTGCACAAAAATGTGCAGAAGTGTAGCATGAGTACACCACGGTCAGTACCCAGTAAGTATCAATACTAACCTCAGTGGAGTAGACACAAGATACAGTCAAGACACTCACTAGTCTAATAGCCTATGCAACATAATATACAAAATAATATGAAACAAATAACAATAAGGGCAGCATAAAACAACCAGTGATATGCACAGCAGACAATAAGAACACCATTAATATCGCTCAATAATTAATAATTTCAATTACACCCAATTAAATCAAATCCTTCAAATAAATGTCTTTCACCTATAATTCTTCCAAATAACTCTCTTTCAAATATAAATTTTTCAAAAAAACATTTTTCAAATATACTTCCTTTAAATAAATCTCTCTCAAATATAATTTCTTTAAATAAATATCTTTCGAATGTAATCCTTTCCAATAAATCGTTTTGCATAAAAATCCTTCGAATTAAATATTTTGAATATATTTATTTCAATTAAAAATTTCATAATCATTCAACCACGGGTCTCAGCCCATTTTCATATTTTTCATAAACACAATATCAACCCATTTTTCATATTTTCACGGCACTTCGTGCCCATAATTAAATCATCATATTTCTCCAGCACCTCGTGCCCTCATTTTATATCACAACTGCACGAACAATTCATGTGCCAAATATCATTATTATTTAATCACAGAACCTCGTGCCCACATTTCATATCACAATTGCACGGACAAATCACGTGCCAATATCCTCATTATTTACTCACGGTACCTCGTGCCCACAGTTCATTTTATAATCAGCTTGGCAATAGCCACGGGCTCCCAATTTCAACATAAATCAGATTATTATCAATTTACCAACAAGACAAATTGCACAAGTTATAAAATAAACACAAGTAAAATCACAGCATCACCTAAAAATCACCAATGCAACCACTTATTGTCACTACCCCAAATTCCCTCCGTGGAATGTCGTGATGGCACCTAGTCTCTAAAAC
The DNA here is from genome assembly GCF_000390325.3 of Nicotiana tomentosiformis. NCBI lineage: Eukaryota > Viridiplantae > Streptophyta > Magnoliopsida > Solanales > Solanaceae > Nicotiana > Nicotiana tomentosiformis. The sequence goes on along the minus strand of NC_090821.1, from coordinate 68,325,709 downwards.
TAGGTAAGCCTACCAATACGAAATAATAATAAATATCTAAAATAAATAAAGTACAATTCAAACAATTTCAACTCCCAAAACCCGGTAGAAATAAATCACAAGCTTCTAAGAATTTATTCCCAATGTCTCTATATATCAAGGTCTAAATAAAATATAAGGAAACAACATAAAATGATAGAAGGGGACTCCGAAGTCTACGGACGCTGGCAGATATACCTCGAAGTCTCCGTGCGAAGGTAACTCAGTGACGTCTATGCTGGTAAGATGTACCTCGATATGCACAAAAAGATGTGCAGAAGTGTAGTATGAGTACACCACATCGGTACCCAGTAAGTGCCAAGTCTAACCTCGGTAGAGTAGTGACGAGGTCAGGTGAGGCCCTACTGAAATATAATAATGGCATGGTAAAATATTTAACAATATAGTAAAATAAAATGACATTGGAAATGAATCAAATAGTATGTCACATTTAATGATACCAAATAATTGCAAATAATATCTCGCGGAATCAAAACAGAATTTTCTTCAACTTTATGAAAATCACAACTATTAATCGAAGGCAACTATGGCCATAAATCAATATCAACAAGGGCACTACTGAGGTACCGCCTCGTAGTCCCAAATTATAAATAATTTCACAATATCTCATTTTCTTATATCACCGCGGGAGCCTTCACGATTTATTTAAAGAAAATATTTTTCCCGAAATAGCATCCCGCATTTTAGCCACCCTTATCACACCGCATGACTTCTAGTAGTCACCCCTACTAGCCACGCGTATCAAGCCACCTTTATCTCACCGCATGCGTTTCAATACCTAGACCTTATACCACCACATGCGTATTAATATCACAATTTGTACCTCAAGTGCCCAATATTTCAATTTTCCACAATAAATCAACAACAATATTTTTCAATAATAAAGAGCTCATGGCTCATGCCAGAATAATCCAATAATAATATTGTTTTCCACAATAAAGAGCTCACGGTTCCATCACAATGAGTACCAAAAAATCTTACGAAAATATTCAAGAATAAATAATTCAGGAAAATAATATTTTAATTTTTTAATACGTTGCTTCAATATCAAATTTAAAAATGTCAAATACTTCATATTAATAATATTTAATTTAAAGAAAATCAACCTTCAAATAATGCACAGTATAAAAGAAACCAAGTTTCAATTAAACAGGTAAAACAATTAGTAGAAAAAGGTCAAACAAATTTAAAATATATATCTCAGATCAATGATGAGGAATATAACAAGATAAAATAATTTAATAAATGCGCAATAATGATCTACACAATTTAAAAATATAATCTTTCACATTTAACCCGTGTACACACTCGTCACCTCGTGTACATGACTTTTAACACATTTCAATAATCACATTAATATCAATTCTAGGGAAACTTTTCCCCACACAAGGTTAGACAAGTCACTTAACCTCAACTTGCTCCAATTTAACCAAGTATTATGCTTTTCCTCGATTTTCTGACTCCGATCGACTCGTATCTAGTCATAATTAATTCGATACAGTCAACAAAAATTATAGAAATCAATTTCATAAGAAAATATTACATTTTTCATTGAAATCCGAAATTAGGTCAAAAATTGCCCATGGGGCCAACATCTCGGAATCCCGAAAAACTTACAAAATACGACAACCCATTCAATTACGAGTCCAACCATACCAGTTTCACTCAAATCCGACTCCGGATCGACACCAAAATCTCAAAAAATTCGTTTCTACGAGATTTCTAAAATTTCCCGAATTCAATCTCAAAACACTAATTAAATGGTGAAAACAATGATATATTCGTGTATATTGACCAAATTCAAGTTAGAATCACTTACTCAAATATTTTTCCTTGAAAATATATCAAAATCGTCTCTCCTCAAGCTCCAATTCGTCAAAAAGGCAAATGGGACGAAGTCCCCTATTTTTATAACTTACAGATTTGTCAGGGAGCTCGATTTTGTAAGGGGGCTCGATTTATCAGGGAGCTCGATTTTGTCAGGGAGCTTGATTTGTCAGGGAGCTCGATTTGTCAGGGAGTCCGATTTTGACAGGGAGCTCGATTTTGACAGGGAGCCCGATTTTGGCAGGCAGCCCGATTTTGACCCGATTTTGACAGCATTTCCAGTAGAAAAATTGCAGCAGCTAAGTCCCACTTTTGATCCGTTAACCATCCGAAACTCACCTGAGGCCCTCGGGACCTCAACCCAATACACCAACAAGTCCTAAAACATCATACGAACTTATTTGAAACCTCAAATCACATCAAACAACGCTAAAATCATGAATCACACGTAGATTTAAGCCTAGTGAACTTTAAAACTTTCAATTTCTACAAACAACACCGGAACCTATCAAATCAAGTCCGATTGACCTCAAATTTTGTACGCAAGTCATAAATGACATAACGGAGCAATAAAAATTTTCAGAATCGGATTTCGACCCCGATATCAAAAAGTCAACCCCTACGTCAAACTTCCCAAAAGTTCAACTTTCGGCATTTCAAGCCTAATTCCACTACGGACTTCCAAATAAAATTACGATCACGATCCTATGTCCAAAATTACCATACTGAGCTGTTGGAATCATCAAAATTCTATTCCGGAGTCATTTGCACATAATTCAACATCCGGTCACTATTTGAACTTTAACTTTAAATTTTTCATCAAAATTCTATATCTCAGGCTAGGGAACTCGGAATTTGATTCCGGGCATACGCCCAAGTCCCAATTCACGATACGGACCTACCGAAACTGTGAAAACACTGATCCGAGTCCGTTAACTCAAAATATTGACAAAAGTCAACTCAGTTATGTTTTATACATCTAATTCACATTTTAATCCATTTTTCATATGAAAACTTTCTGGAAAATTTTACGGAGTGCGTAAGCAAGTCGAGGAATGATAAATAGTACTTTTTGAGGTCTTAGAACACATAATTAATTATTAAATTTAAAGATAACATTTTGGGTCATCACATTCTCCACCTCTAAAACAAACGTTCATCCTCGAACGGAGTTAGAAAAAGTACCTGAGCTGGTGAATAAGTGTGGATAACGGCTGCATATATCATGCTCGGTCTCCCAAGTCGCCTCGTCGACCGGATGACCCCTCCACTGAACCTTCACGGAAGCAATGTTCTTTGACCTCAACTTTCGAACCTGCCTATCTAAAATAGCCACTGGTTCCTCAACATAAGATAGATCCTTGTCCAACTGAACCAAACTGAAGTCTAACACATGAGACAGATCCCCGTGATATTTCCGAAGCATAGAAACATGGAATACCGGATGAACTATAGAGAGACTACGTGGTAGCGCAAGTCTGTAAGCCACCTCTCTAACTCTTTCAAGAATCTCAAAAGGCCAAATATACCTAGGGCTCAACTTTCCCTTCTTCCCGAACCTCATCACACCCTTCATAGGCCAAACCCAGATCAATACCCGCTCACCAACCATGAATGCAACATCACGAACCTTCCGATCCGCATAACTCTTCTGTCTAGATTGGGCTGTACGAAGTCGATCCTGAATCAACTTAACCTTTTCCAAGGCATCCTGAACCAAGTCTGTACCCAATAGTCTAGCCTCACCCGGTTCGAACCAACCCACTGGAGACCGGCACCACCTACCATACAAAGCCTCATATAGATCCATCTGAATGCTTGACTGGTAACTGTTGTAAGAAATCTCCGCAAGTGGTAAGAACTGATCCCAAGCACCCCCAAAATCTATCATACATGCACGAAGCATATCCTCCAGTATTTGAATAGTGCGTTCGGACTGCCCGTCCGTCTGAGGGTGAAATGTTGTACTCAACTCTACCCGAGTACCCAACTCACGCTGTATTGCCCTCCAAAATCGTGAGGTAAACTGTGTACCCCGGTCAGAGATGATAGATACCGGTACACCGTGAAGTCTGACAATCTCGCGAATATATACCTGAGCCTGCTGCTCTGAAGAGTAAGTAGTAATCACAAGAATGAAATGAGCTGATTTGGTCAGCCTATCCACAATCACCCAAACTGCATCCAACTTCCGCTGAGTCCATGGGAGCCCAACAATGAAATTCATACTGATCCGCTCCCATTTCCATTCCGGAATCTCTAACTTCTAAAGTAATCCACCAGGTCGCTAATGCTCATATTTCATCTGTTGACAATTTAGACACCGAGATACATACCCCATTATGTCTTTCTTCATCCGCCTCCACCAATAGTGTTGTCTCAAGTCCTGATACATCTTTGCAGCACCCGGATGAATGGAGTACCGCGAACTGTGAACCTCCTGGAGAATCAACTCACGCAAGCCATCCATATTAGGCACATATAGCCTGCCCTGCATCCGTAATACATCATCATCTCCAATAGTGATTTCCTTAGCATCACCATGCTAAACTGTATCCTTAAGGACAAGCAGATGAGGGTCATCATACTGGTATTCCCTGATGCGATCATAAAGAGAAGACTGAGAAACCACGCAAGCCAAAACTTGACTCGGCTCGGAAACATCCAATCTAACAAACTGGTTGGCCAAGGCCTGAACATCCAATGCCAAAGGCCTCTCTGCTACCGGTAAATATGCTAAGCTGTCCAAACTCTCCGCCTTACGACTCAAGGCATCGGCCACCACATTGGCCTTCCCAGGATGATAGAGAATGGTGATATCATAATCCTTAAGAAACTCCAACCACTTCCGTTGCCGCAAATTAAGATTTTTCTATTTAAAAAATGTTGTAGACTCCGGTGATCGGTGTAGATCTCACAATGGACACCGTACAAATAATGCCGCCAAATTTTTAAGGCATGAACAATAGCTGCTAACGCCAGGTCATGTACAGGATAATTTTTCTCATGAATCTTTTACTGTCTGGATGCGTAGGCAATCACCCTACCGTCTTGCATCAACACTGCGTCGAGATCAATACACGACGTGTCGCAATACACAGTATAAGATCCTGTACCTGTAGGTAATACCTATACTGGGGCTGTAGTCAAAGTTGTCTTGAGCTTTTGGAAGATCTCCTCACATTCCTCGGTCCACCTGAATGGAGCACCCTTCTGGGTCAATTTGGTCATAGATGCAGCAATAGAAGAGAAACCCTTCACAAATCGGCGATAATACCCAGCCAAACCAAGGAAACTCCGGATTTTTGTAACTGAGGACGGTCTGGACCAACTCTGCACTGCTTCAATCTTATTTGGATCTACCTTGATCCACTCGCATGAAACTATATGACCCAAAAATCCCACTGAATCAAGCCAGAATTCAAACTTTGAAAATTTTGCATATAACTTCCTTTCTCTCAAAAACTGAAGCACAGTTCTCAGATGTTGTTCATGATCTTCCCGACTCCGGGAATACACCAGAATGTCTTTAATAAACACAATGACGAAGGAATCAAGATAGGGCTGAAATACACTATTCATTAAGTGCATAAATGTTGCAGGGGCATTGGTCAGCCCAAAAGACATCACAATGAACTCGTAATGACCGTACCGAGTCCTGAAAGCAGTCTTCGAAATATCTGGCTCTCGAATCTTCAATTGATGATAGCCTGAACGCAAGTCAATTTTAGAGAATACCCTGGCACGTTGAAGATGATGAAATAAGTCATCAATACGTGGCAATGGATGCTTGTTCTTCACTGTAACCTTGTTCAACTGGCGATAATCAATACACATCCGCATAGAACCATCCTTCTTCTTTACAAATAAGACAGGAGCACCCTACAACGATACACGAGGCCGAATGAAACCCTTATCAAGCAATTCCTGTAACTATTCTTTTAATTCTTTTAACTCTGCTGGGGCCATACGGTATGGTGGAATAGAAATGGGCTGAGTACCCGGTAGTAAATCAATACCAAAATCAATATCCCTGTCGGGTGGCATACCCGGAAGATCTGCTGGAAATACATCAGGAAAATCCCTTACTACAGGAACTGACTCTACAGTAGGAGTATCAATACTAACATCTCTCACATAGGCCAAATACGCATCACACCCCTTCTCAACCATTCGTTGAGCTTTAAGAAATGAAACAACCCTGCTAGGAACATAATCTGAGGTACCTCTCCACTCTAGCTGTGGTAGACCCGGCATAGACAATGTCACCGTCTTGGCATAACAATAAAGAATAGCGTGATAGGGCGACAACCAATCCATGCCCAAAATAATATCAAAATCCACCATACTGAGGAATAATAAATCAGCTCTGGTCTCAAAACCACTGATAATAATTAAACACGACCGATACACATGGTCCACAATAATAGATTCACCCACGGGTGTAGATACATAAACAGAAGAACTCAAGTAATCACGTGATACGCCCAAATACGGGGCAAAATAAGATGACACAAAAGAATAAGTGGAGCCTGGATCAAATAAAATTGATGCATCTCTATGACAGACCAAAATAATACTTGTGATAACAAAATCGGATGCAACGACATCTGTCCTAGCAGGAAGGGCATAATATCTGGCCTGGCCTCCCCCTCTTGGGCGACCTCTACCTAACCGACCTCCACCTTTAGCTGGCTGTGCAGGTGGAGTGGCAACTGGTGCATTAATCATGGCTTGAGAAGCCTGAGGACCCTGTGGAATAGGTGGGGAGGTGCACCCCTCCCAAGTATGGGGAAATCCCTCATGATATGACGAGTGTCACCACACTCAAAACAAGCCCTCAAAGGACGTGGCTGTTGGGACTGGCTTGGGCCTGATCGACTAGACTGTCTGCTGAAAGCACACCATACAAGAGGTACAGAAGACACTGGTGGTGCATAATATGGAACTTGAGGTCTGGGAGTAGTCGGAATACCACTGGAAGCTGGAAGTGCTGAATGAATAGGATGGCTCACATAACCTCTACCATGACGGGCTGCAACTGGGGCACGAGAATTATTATATATTCCAGAATCTCAGGGTCTCTTAGCTTCCCTCTCTTCCCTCTCCCGAGTCCGCATACCTTCCAATCTTCTAGCAATTGACACCACCTGTTGGTATATGATGTCCATCTCTAGCTCTCGAGCCATACTGTATCTGATATTAGGGTGAAGACCCTCAATAAATCTGTGAACCCACTCTCGAACAGTAGCAGCTAAGGCTGGTGCATGCCTAGCCAAATCACTGAATCAGACCGAATACACTGACACAGTCATAGAACCCTGGCGCAACTGCTCAAACTCTGTGCGTCATGCATCCCTAAGACTCTGAGGAACATACTCCCTTAAGAACATATCTGAAAATTAAGTCCAAGTGAGTGAAGATGCCTCAGCGGGACTATCCAACTCATATGCCAGCCACCACTGGTAGGTTGCTCCGCTAAACTGGAATGCCGTGAAAGAAACCCCACTGGAATCCACAATACCTATAGTATGATGGATACGGTGACATTCCTCCAGAAAACCCTGAGCATTATCTGAAGCTAAACCACTGAAAGTGAGAGGGTGGTACTTCTTATACCTCTCGATCTTGAGCTGCTGACCCTCTAAAACTGCTGTCCTAATATAAGGCCGAACTTGGACAACTGGTTGCACTGGTATAACCTCTGGGGCATGGTCAACTTGGGCATGTGGCTCTAGAGTATGAGCGGCAGGAGTCTGCGCTCCTCCCCCAGCCTGAGATGTGGCAGGAGCAAGTGGAATTAATCTTGCCTGAGCTAAAGTGCCAAACATGCTAAAAAACTGGGCAAGAGTCTCCTAAAGTATAGGAGTAGTAACAGGCGTCTCAGGTGCCTCCTCTCCAACTGGAGCTACTGGTGGCTCTGGTGCAGTAGCTCGTGCAGGTGCTCTGGTTGCACCACGTGGTCTTCCTCGGCCTCTGACTCAGCTTCTGCCCTATCCCTGGCCTCTTGCGGCTCCAACAGGGGGCGCGGGTGTTTGATCATCAGATCCAGTTGTGCGTGTTCTCACCATTTGTGAGAGAATAGAAAGACAATTGTTTAAAATTTTAAAGTCAACAAATACGCACTATAAGGAATCAAAGAAGTGAATATTTCCTAACAGTTCCATAGCCTCTCGAAGATAAGTACAAACGTCTCCGTACCGATCCGCAAGACTCTACTAAACCTTCTTGTGACTCATAACACCTATGAACCTAGTGCTCTGATACAAAATTGTCACGACCCCAAATTCCCTTCGTAGGATGTCGTGATGGCACCTAGTCTCTAAAACTAGGTAAGCCTAACAATGCAGAATAATAATAAATATCTAAAATAAATAAACTACAATTCAAACAATTTCAACTCCAAAAACCCGGTAGAAATAAATCACAAGCTTCTAAGAATTTAGTCTCAATGTCTCTATATATCAAGGTATAAATAAAATATAAGGAAGCAACATAAAATGATAGAAGGGGACTCCGGAGTCTGCGGACGCTGGCAGATATACCTCGAAGTCTCCGTGCGCAGGTAAATCACTGACGTCTAGGCTGGTAAGATGTACCTCGATCTGCACAAAACGATGTGCAGAAGCGTAGTATGAGTACACCACAGCGGTACCCGATAAGTTCTAAGCCTAACCTCGAAAGAGTAGTGACGAGGTCAGGTGAGACCCTACTAGAATATAATAATGGCATGGTAAAATGTTTAACAATATAGTAAAATAAAATGACATTGGAAATGAATCAAATAGTATGTCACATTTAATGACACCAAATAATTGCAAATAATATCTCGTGGAATCAAAACAGAATTTCCTTCAACTTTATGAAAATCACAACAATTAATCGAAGGCAACTATGGCCATAAATCAACATCAACAAGGGCACTACCGAGGTACCGCGTCATAGTCCCTAATTATAAATAATTTCGCAATATCTCATTTCCTTATATCACCGCGGGAGCCTTCACGATTTATTTAAAGAAAATATTTTTCCCGAATTAGCATCCCGCGTTTTAGCCACCCTTATCACACCGCATGACTTCTAGTAGTCACCCCTACTAGCCACGCGTATCAATCCACCCTTATCTCACCGCATGCGTTTCAATACTCAGACCTTATACCACCGCATGCGTATTAATATCACAATATGTCACAATTTACACCTCAAGTGCCCAATATTTCAATTTTTCACAATAAATCAACAACAATATTTTTCAATAATAAAGAGCTTACGGCTCATGCCAGAATAATCCAAAAATAATATTATTTTCACAATAAAGGCCTCATGGATCCATCACAATGAGTACCAAAAATTCTTACGAAAATATTCAGGAGTAAATAATTTAGGAAAATAATATTTCAAAATCTTTAATACGTTTCTTCAATATCAAATTTAAAAATGTCAAATACTTCATATTAATAATATTTAATTTAAAGAAAATCAACCTTCAAATAATGCACAGTATAAAAGAAACCAAGTTTCATTTAAACAGGTAAAACAATTAGCAGGAAAAGGTCAAACAAATTTAAAATATATATCTTAGATCAATGATGAAGAATATAACAAGATACAATAATTTAATAAATGCGCAACAGTGATCTATACAATTTAAAAATATAATCTTTCATATTTAGCCCGTGTACACACTCGTCACCTCGTGCACACGACTTTCAACACATTTCAATAATCATATTAATATCAATTCTAGGGGAAATTTCCCCCACACAAGGTTAGACAAGTCACTTACCTCGACTTGCTCCAATTTAACCAAGTATTATGCTTTTTTCTCGATTTTTCGACTCCGATCGACTCGTATCTAGTCATAATTAATTTGATACAGTCAACAAAAATTATAGAAATCAATTTCATAAGAAAATATTACATTTTACAATGAAATCCGAAATTAGCTCAAATATTTCCACATCTCGGAATCCGGCAAAACTTACAAAATCCGACAACCCATTTAATTACGAGTCCAACCATACCACTTTAATTCAAATCCGACTCCGGATCGACACCGAAATCTCAAAAATTCGTTTCTATGAGATTTCTCAAATATTCCGAATTTCAATCTCAAAACACTAATTAAATGGTGAAAACAATGATATATTCATGTATATTGACCAAATCCAGGTTAGAATCACTTACCCAAATATTTTTCCTTGAAAATATATCAAAATCGCCTCTCCTCAAGCTCCAATTCGTCAAAAAGGAAAATGGGACGAAGTCATCTATTTTTATAACTTACGGATTTGTGAGGGAGCTCGATTTTGTAAGGGAGCTCGATTTGTCAGGGAGCTCGATTTTGTTAGGGAACTCGATTTGTCAGTGAGCTCGATTTGTCAGGGAGCTCGATTTGTCAGGGAGTCCGATTTTGACAGAGAGCTCGATTTGCCAGGGAGCTTGATTTTGACAGGCAGCCCGACTTTGGCAGGCAAGCCGATTTTGACAGCATTTCCAGCAGAAAAATTGTAGCAGGTTTTGCAGCAGCTAAGTCCCACTTTTGATCCGTTAACTATCCGAAACTTACCCGAGGCCCTCGGGACCTCAACCCAATACACCACCAAATCCTAAAACATCATACGAATATTTGAGACCTCAAATCACATCAAACAATGCTAAAATCATGAATCACACATAGATTCAAGCCTAATGAACTTTAAAACTTTCAATTTCTACAAATAACAGCGGAACATATCAAATCACGTCCGATTGACCTCAAATTTTGTACGCAAGTCATAAATGACATAACGGAGCAATAAAAATTTTCAGAATCGGATTTCGACCCCGATATCAAAAAGTCAACCCCTCGGTCAAACTTCCCAAAAGTTCAACTTTCGGCATTTCAAGCCTAATTCCACTGCGGACTTCCAAATAAAATTCCAATGACGCTCCTAAGTCGAAAATCACCATACGGAGCTGTTGGAATAATCAAAATTCTATTTCGGGGTCATTTGTACATAATTCGACATCCGATCACTATTTGAACTTAAACTTTAAATTTTTCATTAAAATTCCATATCTCGGGCTAGGGACCTCAGAATTTGATTATGGGTATATGTCCAAGTCCCAATGCACGATACGGACCTACCACAACTGTCAAAACACTGATCCAAGTCCGTTTGCTCAAAATATTGACCAAACTCAACTCAATTGTGTTTTAAACATCTAATTCACATTTTAATCCATTTTTCACCTAAAACCTTTTCGGAAAATTTTACGGACTGCGCACGCAAGTCGAAGAATGATAAATAGTATTTTTGAGGTCTTAAAATACATAATTAATTATTAAATTTAAAGATAATATTTTGGGTCATCATACTCGTCATCATCACATACCATCCCCGACAATAGCCACCCTTATCTCTCATATAGCCACCCTTAATCCTCCTCCCTAACAATACCAATAGCCACGCTTATCGGTCATATTTCCACCTTTATCGCTCCTATAGCCGCCCTTATCGCTCCACCTAGATAATTTTCCAACAAACACAAAAACAATGAAATGCCACCCTTATACCCACTAATATCAATGATGAAATGCCACCCTTATCTCCTCAAAATAATAACTCACACAACACAACAATTTACACGGAAAATTATCACGACAACATAACAAAATCAATTCATATCACAATGTGCCCGATGGCCACAACCAAAATTCCAAAGATACAACCAAGTCAATTAATTTCACAACAAATAGCTGAAGGCTCCACACAATGTGTATAACACCCCCAAAACAATCGACAGAGATAGAAATTACTCGCATAAAGCGAAGCCTTCATTAATACAAATTCTCAATAATTATATAAACACTTCTTCTTAAGCTCATTTGATTAATTATTTGTAGAGGAAAAATCCATAATGAAATTAAATTTCAATAATTATCAAACCAACAAATTCACGGAGTAACATAAACAATCAAGTAACAATCATATCAAATTATCATATAACAACAGATTCAACAACTAGGATTTAGGCACGACAAATAGATGATTAAATATATGCCAACAATTATCCAATTTACTACACAATATGCCTAACACTTTATCTCAATGAACTTTGCACATATAAGCCCGAGTACGTACTCGTCACATCGCGTACACGGCTTTTCACATTTCACATATGGCACATAAGACAAGATGCCTAAGGGGTAATTCCCCAACTCGAGGTTAGGCAAGACACTTACCTTTTTGAAGTTAGACCGATATTCCAAAATAGCCTTCTTGCTTGAATTGACCTCCATACATCTCAATTCTATCCAAATTAATTGTACAACTTCATTAAAATTCATCGAAAACAATTCCGGATAATAATACGTCGACTTAAAAATTTGTTCCAAAACGTCAACGCGGGTCCCGCCTCTCGGAACCCGATATAATTTTCATGAAATCCGAACACCCATTCTGATACGAGTTCGACCATACCAATTTTATCGAATTCCAATAATAAATCGACCTCCAAATCTTAAATTTAAACCAATAGGGTTTTTCCAATTTTCCAACTAAATTCACCGATTAAATATTAAAAACAACCATGGATTCGGGTCATTTAACCAGTATTGAGTTAAGAACACTTACCCCGTAGTTTTCTCTGAAAATCTCCCGAAAATTGCCTCTTCCCGAGCTCCAATCTGTCAAAAATGGACAGAACATAAACTCTCTACCCAGTGATTTCTTCTACGCGATCGTGAACTTCTTCACGCGATCGCGAAGCACAATTTCAACACTGCCAAAATTAATTCTACGTGATCGCAAACAATGCCACACAATCCGATGTACAGAGTTCCCAGCTCTACGCGATCGAAGCTCTCTTCACGGGATTGCATAGAGCAAACACGTGACCACCACTTCTGCTGTAATGACCCAATCGGCCATTTTAACTTTTATAACCCTGTTCCCCTAAATAAAACTCCCTGTATGTGCTTTTATTAATTTTTGAATTGCGGGGATAGTTGGTTCGGGATTTGGAAGTGTTTGGGTTGAAATCGGAACACTTGATTCCTTAAGTTGGCCTTAGAATGCTAAGTTTGACTTTGGTCAACATTTTTAGAAAATGACCCCGGAATCGGGATTTGATGGTTCTAATTGCTCCGTATAGTGATTTTGGACTTAGGAGCATGTTCGGAATTTTATTTGGAAGTTCGTAGTTAAATTAGGCTTGAAATGGCTAAAATAAGAATTTAAGTTTGGAAGTTTGACCGGGGAGTTGACTTTTTGATATCGGGGTCGGAATCCAGTTCCAAAAAGTTTCACAGCTCTATCATGTAATTTATGACTTGTGTGCAAAATTTGAGGTCAATCAGACTTGATTTGATAGGTTTTGACAATGAATATAAAAGTTGGAAATTTTAAGTTTCATTAAGCTTGAATTGGAGGATGATTCATGGTTTTAGCATTATTTGGTGTGATTTGAGGGTTTGACTAAGTTCGTATGATGTTTTAGGACTTGTTGGTATATTTGGTTGAGGTCCCGAGGGTCTCGGGTGAGTTTCGGACAGCTAACTGATCGCCTTTGGCATTTGGGAGACAACTGATAGCTGCTGGTGTTTTTCTTCAGATTTCCTTATACGCGATCGCGTAAGGTAATTTGGGCAGAGGTGACTTTGTTCTACGCGATCTCGTGAATGGGGTTGCGATCGTGTAGGCTTAATTTGGGCAGCTGGAAATTTGTTCTATGCGATCGCGTGGGCACTTCTGCGATCGCGTAGGTTAGGCGAGCTATGTTATGCGAATGCGTGGCTAAGGCTGCATTTGCGAAGAAGAACAGAGGGAGGATGCCGGGCCACGCGCTTAATGCTTTGCGATCGTGTGAGGAGGTTCGCGATCATGTAGGTTTACGGAGTCAGTGCTTCGCGATCGCGTAGAATTAATTTTGGGCAGTGTTGGAATTTTTCTTCGCGATCGATCTTAATTAATATACTCTCCTTCTGGAGGTACATAAGAAAATGTCCTCCTTTCTTGTGGAGCGGGCCGAATACCTTGGCAGGATAGATGCATCTATTAATCGCGCCGCACGTCTCTCTGCAGTGTACAAGATACTTTGATATCTTAATTGCAGCTTGTAAATTTAATTAATAGATTGGAAATTATTGTGTTGGAAGGATTTTTTATTATTTCTGCTAATTGAATAAAGTTATTGTTAACTCTGTGAATCAAGTTGATTTAAATAATTCTATTTCATTCCATTTATTATTGTTGACCCTTAGTGAGTGTCAAAGTTGACCATCTCGTCTCTACCACTTCGAGATTAGGCTTGATACTTACGGGGTATACGTTGTTTACGTACTCATACTACACTTGCTGCACTTTTTGTGCAGGACCTGAGGCAAGTACTAGTGGAGGACCTATCGTCTTACACCCACGTTATCCAGAGGCGTAGTGGTGAGCTGCCTTTTTGAGCTGTTCTGCAGCTACCAGTGTCTCTTCTTGTATTTATATTCTGTCTATTTTATTTCAGATAGTATTTGGAGTTTTGTATAATCTACTAGATGCTCATACACTTGTGACACCAGGTCTTGGCACATGCATTGGTAGAATTTGGAATTGTAATATTTTCTTGGATTTAAGTTAATTGGTATCTTTTCTAATTTCTTGAATATTGCTAGTAAAATAATAAAATTACTTAGAAAATTATTCTGAAAATAATTGATATATGTTTAATTTATTTGTTGGCTTGCCTAGCTGTAGTGTTGGGCTCCATCACGACCTATAGGTGAAATTGGGCCGTGACAACATGGTATCAGAGCACTAGGTTCACGTAGATCTCACAAGTTATGAGCAGACCTAATAGAGTCTTGTGGATCGGTACAGAGACGTCTGTACTTATCTTCGAGAGGCAATAGGGTGTTAGGAAACTACCTTTCTTCATATTCCATCATGCAATTTTTGTAGTATTAAATATCTTTCTCTTATTCTCTCACAGATAGTGAGAACGCGCTCTAATGAAGCTCCAGACCAGGGAAGAGCTACTCCCCCAGTTGCTAGAGGCCGAGGCAGAGGCCGAGGGAGGACTCAAGCCTGTGGTAGAATACGAGGACGTCCTAGGACTATTCCAGTTATGCCTCCAGTGGGTCCAGCAGAGAACCCCAATGTTGAGGTACAGGGTGAGGTGCCTGTAGCAGAGCCAGCTCTAGTAGATTTCACACCTGCACCGGGATTCTAGGATGTCATGGGTCATATGTTGCGTATCCACAACTCAACAAAGCACCACGATGTATATATCAATAAGACTAATCTCAGCATTACATGCACCGCATTATCATAATGATATCAGGACATGAAACACATCATATTTATGCCCATTACCATATCTCTAGTCTTAAAAGTTGTTCATAATTAATTCCAGTATCATCAATTAATCTCATATTAACCAACACCTCATTGCGAATTTTCACAACACCGACAACAGAATGTGAGGCATGAAGACCTCATAACTATTTACTCGATTTAACGAGTCACATTTAACGCCACCTAGGCACTCATCTCATAGGCTAAAACTCAATGTTTACAGTACGAAAATGGATGAATATGCACATAAAATATACAAGAATTATCAAATAAGCCTAACAGGCATGACTCCCTATTAATATTATTGTACAAATTAAATTTCACAAAGGGAGAATTTAAACTCATAAATATTTCACCACAAGGAGCTCGTCCTTATATAACTTCCACCGTGGCTTGTAGCCCGATTTAAATATTTCACATCATAAAATTAAATGTGAGGATCTCGTCCTCAATTTTGTATCACAAGTATTCTGCACATTGTGCCAACTAAAATTTCAATTTCCTTTCTTTTTTCTTTTCAATATATTTCATAAACAGTTTTCACAACCCATAATGAACCCTCATACTGGTAGAGCATATAATTCATAAATATTGGAATCAATTATTCCAGAACACATTAAACCCACTGTAATGAATAATATAAATTACTTTTGAGCCTATAGCCCTCAATGGTGTACAAAAATAAAATGACAGACACGGGCTCACATCTTCAAATATCCCAACAAGGATAAACATGTAAGTGGGTCACAAAATTACGAAGCTCACCCATAAGCAGAGCATAATAAGAGGACTCACCTCAATATTCAGAACAGAATTAAATTAAAGGAAAATATCCTTTTATAACAGAATCAGGATCGTACCTGTAACGACACCATATGGTGTATCGGCCTCAGCCAAATCATAGCGATCATATCAATGGGCCGGGCCTTTACCTCTTAGGCACTCTCTA
Source organism: Nicotiana tomentosiformis (assembly GCF_000390325.3). NCBI lineage: Eukaryota > Viridiplantae > Streptophyta > Magnoliopsida > Solanales > Solanaceae > Nicotiana > Nicotiana tomentosiformis. Next base: position 68,309,566 of record NC_090821.1, on the reverse strand, counting down.
CCCGCCTGTCCTCCACCTCTAACTGACTGTGTACGTGGAGTATTAACTAGAATAAAACTTGTAGCTTGAGTGCTCTGATTAAATCCACCCCTCCCAAGTCTAGGAAAATCTCTCATGATGTGTCTAGTACCACCACATTCATAAAAAATAACCTCTGAGGTTGCGGTTGCTCGTACTGAGTCTGTGCCGGATAACTGGAATAACCATTATAGGAACCCCGTGCTGATGGTGCATCATAAGAACTTACTAGAGCACTCCGAGTAATATGATGTGCGGACTGAGCTGGCCGACTGTTCGAACCTTTGATATAATGGGTCCTAGTTGAAGAGTAAAATCTACTGAACCCTCCAGATCTTTGAGGCCTTTTAGCCTCCTTAGACTCCCTTTCCTCGCCTAAAGCACCCTCAATCTTTCTCGCAATCTCCACTAGTTGAAATGGAGTATCAGTTTGCAATTCTTGAGCCATGCATATTTTAATATCATATTCGATCCCCTCAATGAATCTGCGAACCCGCTCTCTGATTGTAGGAACCAAGATAGGTGCATGACGGGCTAATTCACTGAACCTGATAGCATATTATGACACTGTCATAGTGCCTTGATGCAATCGTTCAAACTCTGTGCGCCACATATCTCGGAGAGTCTGGGGAACAAACTCTTTCAAGAACATTTATGAAAATTAAGCCCAATTTGGTGGTGTTGCATCGGCTGGTCTACCTTCTTCATATATTTGCCACCACCGATACGCTGCGCCTGACAATTGAAATGTAGTAAAGGCAGCTCCGCTCACTTCCATAATACCTATGGTGTGGAGAATACAGTGACAATTTTCTAGAAATCCTTGGGCATCTTCTGTAGTTGTGCCACTGAAAGTAGGTGGACTATACCTCTTAAACCTTTCAAGTCTCTTTTGTTCTTCTTTTGATGCCTCTGGCCTGACCTCGGTCCGAACCGGAATAACAGGTTGTACCTGTACTACACTCGGAACCTGACCAACGTGAACCTGCTGCTCTGGAGTTATGGTAGGAGTCGAAGCTTCTCCCCCAATCTGCCTAATATTTGGTGCAACAGAGATCAATCCTGCCTGGGTTAATGTACCAAACATACTCAGGAACTGTGCCAAAGTCTCTTGAAGTACGAGAGTAACAACAGGTGCTTCTGGTACCTATCCCCCAACTGGAGCTACTGGTGGCTCCTCCACTGTTGTTCTGGAAGGTGCTCTAGTCGCGGCACATGCCCTTCCTCGGCCTCTACCCCAACCCCGGCCTCTTGCAGCCCTAGCAGTATGTGCGAATGCCTGCTCAGCTAACCCGGTAGCACGTGTCCTCACCATCTGTGAGAGAATAGAGACACAAAGGCTCAAATTCTATAATCAACAAATCTGCACGACAGGAATGAAAGAAGTGGAAATTTCCTAACAGTTATGTAGCCTCTCGAAGATAAGTACAGACGTCTCAGTACCGATCTGCAAGACTCTATTAGATTCGTTCATGACTCTTAGAACCTATGAACCTAGAGCTCTGATACCAACTTGTCACGATCCAAAATCCCACCACAGGCGTCGTGATGGCACCTAGTGTCTATGACTAGGTAAGCCGACTTTTTTTTAACAATCCACTAGGCAGTGCCTAGGTCTAGTTTATACATACATATATATATATATATATATAACAAGTGTCATTAAATCCTAAGAAATGAGAGAAATAAACTTTGCAAACTCATATAGCCTATTATCAAAGTTGAGTAAAATGCTCAACAATGATAGCACATGGAGTCTAATGTAAATTTTATTCTTAAGATCTAGCCCTTGAAGCTCTGTCCAGTTGCAAGATCCGTTGTTTGCAAACATAGCCATATTCTTTGAAAGCCACTGCCTAGTTACGCTGGTTGCACAAATAGCCAATTTCCATTTGCCAAAAAATAGTCACCCTCCCTTGTTGTTGTAGCAACATTTTGAATTGTTTGTCCATGCCTGCTCCATAAAGTGTCATTCAAACATATACAAAAATTACCTGAGGCTCGCCAAATTTTAAGCATGTGCACTGCCCAGAAAGTGGATTTTTTTTGCGTGACCTCCCTCTATTATCTCTTGAAACCTTTGCATGAATTCGATCTTTGGTTGTACTTCTCCCATTCTGCATCAATAATTTAGCCCATTTTATACCCATTGTGCCCGAAATGTTTCGCCAAAAGAGCCCTCGCGAGTGTACTGTCCAAAAGTGCTCAGCTGTTCAGATTTTGCCTACAATTTCGTGTGCTTGCCTTATGAATCTTATTGATATCTTTGCACGTTTTGGATTCTGAGTTGTTGTATTATAGCGTTGCATTGATATTTTGTTCCACTTTGTTTCCAAATTGCCTAGAAATCTTCGCCAAAAACAGCCACTGGATTGGCCATTTTTTAGCTTTTTGCATTTGTATTTCGTTACCCTGCTTGTGCTTGCCATCACTCCTCCTTCTAGGGAATGATCCACCCATGGAAGTCATAGTAAATGGCAAGGCATAAGTACACTATCGTTTCCTGCAAAAGAACAAACCGTGTTAGTAAAAACCAGCCTCACCATGCCCTCCTCAATAACGACTTGAGCATGGTATTTGACTAGGCGATTTCCTTAAGAACCAAAGTGTTGTGCTTTTATTTTTTCCTGGTTCCCTATATTTGCTGTTGGATTAATAGTGTGCAGTTGATTTTTGGTCCACAAACTAGTACTTTCACTTGAATCCATATGATCCATAATTGCAGCCAAAAACCTATGCTTAACCTTGTCGCGCACACACAAAACTGGACAGAAGTTTCAGTAATTTTGTGTTGTTTTCCATAACTGTTGATTTCGTTCCAACTGGCCACCATATGCCTTATATGTTGTAGGCTAACAACTATCATAAGATAGGTCAATAATATACCAAAGCTAGTTGTTTTAGCAATGTAATTGGGGAATTGTGTAGTGCACTGCCCATCTCTCCTCGCTTCATTGCTTTTGCCTACCTTCGATTCCCTTCCAGTGGACTAAGTACAAAGTACTAATACCACCAAATGAAAGTTCCTCAATGGATAGGGCATATATACAATAATTTTCCCTGCAAAAAAGAAACCAATGTTAGTAGAAATAAGCTTCACCATGCTCTCCTCCTTCAGGATTCGAACATGGTAAATAATTGTGTGATCTTCAGTAGTTTCTTTTTCCTCTGTTACTCTTCGTCCTTCTCCTCCTAATTTTTTACAAATTTCACTCTTATGTATGGACATTGCATTTTATCTTCATTCACTATCCTTCTTCCTTGTGAATCTAGGTGCCACAATTCATGACACTCAATGATGCAAACATCGAGTGCATAGTTAGCAATGTGATCAGCCAATTTATTCCCTTCTCTATAAATGTGTGACACCTTGAAATGACACCCTTCTATCAGCTTCATAATCTTCTCCATATACTCTAAGATACACCAAGGTGCTTCCATGATCCCTCAATTATGTTCTTCAGTAACATCGAGTCAGTTTGAAGCCATATATGTGAGTAGCACTGTGCTCTACATAGCCTCAATACCTCCACAGCTGGTTTAAGTTGAGGGATTACCTGGGCAGTCTCGCACTTTGTAATAGCTTGATGCAGTGACAATCCATCCATTGTTATTCCTGCCCTCGATAAAAAATATCTCCAAATTGTGTTAGCAGCAGATGATGTGAAGAACATATGCACTAAAGATTCCCCCTTAGGCTCAGCACAACCCCAACACCTTGATGACATAAAATACCCCAGCCTTCGCATAAAATCATCAAGAGGTAGTTTAGTTTTCCATACCTTCCACATAAAGAATGCTATTTTAAATGGTAAACCTTTCACCCATATCATCCTCTAAGCTATCCTAGGTTCATCCCTCCTTCTTAAATATTCCCAAGCAGATTTAAATGTAAAATGACCTCGAGGCTCAAGAATCCAATAAGGTACATCAATGACATCCCCCACAGCTGGAGGTCGAATTTTCTCCACAATATGAAGTGCAAATTCCTCAGGAAGAATTTCCAGTAATCTGTCGACATTCCAACCACCATCTTCCAATACATCATACACATTATGTATGTCTTCACCAATCCCAAAATTAGGAGGAACAAGGAAATATAAAGCTCCCAATCCTGTCCAGTTGTCAAACCAAAAGAGGGAGGATCCCATTTTTGAATGCCAAATTATCTGGTGCTCAATACTATCTCTACATTCTAACATATTTCTCTAGATGTGTGATCCTTCCCTCCATGGAACAATTACTAAATTATGCTTTTTACAATACTTCTGGCTCATAAAAGAACTCTAAAGGCTTGACTTTGTTTGATAATTCCACCACGGCTTGCATAAAAGTGCTTTTGACACATCGTGCAAAGATCTAAAGCCTATTCCACCTTCCTCACATGGCATACATAAAGTGTTCCATGATGCCCAATGCCTACTGCTGCCTCTAATAGAACTACTCCAAAATAACTGAGCAAACAACTTATGAAGTTTGTTGATTACATAACTAGGAGGGTTCACAGCAGACAGAAGGTGTATTGGCATATTCTGAAGGACATGCGCGATCAAAACTGCCCTGCCTCCTATAGATAGTAATTTGCCTTTCCATGATTGAAACTTATCAAGAACTTTAGTGATAAGGCCTTGATAATAAAACATTTTTCTTCTTGAATAGAATATAGGGCATCCAAGGTATGTAAGTGGGAAGTCTTAGCTCGCAATACCAGTGATCCTTTCTACCTTTCTAATCATCTATAACCTAGTAGAATGATGCATATACACAGTTGACTTGCCTTTGTTCACCTTCTGCCCAGATGCAATTTCATATGCGTATAACACCTCCATCACCAACTGTAGGGATGTAGCATCATAAGAAGAAAATATAATTGTGTCATCTGCGTATGCTAAATGATTAATTTTAGGACTCTATTTAGGCAGACCAAACCCGCAAAAATACAAATTTAAATTCAGAGCATTTAAACCTCTCGACAGTGCCTCAACAGCTAGTATGAAGAGTGTGGGTGAGAGTGGATCTCCCTGCTTTACACCCCTTGTTGATTTAAAGAAGCCATTGTGCTGTCCATTAACGAGCACTGAGTACCAGTTATTTCCCACAATATCAAACACCAAACCAATGAATCTTTCATCAAAGCCCATTTTCCTTAATACCTTAGTCAGAAACAACCAAGATAACATGTCGTATGCCTTTTTCATGTCCAGCTTGAGTACTACATTAGGTCCAGCTTTTGTTCGTAGCCTAATGTTAGTGATGATTTCTTTAGTTAATAGCACATTCTCCACAATACTCCTCCCTTTCACAAATCCAGCTTGTTCTTCAGATATTAAATTACGCAATATCCTCACCAATCTCTCATGAATCACTCTAGAGAAAATGTGAAGTTACTAAGTCTTATAGGCCTCATATCCGAGAATGTAGTTACCTTTTTTTTCTTTGGCAGAAAGACCAAATTAGTGTGTGTCACACATTTTGGAAAATGATGGCCATTAAAGAATGCATTAACCATGTCATAAAAATCCTCACCAATAGTATCCCAACATGAATGATAGAAGGCACCTGTAAAACCATCGGGACCTCCTGCACTTTCCCTATTTAAACCAAAAACTGCTTGTTTGATCTCTTCTCTAGTGGGATGCCTGATCAGAGTTGCATTCTGCTCCATATATACCAACTGAGGTACATGATAGATGATGTCAAAATTACTATGAACAATAGTTTAACTGAACTGGTCCTTGAAGAAGTTAACAACTTCATCTGCCATCTGCACATCATCATCAATCTAATTGCCAAGACTATTTTGAATCCTCCTCAGCTGTAATATTTTTCGTCGACTATTAACTTGAGCATGAAAAAACTTTGTGTTCCTATCACCATATTTGAATCATGCCATACCAAATTTCTGCCTCGAAAATTATTCCTCAAGTGCAAGATATCTAATCAACTGAGCTTGTACCATTTGAAGCCTTTCCCTGTTCTATTGAGTAGGACTTGCTTCGAACTTCCTTTCATGTACCAAAACAACTTCCTCTAAACTAGCTATCCTTTGAAAAATGTCCCCATAGGTTGATTTACTCCAAGTAGATTATGCTTTCTTCAGCTTCTTTAGTTTATAACTGAATAAAATGAATGGATCAGCACAAAAGTCTTCCTTCCAGTTCTCGTTCACCACAACCTTAAAAGACTCATGCTTCACCCAGAAGTGTTTCTTAATTGGAGCAACTTCAATATCACACTTGAGTTGCATAGGACAGTGATCTGATCCAATCTTTGATAAGTGAGTGACTTCCAAACCTGGGAACATTTGCTAGAACTCCATATTAGCAAGACAACGATCTAGTTTTTTGAAAATACAATATTCCTCAGCCCTGCCATTCCACCATGTAAAGATGCTTCCTTTGAATCCAAGGTCTGACAAATTACATATATTGATGCAGTGTCTAAAATCATCCACTTCATTTAGTGAAACTGGTAGGCCTCCAAACTTTTCTTGTTCATCCCATATCACATTGAAATCCCCCCCCCCCACACACAGAAGCCATGAAACTGTCATATCTCGAGCCATAACATACAAGGAGTCCGACAGTTCTATTCTCTCGATAGCATCACATTTTGCATACACTAATGTGAGCATTAGTTCAACATGTGTTTCTGTGTGGAATAGCCTCAATGTTAACTATTGTACCATGTTATATAAAATAGTAACCTCATATACTTCATCAATGAAAGCCCATATTTTATTGGAAACATTTACCACTGCTTGAGCTAAGCCAATTCTCCTTCTATACCTTTCTATTTTTCTAGACTGTTGCATTGGTTCTAGAATTCCTATAAATTCAAAATGTTTCCTTCTATGCATTGTGATAAGCCTCTCAAAAGCTTGCATCGTATTCACTGATCTAACATTCCAAATAATTGCATTCATTATATATTGGATTTGGTTAGAGTTCTCCTCGTTTGTACTCATCCTGAAGGTGCAGTGGAGTTGTCCTTGACTTGTTTCTTTATTCCTTTAGCACCAGATTCTACCTTGTCAATGTGCCTTGGAGACAAATCCCCTTGCTTTACAATATTAAGGAAGTTCTGGGCAGGTAAGTCGACTTCAATTACATTTTTGAAGCTATTTTTTTTAATTAAATAAGTAATCAAAACTAACTGCGGAACAAATATGAATATACAACCTCCTAAGACTGGTAGTACTGAGTCACGAACTCTAATTGAATATATGAAATGATCACGAGGACCGAATATACAATATTGTTTGATTAAAATTAACAGTACAATGAAATGAGAAGACTCCAAGGGACTGCAACGACCAAGCAGCTCTACCTTGAATCCTTACGATCCTGCTTTAACTTTGCTCAAGTCCAATACCTTCAATACCTGGCTCTGCACAAAAATGTGCAGAAGTGTTGTATGAGTACACAACGGTCGGTACCCAGTAAGTATCAAGACTAACCTTAGTGGAGTAGAGACGAGGTACATTCAAGACACTCACTAGTCTAATAGCTTGTGCAACATAATATACAAAATAATAGGAAATAAATAACAATAAGGGCAACATAAAATAACCAGTGATATGCACATCAGACTAATATGAACACCATTAATATCGCTTAATAATTAATAATTTTAATTAAAACCGATTAAATCAAATCCTTCAAATAAATGTCTTTCACATATAATCCTTCCAAAAAACTCTCTTTCAAATATAAATTCTTCAAATAAACATATTTCAAATATACTTCCTTTAAATAAATCTCTCTCAAATATAATTTCTTTAAATCAATATCTTTCAAATGTAATCCTTTCCAATAAATCTTTTTTCATAAAAATCCTTCCAATTAAATATTTGGAATATAATTCTTTCAATTACAAAAGTCACCACGTGACACTTCATTTCATAATCATTCAACCACGGGTCTCAGCCCATTTTTATATTTTTCAAAAACACGGTCTCAGCCCATTTTTCATATTTCCACGGCACTTCGTGCCCATAATTAAATCATCATATTTTTTCAGCACCTCGTGCCCTCATTTCATATCATAACTGCACGGATAATTCACGTGCCAAATATCATTATCATTTAATCACAGCACCTCGTGCCCACATTTCATATCACAACTGCACGGACAATTCACGTGCCAATATCCTCATTATTTACTCACGGCACCTCGTGCCCACATTTCATTTTCAAATCCACCTGGCAATAGCCACATGCTCCCAATTTCAACATAAATCAGATTATTATCAATTTACCAACAACAAGACAAATTGCAAAAGTTATAAAATAAACACAAGGAAAATCACAACATCACATAAAAATCACCAATTAAACCACTCCTCACCATCACATACCATCCCTGACAATAGCAACCCTTATCTCTCCTATAGTCACCTTTATCTCTCCTATAGCCACCCTTTTCCCTCTGCCCTGATAATAACAATAGCCACATGTATCGCTCTTATTGCCACCCTTATCGCTCCACCCAGACAATTTTCCAACAAACACAACAACAGTGAAATGCCACCCTTATACCCACATAATATTAACAGTAAAATGCCACCCTTATCTCCTCAAAATAATAACTCACACAACACAACAATTTACACGGAAAATTATCACGACAACATAACAAAATCAATTCATATCACAATTTGCCCGATGACCACAACCAAAATTCCAAAGATACAACCAAGTCAATTAATTTCACAACAAATAGCCGAAGGCTCCACACAATGTGTATAACACCCCCAAAACAAACAACAGAGATAGAAATTACTCAGCATAAAGCGAAGCCTTCATTAATAAAAATTATCAATAATTATATAAACACCTCTTCTGAAGCTCATTTGATTAATTATTTGTAGAGGAAAAATCCATAATGAAATTAAATTTCAATAATTATCAAACCAACAAATTCACAGAGTTACATAAATAATTAAGTAACAATCACATCAAATTGTCATATAACAACAGATTCAACAACAAGGATTTAGGCATGACAAATAGATGATTAAATATATGCCAACAATTATCCAATTTACTACACAATATGCCTAAGACTTTATCTCGATGAATTTTGCACATATAACCTGAGTACGTACTCGTCACCTCGCGTACACGGCTTTTCACATTTCACATATGGCATATAAGACTCGATGCCTAAGGGGTAATTCTCCCACTCGAGGTTAGGCAAGACACTTACCTTTTTGAAGTTAGGCCGATATTGCAAAATAGCCTTCTTGCATGAATTGACCTCCGAAAAGCTCAAATCTATCCAAATTAATTGTACAACTTCATTAAAATTCATTGGAAACAATTCTGGATAATAATACGCCGACTTAAAAAATTATTCCAAAAAGTCAACGCGGGGCCTACTTCTCAGAACCCGACATAAATTTTATGAAATTCGAACACCCATTCCGATACGAGTTCAACCATACCAATTTTATCGAATTCCAATAACAAATCGACCTCCAAATCTTAAATTTAAACCAAGAGGGTTTTCACAAGTTTTCCAACTAAATTTACCTATTAAATATTAAAAACAACCATGGATTCGGGTAATTTAACCAATATTGATTTCAGAACACTTATCTCGTTATTTTCTCTAAAAATCTCCCGAAAATCGCCTCTTCCCGAACTCCAATCTGTCAAAAATGGAAAATGGGAGAACTTAAATTCTCTACCCCAACGATTTCTTATACGCGATCGCGAACTTCCTCACGCCAAAATTAACTCTACGCGATCGCAAATTATTCCACGCGATCGCGATCGCGATGCACAGAGTTCCCAGCTCTACGCGATCGCAGCTCTCTTCACGCGATCGCATAGAGCACACGCGTGACCACCACTTCTGCTCCGTTACTCTACGCGATCACAACCATAGCTACGCGTTCGCAAATCATAACTTCCCAGAGCTACGCCATCGCATCCCTCTACACGCGATCGCGAAGAACAAAACTCAGAAGCCCCCCACTTAACCCTACGTGATCGTAGATATCCTCACGCGATCGCAGAGAACAAAATTTCACTGCCCAACTAAGACTACGTGATCGCAGACACATCCACACGATCACGTAGAAGGAAAATAGGATCAGATATCAGAACATTCCAACAGCTGTTCAAGTCCAAATTTTTGATCCGTTAACCATCCGAAACTCACCCGAGCCCTTCGGGACCTCAATCAAATATACCAACAAGTCCTAAAACATCATACGAGCTTAGTCAAATTCTCAAATCACCTCAAACAACATCATAACGACCAATCGCACTCCAAATCAAAATCTATGAACTTTCAAATTCTATATCTTGTGCTGAAACACATCAAATCAGTCCGGAATGACTTCAAATTTTGCACACAAGTCATAATTGACATAACGAAGCTATTCAAATCTCCAGAATAGGATTCAGACCCCGATATCAAAGAGTCAACCCTCCGGTCAAACTTCCCAAAAATTCAAATCTCCAGAGTCGAGTTTGATTTTAGGAAGATTCGAAATTTAATTAAAATAAAAATTCTTATTTAGAAGCTTAAATGGAAAGAGTTGAGCGGAGAGTTGGCCTTTTAGTAAACGACTCCGGAATAGAATTTTGATGATGTCAATAGCTCTGTATGGTGATTTTGCACTTAGGAGCGTGTCCGGAAAATTATTTGGAGGTATGTAGAGGAATTTGGCTTGAAATGGCGAAAGATGATTTTTTTTAAAATTTGACCGGGGACTTGACGTTTTGATATCGGGGTCGAAATATGATTCTGTATATTTGAATAGCTTCCTTATGTCTATTATGACTTTTGTACAAAATTTGAAGTCATTCCGGATTGATTTGATGTGTTTCGGCACAAGATATAGAATTTGAAAGTTCAAGTTCATAGATTTTGATTTGAGGTGAGATTCATCGTTTTGATGTTGTTTAAGGTGATTTGAGAATTTGACTAAGTTCGTATGATGTTTTAGGATCTGTTGGTATATTTGTTTGAGGTCTGAGGGGCTCAGGTGAGTTTCGGATGGCTAACGGATCATTTTTGGCCTTTGGAAAATAGCTGATAGTTGCTGGCATTTTCTTCTTATTTTCCTTATATGCGATTGCGTAAGTCCGTTTGAGATCGCGTAGAGTAATTTGGGCAGAGGGGACTTTGTTCTACGCGATTGCGTGAATGGGTTTGGGATTGCGTAGGCTTAATTGGGCAACAGAAAAAAACTTTCTATGCGATCGCATAGGCAAGTCCGCGATCGCGTAGGTTGGGCGAGTTGTGTCATGCGAACGCGTGGCTAAGGCCGCGTTGGCGAAGAGGAACGGAGGGAGGAGCTGGGCAAACACGCTTAATGCTTCGCGATCGTGTCACGACCAAAAATCCGACTAGTCGTGATAGCACCTAACCGAACCCGCTAGGTAAACCAATTATCAACTATCTAATTCCAATGAATTTAGTAAGGAAATTAATTAAAAGAAAATATATGAAACCAATACATTTCCTCAAGAATTAGTAGTTCAAATTATGAGCTTGTAAGAATAGAGTTTACAAAGCTGGTATGAAATAAATACATCATCTGTTTGAAAAGTACATAAACAGAGTTTTATGAATCTAAGTCTATCATGAACAAGAGGAAGCTACAACCGGAATGCAGGTACATCTTCAGATCCAGCTCCCGACGAACGCAGCAACATCAGCAGCCAACATCTGCATGCAAGGTGCAGAAGTGTAGTACGAGTACAACCGACCCCATTTATTCAATAAGTAACAAACCTAACCTTAGGTTGAAAGTAGTGACGAGCTTGTACCAGAGTCAGAGTCCAACTCTAATAACCAACAACAGTTCATAACCACATAAAGCAAGTAATGAAAGAAGTAACCCGAGGAATAAATGCTCAGCTAAATCAAGATTTTCAAAAATAGTTCTGCCCTTCAAGTGTATCAGTGAAAGTCCCAAGTCGTTTACCGAAGTTGCCAAAAATACGAATAAGTTTGAAAACAGTAATTTTTCCCAAAAATCCTTTCAACAATGATAAGATGTTTTATTATCGTTCTAGATAGCCAGTGGAAAAATGCATCATTATGCTCGTAGGCCAATATGTGTGAGAAGTCATGAATGACGCGATATCATACAACGTGAGAAAAATACATCTCTATATCTGTATATCATGGGTGCATGTCAATGTAATGTATCTCAGTGATAAAACCATATGCATACTTCTTAGAGTATCAATTCACGCAGTCCTCCCCATCACTCAATCCTCACAGTCACTCAGTCCTCACAATCGCTCGGCACTCGCACTTAGTAGGTACCTGCACTCACTGGGGGTGTGTACAGACTCCGGAGGGGCTCCTTCAGCCCAAGCACTATGATCTTCACGGACAACTCACGTGCTTCACAGACAAATTTTGTGCTATAGTATCAATATCTGTATCCGCACGGATAACTCACGTGCTATAATAAAGCCTATAAGGCATGCTGCAGGAGGGCATCCCCGATCCACATAATAATAAAGTATATAGAGCCGATATGGCCTGCTGCGGCGTGCAGCCCGATCCCATAATTATCCTCACAATCAGGCTCTCGGCCTCACTCAGTCATCAATCTCTCCAGTCTCTCGGGCTCACAATGTCATAAACTAGCCCAAAATGATGATATGATACATCAATAAATAGCAACAGAGACTGAGAAATGATATGAAATGAATGAACATGACTAAGTATGAAATTTCATTTTAAACAAATAATTCAACAGTAATATGACCTCTGTGGGTCTCAATAATACTGGCACATAGCCTCAGCATGATTTTTAATATGATTCTCAGCTCAATTTCTTAAACACATAAAACTACATAGAAAATGTCAAGATTATTTGACTACAAAATTTTACGGAATCAATTATATCATAATTTCTATAGTGCACGCCCACACGCCCGTCACCTAGCATGTGCGTCACCTCTAAACAATTCACATAATACGTATATTCAGGATTCATACCCTCAGCTCCAAGATTAGAAAAGTTACTTACCTCGAACAAGAAATCCCATTCTACACGTATCAACTTCTGAACGGCTCGAATCTAGCCACAATTAATTTGATTCAGTCAATACCAATTAATGTAATCAATTCCATAAGGAAATACTAATTTTCCAATAAAAATCCAAAATTAACTCAAACATCGCCTGTGGGGCCCACCTCTCAGAACCCGACAAAAGTTACAAAATATAAACGCACATTCAATCACGAGTCCAACCATAGCAATTTTATCAAATTCCAACATCAACTCGACCCTCAAATATTCAAATTAAAGTCTATGAATTTTTCTACTATTTTCAACCCAAAACACTAATATGCTGTTAAAAACAACAATAGATTCGTATAATTTAACCAAAACCGAGTTAGAATCACTTACCCCAATCCATATGGTGAAAATCGCTTCAATCCGAGCTCCATAGCTCTAAATGTGTTAAAATGGACGAAACCTCAAAATATAGATTCTGTCTAGGCATTTACTCTTCGCGATCGCAGAAAATATTTTGCGATCACGACGCACAAAAATATCTAGCCCAAAATTTGTCCTTTGCGATCGCGAAAAACCACTCGCGATCACGAAGAACAAACTCCTCAACTCTTCCAGACAACCTTTAGTATAATTCTCATACCATTTTGTACAAAACTTCAAATGACAAGTGGTTTGAGTTTCTGAAAACTTGACATCAAGGACTACAACTTTCATTTTTAGATTATCTCCAAACTCCTTATAGATTGCGAGATATAAGCTTTCAAAGTCAGGTCAGTGCAGCAGAGATTTTGTTTCTACATGATCGCGAAAGAGCTTCGGCGATCGTGATTCACAAGGCCCCAAACTGTTGTTTTCTCTTCGCGAACGCGACCAAATGTTCGCGATCGCGATGCACACCTCTGTAGACAAAAACCAGCAATTAAAAATCGCCTAGAAATGGTCTGAAACCACACCCAAAATGCACCTGAGCCCCTCGGGAAGGATGCAATGGATAGTAGTACATATTAGAGCATAATCTTATCAGAAAGTACAAAAGCAGTTATCATGTTTTATGGTTATCAGTTTACCTCAGTTACCAGTTATACAATTTTTCAGTTAGTAGGTTTATGATTATTCAGCGTGCCAGTATTCTATTATTTAGTTACCAGATCTCCAATTTTCAATGTGTCCAAATTTCCGGTGACTTGTGAGTATATAGTGATGCATATGGGTGCTCAAAGAAAATGTAAGTAACAGTGATTATATAAAAATCTTTGCATGTTTTAGGTCCGAATTAAGACCCAAGACTCACCGGATGGTGCAGGAACTGATTTATCAGATAATGGTACACTCTGAAGGAGACGTTTGTGTATGGTAGTATATCCATATGTGTTTTACCTCACAGAATAATTTCTTTTAATTATTGAAAATGGATCCATAGGTGGGATGATGACAGTTTAGATGTTAGACTCCACACACAATTAGTTAAGAATATAACCGCAACGGGCATAGAATTGATCAATATAGTTTTGGACAGAAAAGAGCCTAAGGGCCAAATACCTAGGAGTCGGAAATATTTGTTCTTAACAAAGATGTGCTTTTCTTACGACTCATGTATATGACTAAGAAGATATGATGTACGAAATAAAAATCAAGAGCAGTCGATATTGAATTTCGGGAAATGATTTTAAGTTGTTCATATTTATTCAAATCAGAATTAGAAAGTACCACGTTAGTGAATTACTATGAGAAGCAGCTATTATTGTGAGATAAAGATATGACAGTTCTCCCTTAGGTTATGTGACTAGGTATTTACCCCAGATGTTTATAGTCTAATATGATTTTGAACTGTATAGAAGTTTGGTGTTAGATATTCCAATTTCATTTAAGAAAGATAAATTTTCCCTAAGTGTGATCCATGTACATAGTTCAGAAAGAAAAAAAAAACAAATAGTATGCGACCGTAGAATAGGGTCTGATGGTAAGGGAAGTTAGAAATAACTTTATGCTTTAATTTAGTTATTCAAAGTAGAACAAGAAAGCGTGATGCTAGCAGGTGGTTAGTAAAGGAATAACAAGTAAGTATTTAGTAGATACAGTGAATTAGCAAATTCAACAGAGCTAGTAGAGGTACGATTTGATTTATTTAGCCAGGTTAACTCTAATGAGTGGATGACAATTTGAAATACTGAACGTATGTTAGAACCCAAAGAGTTTAAGTTAAACCCGAAGTTTAGTGACAATGGAAGACAAAAAAAAATCAGTTTAGTAGTAAAAGAGCAAGCTACAGAAGAATATCCTTTTAGAGTTATCAAAAAGAGGTTTATCCAAGATTGATAGAGTAGGCAGAATTAAATCATTAATATTGTATATGATAGTTGTGAATACATTAGATTTCGGTTTATGTAAGTAATCTAGTTTTTCCTAGTAAGGAAGCTTGGTCAGAAGTAAGTCGGAAGAGGAGTCGCCATTGACATAAAGTGCAAAAGATTGCAGAAGATAAGGAAAGTTGTTCGGATTCCAACAAAAAGGAAGGATCCGCAAGTACAAGACCTTAACCTTTGGTCTAAGGGAGAGATATGAAAATCATCAATAAGTTTGGTTAGAGATTTGAAACCTATATGGTTAGCATGGGATATAAAAACTATAAAATCATGCTCAGTTGTGTATCACGAGGGTAGTGCCATTGCACGAGACTGTGATTTTCAAAGTACTGATCAAAGACTTAGCCCACAATAATTCTATAAGTGTTTTCAGGAAGTACCTTAAAAATATAATCAAGTATGGGAAGTATATCTCATGATTGAGGAAGACAAGAGAACTATGGTGAAAGAAGTTCAACACTTATCCAAGCTAGGATTTTGACTTTCGGACACCGAAGATGGTGGAGTTGTTGTCCAGAACAAGACTTGTTCCTCCTTAGTAGCCGAAGTGAAGGAGAAACAATTTGATGATCCCTAATTGTTGCAGGTGAAAAATATGATTCACAAGCATAAGATAATGGCTTTTGTACAAGGGGGAGATGATGGTACTTTGAGGTACTAAGATGGACTGTGTATTCCATACATAGTTGGGCTTAGAGAGCGGATTATGTTCTGAAGCCAAGACTTTCAGGTATTCTATTTACTCAGGTTCCACAAATATGAATCATGCCCAAGGAGATTTATTGGTTGAATGACATGAAAAAGAACGTCACGGACTTTGTGTCCAAGTGTCCGAATTGTCAGCAAGTCAAATAGTCGAGCAGCAAAAGGCCTAGTGTTTTACCACAGAATACACATATTTTTGAGTGGAGATGGTAAATATGGAATTTATAACAGGATTATCTTGCTCAATTTGAAAGCATCATTTGATTGGGTGATTGTAAATCGACTTACCAAATCATCCCACTTCTTACCAGTAAAGACCACAGATTCAACAGAGGATTATGCCAAGTTGTATATCTAGGAAATTGCCTGATTGCATGGGACTCCGTTTTCCATCATTTTAGATCGTGGTGCTCCCATTAAAATGAACTTTTAGAAATCCTTTCAAAAAGATAGGCACAAGAGTAAACCTCAACACATATTTTCATCCTCAGAAAGATGGCCAAGTAGAGCGCATTATTCAGACACTTGAGGATATGTCCTTGATGTTAAAGGCAATTGGGATGATCACATACCTCTCATTGAGTTTGCTTATAATAACAGCTACAATTTTACTATCAAGATGGCACCATAAGAAGATCTGTATGGATGAAGGTGTAGATCTCCAATTGGTTGGTTCAAAGTTAGCGAAGCAGAGTTGTTGGGACCAGATTTATTTTATCTGGCTATAAAGAAAGTCAAGTTGATTCAAGAGCGTTTGAAGACGGCTCAGAGTCACCAAAAGTCCTATTCGGACGTGCGGCGTAGAGACTTAGAGTTCCAAGTTGATGATTGGGTGTTTCTGGAAGTTTCGCCTATGAAAGGTTTTATAAGATTTAGGAAGAAAGAAAAGCACAGTCCCAGCTATATCACGCCGTATATGATCCTATAAAAGATCGGACAAATACCTTATGAGTTGGAGTTGCCACCAGTATTAGCGGTTGTACACCTAGTACTTCACGTGTCATGTTATGACATTCAAGTTTCCAGATACTTATGTCAGTTCAGTACTCAAATACTCATGTCAGTTCAGTACTGAGATACTCATGCCAGTCCAGTACTCAGACATTCATGCCAGCTTAGTACTCAAATATTGATGCCAGTTCAGTACTCAAATATTCGTGCCAGTTCAGTATTCATATATCCATGTTAGTTAAGTATTCACATATCCATGGCAGACCAGTATTCACGTATATGTTTCATGTTATGCGCATTGTGATGCCCTGTGAGGCTTGTGACATGCTATGATAGCTGGAGGGTGTTTCGGAGAAATGTTGAAGGTAACTGACCTTTTCATTTGAACCTTATATTATAATGTCCATGTCTATCAGTATTCAATTAGCTTAATATTCAGTCAATGCACTAGTTATTCAGTCTAGTATCTCAGCAGTTCAGTAATCAGGTATTCATTCAGTTTAGTATGCAAGTGCTCATGAAAGTTCAGTGTTCACATGTTTCCACCAGACCCGTTTAAGGTCCAGAGTTAGTCGTAGTTATAACCAGGACAATCATTCGAGGATGAATGATCCCAAAGGGGAGATAATGTAACACTCCATAAATTTGGACTAGGTGTGGATGCGTTAAATAAGTATTAATATGACATCTTAGACATATGAAGTCCTAACGGGATGAGTATGGGTGAAAATAGTTGTTTTGGAATCAAGACGGAGAGTAAGGTGCATAAGATTCGATAAAATCGACTAACTTTATGGAATGTATGTCTTCTAGAAGGATTTCATACATATCCGTTTGGAATTTTGGAAGACGTAAAACATAAAAGTTGCAGCCTTTTGAAATCTATTTCCAACGATATATTGTGGAGATCGATCGGATTTCTGAGCAAAGATTTATGTGCATTTTACTGGACAATGCGCAGTATGCACGTCCAGGTGCGCGCTCAGATGGTGCTACTGCCCTGCTGCACATCCAGGTGCACAGTTGGGCCTTCAGGTGCACGGGAGCGCACCCCGGGGGTGATTAGTGGGGATTTTTACTACTTATAAGCCCCTTTTAGCTTTTGTTTTAATCTAAAAGCATTGAATTGTGTTCCCGAAACTAATGAAATGTGAAATATTACAGGAATGTTAGAAGTTGGACTCCCGAGATGAAATCAGGCTCAAAGAGTAGTATGAGGACAAGGCAACAAAAATATATACATATAAAAAAAATTCTTTATAGAAGTCTTTCATTCGAAAAAATAAACAAATCAATTCAAAATCCAAAAATATTTTCTACCTTATTTTTTAGAAGTCTTTCTCCCAAAATATTAAAAAAGAAATCCAAAATAATATTTTCTTTCTTTTCAAAAATTCTCAAAAAAATAAAACACAAAGAAATCGAAATAAAAAAAAATCTTTCTTCTTTATAAGTCTTTCAAAAATTAAAAAAAAAAAATCAAAATTCAGAAAAAAAGAGTTAGTTTATTTACTTTATTTCTAATCTTTCTGAACTACGTAAGATCTGATTCATGCGGCGTCATAATGCGTAGGCAATCCCCATCGGATTCGATCCTTGACATCAAATAAGCTGAGTGAAAAAAAGAAGAAGAAAGAAAATAGTGACAAAAATAACCCAAAAAAAAAGCGAACAAAAAAGAAAGAAAGAAAAAAGCAAGAGTGAAAAATCCAGAAAGAGAACTCTGTGTCCAGATTGACAAAGAAAATCGCGGAATATTTTTGTGAATATGCTGTCATATGGCGTGAGCAAGCATCCAGAGTGAAACTGCCTATGGATGAGGCAGAAATGGTCAATGTTTTCTTGCAGGCCCAAGAGGTCGATTACTTTCAGAACATGATGTCTGCAATGGGCAAACCTTTTGCAAAGGCCATAAAAATCAGAGAAATGGTAGAAAATGGCTTGAAAACTGGCCGAATCATAAGTCAATTTGCTTTGAGATCCACCTCCCAAGCCATCCAGAACGGCTCAGGAGGTTTAGCAAATCGAAAGAAGAGGGAATAAGGAGCCATGATGACTTCAGGTTTGAGAGGCCCCCATCGATCCCGCGATCATTCTTACCTACCTTCCAGAACCCCACAACACTACTACCCCCATCAAGATGTAACATATGCCATGGAACCGCCTCCATATGCGGTGATGAATGCCCAACCTTATACATGGCCACAACAACACTACAACCAAAACTGAGCTCCACCTCCCAGAAATAACCATCCTTACCAAGATCCATATAACCCCCGTCCCCCACAAAACAATTATCAACATAATACACGCCCTCATGAGCATCCTAGGAGAAATGACCTCACCCCTATTGGTGAGTCCTACTCTAGCCTGTTTCCAAAATTAGTCCAGATGGGTCTATTGCAAATTGTGCCTCCAAACCGGCAAAATCCGGAATCTCCATCATACCATCCCAGTACTAGGTGTGCCTATCATTCGGGGGCTGAGGGTCATGATACGGAGGATTGTTGGACTCTCAAGAGAGCTGTTGAGAATTTGATAGAACAAAAACGAGTGGTGTTGAGGGACGAGGAAGTCCCCAGTGTGACTAACAATCCATTATCGACTCACAACAATGGGCCGGTCATTGGAATGATTTGTGATGATAAAGAGTTTTATCCAACTTTGAAAGCTATCATCGCCATTGTCGATTCAGAGGCAAGACCTAAAGCGGCGGTGAAACAAGCCAGAAATAAGAAGAAAATCACTCTAAGTCCTCAAGTTGCAGAAACAAATACTGGGGCAGCACCTGCTAAGGACGCAATTCTCTATGTTCCTAGGGCCCCAAGGAAAGAACAACTCATGTTGAACACTCCCAAAAGATTTTAGCAGAGGAAAGTCACGTTAAATGTGCCAAAGTTTTATGTGCCAAAAGGGACTTATGTGACGCGGGGGCCGGTAATTTCACCAAGGCTGAATGAGCCCGTGGTTATTAGCCGCGCACCAAAGAGCCCTATGAGATACCCCACTGTAGTCCCCTGGAATTATAGCAAAACAATGGTTACTTACAAGGGGAAAGAGATTATGGGAGAGGTGAACGAAATGAACCAACCTAGGAAGTACCACAACCTAGAAGAGCAAAAGATGTTAAAACTGAGCAAGGATAAACGGTTTCCGCCTAAGAAGCCTGTGAGTTCTGAGGAAGCAGAAGAGTTTTTCCGAAAAATAAAAACTTCGGAATATGCAATAATTGACCAACTCAGGAAGACTCCTTCCCAGGTTTCACTTTTATCTCCTTTTATTAGCTCAAATGAACATCAGAAGGTACTCCTGAAAACATTGAATGAGGCATATGTCCCGGTTGAAACTTCAGTTGAACAACTGGAAAGAATGGCTGAACAATTCTTTGAAGTTAATAGGATTTCCTTCAGCCGTGATGATTTGCCCCAAAAGGGAGCCGCCTACAACAAAGCCCTTCAATTGACTGTCAAATGCGAAGGTTATTATATGAAGAGAGTCGTGCTAGATGGTGGGTCTGGGGTCGTCATTTGCCCTCTCTCAACGCTCCAGAGGATGAAAATTGGAACAGAATGAATCCGACCAAACAATGTATATGTATGCGCGCTTTTGATGGTGTCAAACGAGACACAATAGGGGAAATTGATTTGATTTTGACCATTGGCCCTGTGGATTTCGAAGTAACTTTCCAGGTTCTGGACATGGATACTTCATATAATTTTCTCCTAGGAAGACCATGGATTCACGCTGCATGAGTTGTGCCCTCCACTCTTCGTCAAATGGTCAAATTTGAACATGAAAACCAAGAAATTGTTGTCCACGGGGAGGATGAACAGTCCATTTACAGGGACCCTTCAGTCCCATATCTCGAAGCTAGAGAAGGAAGTGAGCACATTGTCTACCAAGCCTTCGAAATTGTGATCGTTGATCAATGCGAAGAAGGGGCCCCGTTCCCTCAACCTTGCTTATCTAATGCCTCGGTTATGGTCGCCACTAAAATGATTAAACATGGGTACAAGCCTGGAAAGGGGCTCGGGGTATATCTACAAGGCATCATAGAGCCCGTTATGTCAACCGCCAATGAGAAGTTCTTCGGCGTAGGTTTCCGAGCTACAGAGGCCGATAGAAAATGGACTGATGAGCGCAAGAAAAATGGGTGAGTCCTGCCTCAGTCCGTTTCGCATCTCACCAAGTCATTTATTGATCCCAAATATGTAGAAGAAGAAGAAGAGGCCTTCACGACTGAAGAGATTGAGGATATTTGTGAAGCCATGAAACAAATGTTGTATGAGTCCCACATGGTCTAGCCAGGGGAAGGAACGAGCACTGCTGAGGTGTTATACATGGGGCCAAATGCCAAGCTTTAGAATTGGAAAGCTACCCAATTCCATGTCAAGCGGGAATCTCGTTCTAATAATGCGGACTTAAATAACATGACATGCTTGCGGACTTTATGCCCAGATCCTAAAACGCTGTCTAACTGGGAAATAATGAATCAAGATCCAGAATATGATGAAAATGAGGCTTTTAGGGAAATAAATCGAGAATTGGAACAATTTGAGAATAAGCCTAAGCCAAACTTAAATGAAACCGAGCCAGTTAATTTGGGCAGTCCAGAAGAGGTCCGAGAAACCATGATATGCATTCACGCCGATGAAAGAACTATGGATGCATTGATCCAAATTTTGTTTGAATTCAAGAATGTGTTTGCATGGTCCTATGATGATATGCCAGGTTTGAGCGTTGATTTGGTAGTACATAAATTGCCAACTTATCCCGGTTACCCACCCGTACAACAAAAGCAAAGAAAGTTTAAAACGGAAATCAGTGATAAGATCAAAGAAGAAGTCACCAAACAATTAAAAGCTGGTGTGATTCGGGTGGTCCGATACACCACGTGGTTGGCTAATGTGGTCCCAGTGCCGAAGAAAGATGGGAAAACCCGAGTGTGTGTTGATTATCAGGATTTGAACAAAGCAAGTCCCAAGGACAACTTTCCACTGCCAAACATTCATATTCTTGTTGATAACTGTGCCAACCATGAGATACAATCTTTCGTGGATTGTTATGCTAGGTATCACCAGGTTCTGATGGATTAGGACGAGGCAGAAAAGACGGCTTTCACCACGCCGTGGGGCACTTATTGTTACAGAGTCATGCCATTTGGTTTTAAAAATGCCGGGGCAACTTACATGAGAGCCATGACTGCCATCTTCCATGATATGATGCACCGAGAAATTGAGGTGTATGTGGATGATGTGATCATTAAATCCAGAACACAAGAAGGCCATGTGCGAGATCTAAGAAAGTTCTTGAGCGTCTGCGCATGTATGATTTGAAATTGAATCCAGCCAAATGTGCATTCGAAGTTCCATCTGGGAAACTTCTGGGGTTTATAGTCAGCCGGAGGGGTATTGAGTTAGATCCGACAAATATAAAGTCTATTCAGGATTTTCCACCTCCGAGAACCAAGAAAGAGGTCATGAGTCTGCTAGGGAGATTGAATTACATCAGCAGGTTCATTGCTCAGCTTACTATCACGTGTGAGCCCATATTTAAGTTGCTGAAGAAAGATGAAGCGATCAAATGGACAGATGAATGTTAAGAGGCTTTTGATAAGATCAAAGAATATCTATTAAATCCGCCAGTGTTGGTTCCACCCGAGCCAGGAAGACCTTTGTTCTTGTATCTGACAGTCTTGGAAAATTCCTTTGGCTGTGTCCTGGGGCAACATGATGTGACCGGGAAGAGAGAGAAGGCCATATACTACTTGAGCAAGAAGTTTACCATTTATGATGCCAAGTATACTTTGTTGGAAAGAACTTGTTGCGCCCTAACTTGGGTTGCCCAGAAGCCCAGACATTATCTTTTGGCCTACACCACATATCTCATAACTATAATGGATCCTCTAAAGTACATATTCCAGAAACCAATGCCCAAGGGAAGGTTAGCAAAATGGAAAATCCTACTCACTGAGTTCGACATTGTCTATGTCACTCGTACATCGATGAAAGCTCAAGCCTTGGCGGATCATCTAGCTGAGAACCCAGTTGATGATGAATACCAACCCTAAGTACTTACTTTACGGACGAGGAAGTAAATTTAGTTGAAGTAATTCTAGAAGACACCAATGCTTAGAAAATGTTCTTTGATGGAGCTGTAAATGCAAAAGGTGTCGGGATTGGGGAAATTTTGGTTTCGCCCACCGGTCAGCACTATCCGGTCATAGCCCGGCTTCGGTTCTTCTGTACCAACAACACCGCTGAGTATGAAGCCTGCATTATGGGCATGAATATGGCAGTTGATCTGGATGTGGAAGAATTATTAATCATGGGAGATTGAGATTTGATCATTCGGCAAGCCCAAGGTGAATGGGAAACTCGAGATATCAAGCTTATCCCATATAGGCAATATGTGGAAGATCTTGGCAAATGATTCAAGTCCGTCGAGTTCAGGTATATTCCTCGATTCCACAACGAGTTAGCTGATGCATTAGCTATTTTGGGCTCAATGCTGCCGTATCCGGGCAATGTCCATATTGACCCGCTGGAAATCCAAATTCGAGATAGGCATGGTAATTGTAATACAATTGAAATAGAACCAGATGTTCAGCCAAGGTATCATGATATCAAAAGGTTTATGAAAATAAAGAAATATCCCGAGCAGGCTAGTGGAGACCAAAAGAGAACCATTAGAAGGCTTGCGAGCGGTTTCTTCTTGAGCGGAGAAATCTTGTACAAAAGAACTCCAGATCTGAATCTCTTGAGGTGTGTAGATGCCCTAGAAGCTGAAAAGATCATGAATGGAGTGCATTCGGGAGTATGTGGACCTCACATGAACGGATATGTCCTTGCAAAGAAAATCCTTCTGGCAGGTTATTACTGGATGACCATGGAAAATGATTTCTTCAATTTTGTCCGGAAGTGTCATCAGTGTCAGATACACGGTGACCGGATTCATGCACCTTCTTCAGAGTTACATCTTATGTCAGCACCTTGGCCGTTCGTTTCCTGGGGTATGGATATCATTGGGCCAATCAAGCTGAAAGCTTCAAACGGGCACAGATTCATCTTGGTTGCCATTGATTATTTCACAAAGTAGGTTGAAGCAGTCACTTTCAAAGCCGTCACCAAGAAAGCGGTGGTGGACTTCGTGCATTCCAACATTATTTGTCATTTTGGTATTCCTAAAACTATCATTACAGACAATGCTTTAAATCTGAACAACCACTTGATGAGGGAGGTATGCGAACAATTTAAGATTACGCATAGTAATTCTTTCCCTTATCGGCCCAAAGCTAATGGCGCTGTTGAAGCTGCAAACAAGAATATCAAGAAGATCCTTAAGAAAATGATTCAAAGTTCTAGACAGTGGCATAAAAAGATGCCTTTCGCATTATTGGGATATCGTACAACCGTGCACACATCAGTTGGGGCTACGCCTTATTATTGGTTTATGACACTGAAGCTGTAATACATGCAGAAGTTGAAATTCCCTCTCTTCGAATCATTGTTGAAGCAGAGATCGAGGATGATGAATGGATCAAGGCTCGATTGAAAAAATTAACTTTGATTGATGAAAAGCGAATGGCCGTAATTTGCCACGGGCAGTTTTACCAACAAAGAATGGCCCGTGCCTACAACAACAAAGTGCGACCCTGGAAATTCAAAGTGGGGCAACTCGTTCTGAGACGTATTCTCCCGCATCATGAGGAAGCAAAAGGAAAATTTGCTCCAAATTGGAAAGGTCAGTACATTATAAGAAAACTATTGCCGAAAGGAACGTTGTACTTGGGAGACATTGAAGGAAATGACCCCGAAACATTTGTCAATATAGATGCAGTAAAGAGGTATTATGTTTGACCCTTTTTTGTTTCTTTGATCACCCTCTTTGGAACTTGGAAGTTACTACGGAAAAGGAGAAAACAGAAAAAGATAAAAAAAAAACAAAAACAAAGTTCCTTGAACTACGTTTGACTTGATTCCGAAAGGATACATAGGCAGCCTCTCTCCGGGGTTCAGTCACACCAAAACAAAAACCCAAATTCCCTCAAAAGTAAAACTGGGGCAGATGTTATAATGGTTTGGCAATGGTTTTGTCTAAAAGGTTCCAAAGATGTAATTCAATCCAAATTCTTTTTACCCAAATCCTTTTCAAGTTCTTCCGATCAATCGACAAAGAGATTCAAAATGGGAGGATACAGTTACTCGGATCTGATACAACAAAATGAGAGAAATAAAATGAGAGGATCTTATTGGTGAAAACCTCACGGGCACCATAAGGCGATGGTAAGCAGAGAAATTCGAAAATGAGAGTCTTGTTAGTAAAAACTCACAAAGAGCACTATAAGGCGATGTTGAGAAGAGAAATGAGAGAGTCCAGCCGGTGAAAACCCGCAAAGGGCATCACTGATCGAAAAGAGGATCCTCACAGTCACTGGCATCGATACAGTCCTCGGAAAAGTTTCTTAGTCTCAAAGCAAGAGTTGTGATGAATTTCTGAGAGTTGGACAGTTTACACAGATCAGGCATCTAGTCCAAGAGGCATGTCATGTTCATTGAAGTTTGTATACACTTCAGATAAGTCCTTCTTTCTTTTTCCCGAAAGGGATACCTCTTGTCTAAATTCATTTGTCCATTCCATTCATTGCTTTTCTTTGAATCCTTTTCGGTTTAACTTTGTTATGAAACTAAGACAAAGAAGGTAAGGCATGATTGATTTACAGGGTTCTAACTTGATACAAGCTAATATGCAAAAGAAAAGGCACCTAATCTCGGCAAAGGAATCAAGTTGACTCCAACTGGCCATGTTGGCCGATGTTTCGAAATCAAAAACTGTTGAAAGAGGAAATTCAAAGTCAAATGCCCACAAGGGCAAAATAAAAGTTGAAAAGGTTAAGTCCCACGTGACTAACCATCATGGCAAAGTCCGAAAAAGCCAGAGGTTATCTGAAGTTAGAAATGCAATCGATATTCAGGAAACAACCAGTTGCAACTGAAAGGACCGAGACCAAGTGACTGAAACAATCAAGGCCACAAAACCAACCACCGTTTCAAACTGATAGATTGTTCTTTATTTGAAAAAAAAAATAGGGAAACAGGTGCAACCCAAATGCAACCTTGGAAGAAGCAGGTGCAACCAAAATGAAATTACGCAAAGGCTAGAAACAGTTTTGTAGCTACTACTGCAAAAGGGAAGTCTTCTCCAAACTCTTTTCCGCATTTTACTCATTATCTAAAAATAAATATGAAACTAAAAAGAAAGAAAACAAAAATCATGGTAGTATAGGGTCTCCAATCCCTAGTTGCGTTTTCCAATATAGGGTCTCCACTACCTAGTTGATAATTTTTAGACATAGGGTCTCCACTCCCTAGTTGATTTTATTTTAGACATAGGGTCTCCACTCCCTAGTCTCTTTTCCAACATAGGGTCTCCACTCCCTAGTTGATGTTTTTAGACATAGGGTCTCCACTCCCTAGTTTATGATTTTCTAACATAGGGTCTCCACTCCCTAGTTGATGTTTTTAGACATAGGGGCTCCACTCTCTAGTCTCTTTTCCAACATAGGGTCTCCACTCCCTAGTTGATGATTTTCCAACATAGGGTCTCCACTCCCTAGTTGATAATTTTTAGATATAGGGTCTCCAATCCCTAGTCTCTTTTCCAACATAGCGTCTCCACTCCCTAGTTGATGTTTTTAGACATAGGGTCTCCATTCCCTAGTCTGCTTTTCCAACATAGGGTCTCTATTCCCTAGTTGATATTTTTAGGCATAGGGTCTCCACTCCCTAGTCGTTTTTCCAACATAGGGTCTCCACTCCCTAATTTATGATTTTTAGACATAGGGTCTCCACTCCCTAGTCGCTTTTCCAACATAGGGTCTCCACTCCCTAGTTGATTTTATTTTAGACATAGGGTATCTATTCCCTACTCGCCTTTTCCAACAAAGGGTCTCCACTCCCTAGTTGATTTTATTTTAGACATAGGGTCTTTACTCCCTAGTATCTTTTCCAACATAGGGTCTCCACTCCCTAGTTGATGTTTTAAGACATAGGGTCTCCATTCCCTAGTCTGCTTTTCCAACATAGGCTCTCCACTCCCTAGTTGATGTTTTTAGACATAGGGTCTCCACTCCCTAGTCTGCTTTTCCAACATAGGGTCTCCACTCCCTAGTTGATGTTTTTAGACATAGGGTCTTCACTCCCTAGTCGCTTTTCCAACAAAGGGTCTCCACTCCCTAGTTGAAGTTATTTTGGACATAGGGTCTCCACTCCCTAGTCGCTTTTCCAACATAGGGTCTCCACTCCCTAGTTGATGAGTTTTAGACATAGGGTCTCTACTCCCTAGTCGCTTTTCCAACATAGGGTCTCCACTCCCTAGTTGATGATTTTTAGACATAGGGTCTCCACTCCCTAGTCGCTTTTCCAACATAGGGTCTCCACTCCCTAGTTGATTTTATTTTTAGACATAAGATCTCCACTCCCTAGTCACCTTTTCCAACATAGGGTCTCCACTCCCTAGTTGATTTTATTTTAGACATAGGGTCTCCACTCTCTAGTCGCTTTTCCAACATAGGGTAACAACTCCCTAGTTGATTGATATTTTAGACATAGGGTCTCCACTCCCTAGTCTCTTTTCCAACATAGGGTCTCCATTCGCTAGTTGATGCTTTTCCAACATAGGGTCTCCACTCCCTAGTTGATGATTTTTAGACATAGGGTCTCCACTCCCTAGTCGCTTTTCCAACATAGCGTCTCCACTCCCTAGTCGCCTTTTCCAACATAGGGTCTCCACTCCCTAGTTGATTTTATTTTAGATATAGGGTCTCCACTCCCTAGTCGCTTTTCCAACATAGGGTATCCACTCCCTAGTTGATTGATATTTTAGACATAGGGTCTCCACTCCCTTATCTCTTTTCCAACATAGGGTCTCCCCTCCCTAGTTGATGATTTTCCAACATAGGGTATCCACTCCCTAGTTGATGATATTTTAGACATAGGGTCTCCACTCCCTAGTCGCTTTTCAAACATAGGGTCTCCACTCCCTAGTTGATGATTTTCCAACATAGGGTTCTCACTCCCTAGTTGATGATTTTTAGACATAGGGTCTCCACTCCCTAGTTTCTTTTCTAACATAGAGTCTTCACTCCCTATTTGATGTTTTTAGACATAGGGTCTCCACTCCCTAGTCGCTTTTGCAACATAGGGTCTCCACTCCCTAGTCACTTTTGCAACATAGGGTATCCACTCCCTAGTTGATGTTATTGTAGACATAGGGTTTCCACTCCCTAGTCGTCTTTTTCAACATAGGGTCTCCACTCCCTAGTTGATTTTATTTTCGACATAGGGTCTCCACTACCTAGTCGCTTTTTCCAACATAGGGTCTCCACTCCCTGGTTGATTTGATCTTAAATGAAGGGTACACCATTCCCCGATATCTTTGCCAATATAGGATATCCCATTCCCTGGCCACATTTTTCCAACATAAGGTACACCAATCCTTAGTTGAGACATCCTTTTTGACAATAAAAGACCACAATCCAAATATATAAAAAAACATGACATTTTGAGGGTACACCATTCCCGACCATTTATTGCTTTCAATAAAGAAGTAGTTTAGAATTTTGTTACAATAACTCACAAAATTTTCCTAGTGCAAACTAGGACAGAAAAATTTCGTTCGATTGTTTATTTTGGTGTCTGAGTAGGTTTTACCTTGAGGCACATGGTTCGAGATGACCAAAAGAAGAAGTCTCAATTCAGAATAAAAGAAAAGAAAAAAATAAGTGAATCCAAAATGCAAAAGCAATTGAAAAGATGTGGAATGCTAAGACATGACTGAAGCCACAAGCATTGGAGTCCCGTTTTGATTAGAAGAAGCTATAGAACAATGAACTAGAACATACAGTTAGCGAGCATCAAGGTTTAGATCAGAGTCTGCATGAAGAACCAGTCAAGACTCAAGATCAAGTTTCTGAAGACTCATAGATAGGAATCTTGTAACTCATAATTGATAGGCTTGCTTAGTTTCTTTTTTATTTTGATATAATAGCATGACCGCGGACCGGAGCCTCGACGGAACCTCACTCGACTCCTCAACTCATCATTCCACCATTCTCCTTGAACTACACAAGACCTGATTCCCCTATAACCCGGGATATGTAGGTTGTCCAAAACCAAGACTCGGTTGCACCCTATCTTTTATTTCTTTTCCTTTTGAATAATGGTTTGGTAAAACATTAGTCACGTGGCCCACCTAGTCTTTGCCTGAAAACTCTTCATATTTTCAAGCAAAGAGGGGCAGCTGTGAACACCTAATATTTTTTACTATATTTGAATTTTTATCACCTTCTACTATGTAAATCATTTCAGAATTTAATATATATTTTTTAGCTTTGTTACATATATATATAGAAAAAATATTAATAATTTAAGAGGTCAATTATTACTATTATTATTTTTATTTTTATCTTTATTTTTAAATAAAATGAATTAAAAACCGAAAATAAATAAAAATTAATTATTATTATTATTTTATTTTTTTAAAAACAAATTTCGGATGGGAATTAAAAAATAGGAAAAGTAGAAATATAAAATTAAAAAGTAAAAGTAAAAGTAGGTAGAAATTGTTTAATAAAAAAAGTAAAAGAAAGAGGAAAATTTAAAAAAATAAAAGTAAAAGAATGTGAAAATTTAAAAAATGAAAAGTAAAATAAAGTTGGAATTAAAAAATAAAAGTAAGGGTATCTGATTTTTTTTTAAAAAGAAGTAAAAGTAAGTGGGAAATAAAAAAAGAAAAGTAAAATAAGTGGGAAATAAAAAAAGAAAAGTAAAAAAGTGGGATTTTAAATATATTAAAATAAAAAAGTGAGAAATTAAAAAATAAAAGTAAAGTAAAGTGAGGAATTATTTTTTTAAAAAAATAAGAAAAATGGGAAGTGGAAATTCTTTTTAAATAAAAATAAAAAAAATAAAAAAAACAAAAATCTAAAAATTCCGAATTTGTTTTTCTATAAATAGAAGAGAAACGTGATGAAAAATAGGGAGGGAGAGAAAGAAAAAAGAGGGAGGAGAGAATTGAGAGAAATTTATTTTTTTCTTTTAGGATAAGGGAACTTCTACTTGTGTCATTCTTTCTTCGTCTTTCTTTCGAAAAAACCAGCAGCTTCACCACTCAAAAATAATTTTTAAACCTCCATAGAACAGCCCTTTTAATACCATAAACTACCATCCAAATCCAGTCGAATTAGTGAGGTTTTTAGTTGAGGTCGTCAGCGATTTTCGATGCTCCGTTTGAGGTCTTGCGTGTGGTCTGAATGAGTTTAAGATTCAAAGTTGTAAAACCGTAAAGTTTAGATTCAACTTTTGAGGCCCACTTTTTATCTTGTTTTGATTAATGATATGAGTTGCTTCTTTTTCTTTTGGTGTTCTTTTGTGTTCATTTATATCTTGAATGAATGAAATTATTCTCTGTTAAACATGCCAATTTTTAGCTTCCTCTTTGTATATTTATTTTAGTTCATTAGCATATTCTCTTTAAAAAGGGTTCATCCATGAATAATTTAATAAAATTTGCTAATTGATAAGTGAGTTGTGATTGTTTATAAAAAAAAATCTTATTGAAATGGAAGCTCAAGCAATGTTATGTCTCTATTTGGTTATTTAGTCATTCATGTGTTAATAAATGAGCTTTAGTAGTTCCATCTTTGTTTTAAATTAAGTTGTCAATTGTCTAAAGTATAGAGTTAAGTTGTTAAACATGTTTAACTAGAATTATGTCACCGGTGAAGATCCAATGTTTGGGTCTAGACACATGGGTTGTTGAAGGAAGTGGAGTTGTGAGGTTACTATAAGCTAATGAAGAAAGTTATTTTATTTTTGGGCCAAAACTTGAAATTTGCTAGGCCCATTAATCTCATACAATGGCCCCCTTTTGTAGTTCTTGTATAATTAATTTAATCTATTTCTTGCTTTTCTACAATAACATACTCTTATGGCTTTACAAATCTCAAATTAGTTTAAGACAAATAATTCATAAATTCATAATTCTTATGGCCGAGTGCGCGTTTCACGCGACTTGACCATAACTTAAAATAATAATAATAAACATGTTGTAAATCGCGGGTGCGTTTCACGTGGCGCGGTTTGCAATGTGTACCAAATGACAAGTGTACGATATTGTAACTTGTTCAAGAAATAACTCCATAAATACTAAAAATCGATTTAAATACATAATTAAAAGCGGTCAAAGGTAAAATGCACAATAGGTTTAAAACAGGTAGTAAATCAGATAATTAAAAAGTAAAATAATAATAATAATAATAAATCAGATAATTAGGCCAAGTATTAATTGTTAAGCGACCGTGCTAAAACAACGGAACTCGGGAGTACCTCACACCTTCTCCCGGGTTAACAAAATTCCTTACCCGATCTTCTGTGTTCGCAGACCAAAAATAAGAGTCAAATTTCCTCGATTTGGAATTCTAAAATAAATCGATGACTTGGGACACCATAAATTATTCCAAGTGGCGACTCTGAATAAATAAATAATCCCATTTCGAATAATGTCACTTAAATTGGAAAAACTCCCTATCCCCTATCCCCTCGGAAAAAAGGAGGTTTGACAGCATTTACTAAGAAATATTCTGCAGCATTAAGAGCGACAGTCTGTTACAGAGAATTTGGCATTTATGTTCAACGTTACATCTTCATCAATGACCCTCATAATTTGACATTAAAGGAGGGGATCCTAGGACCTTTTTCCCTAGACATAACTATAAGTAGTGAGCTCAATTACCATTGTAAATGACACAAATTTTCTCGCTAAACTTACACTATATTCTATACAAAGTTTTATACAATTTTACTTATTGCTTTTTAATCTCATCATCGTTGAGTCCGGAAACCTTGTTCACGGAATCACCATCTTTGCAATTTCACCTACATTCTAAGGCTAAGTATTATATATTTCTTCGATTATCATATTATTTCAGGATCAAATTAGTTCACTTGTCTAGATATCACATATAAATTCAACTGTACCGTTTTACGGATAAATAGTTTGGCGCCCACCATGGGACCTAGACAGTCGTGCAAGTAAATTGATCCTTACCCTTTTTACTAACGTGTTTTGATTATTTTGTCTTAGAAAAAATCACAAAAAATGGCAGATAACACTGTTAACGATGGACATAACCTTGAAATTCGAGGGGATCAGCCTCATTTCGAGAACTCAATTAGTGACACCCGCAATGAGGAGAATGACGCCACGCAAGTGCATGACAGACGGTACCCTCGACGAGTTCGGGAGAGTACTCCCGATAATGCCGATGAGGAGCATGTAGCGGATGCTGTGAGGATCCTGCAAGAGCAACATGCAATCATTCTAGGCCATCTCACACGGTATGATCGAGTTATGACAGAATTGAAGCAGGCACTATTAGGGGCCTCGAATAATGAAAACAAATGAGATCCAATTCCTCCTATTGTTCCCACAGACCAAACAACGCAGAGAGTCGACAACAACACTCTCAGGGGTGAAGTTGGCTATGACGGGGCTGGGGGGAGCAGATAAGGTCTTAACACCGAGATTGATCCATTCAAAGATAAGCTTTTACTGTTTATGAGGGAAGTAAACGCCCGCATGGATCAAATCCCAGGCACACCACCAATATTGAAAGTTCCGAACTCGAAGAAGTATGTTCAATTACCGTACAAGCCAAGTGCGGCACCAAAATTAATCCCAAAGCGCTTCAAAATGCCTGAAGTTCCAAAGTATGATGGAACTTCAGACCCACAGGAACATATTACCACTTACACAATGGCGGTGAAAGGAAATGATATATTATGTGTTGTTAAAGAAATTTGGTGAAATTCTCACGAGGGGAGCCTTAACGCGGTATTCATTACTGCCAGAGCATTCCATATATTCCTTCGAGATGCTCGCAGATTCTTTCATTAAAGCTCATGCCGGGGCCAGAAAGGTGCAAGCCCGGAAGGCCGACATATTCATAATCACACAAGGAGAATCTGAATTATTACGAGAGTTTGTTACC
Organism: Nicotiana tomentosiformis; assembly: GCF_000390325.3. NCBI lineage: Eukaryota > Viridiplantae > Streptophyta > Magnoliopsida > Solanales > Solanaceae > Nicotiana > Nicotiana tomentosiformis. The sequence goes on along the minus strand of NC_090821.1, from coordinate 68,276,475 downwards.
CGATTCCAGAAAGAAAGAATGTTGCTCCTGGCCTTCCCGAATGAATGGGCAGCTGAAGCTTTCACCAAAGGATTGAATCCAAGAAGTTCAGACGCTTCTCGTAAACTGAAGGAGAGCCTGCTTGAGTTTCAAGCAACAACCTGGGCAGATGTTCACAACCAGTACGAGTCAAAGATAAGGATCGAAGATGACCAGGTCGGTTCTACATCATCGGCCAAAGGACATGAGAAGAACAGAGAAAAATTAAAGGACGGCTACGATGCGGATATGCGTACCTTTAGGGGACGGTTTTTTCGTTACGAGCGTACCGAAGGCCGTGGCAGAACTTTCGAGCAACAAACAAGTTCACTATTGACAAAGGGACTGATCGTGGTCGAAACAATAGATCACTTCAAGGTAAAGAAACGTCGGGGTCTTGAGATCTTTCTAGCCCCAAGTTTTAGAGTATAACTTCAACGTCATCATAGTGGAACTGGTGTCAGCCATGAGGAACATTAAAGAAGCACTATTCCTGAAACCTATGAGGTCCGATTAAAGCTAGAGGGACCCCAATTTATGGTGCGAATACCACGGGACGAACAGTCACCGGACAAGGGACTGTCGACATCTTCGGGAGGAGGTGGCAACGCTATTCAAGAATGGTCATCTCTGAGAATTCTTGAGTGATCGAGCTAATAACAATTACGGTCGCAACATAGACAACACAAAATCTTCGAAAGTAGGACAAGAAACCCCATGCCAAATGATCAACATGATCTTTGGGGTGAACGAGACTAACAGGGTCACCTTTTAGGCGGCAAAGAAGACTAAAGTATCGATAACTCATAGCAAAAGACTCAGAGAGGACGATATCACTTTCAAGGAGGAAGACCCAGACATATTGCTATTACCGCACAATAGCGCACTGGTAATCTCTTTAAATGTGTTAGATTTTAAAATTAAGCGTGTTCTAGTGGATCAATAAAGTTCGGCTAATATCATACAATGGAGAGTATTGGAACAAGCTAAACTCATCGGAAGCATTATTCCGGCAACAAAACCTCTCACTGGATTCAACCTTGTGAGCGTGACGACCCGGGGAGAGATTTTGCTGCTCACGAACGCTGAAAGAGTAATGAAAACAACTCTTTTCGAAGTAGTGGATGGTGATATGGGATACAAAATCATCTTAGGAAGGCCATGGTTACACAAAATGAAAGTTGTACCTTTGACGTATCACCAATTGCTGAAGTTTCCAACGCCCGAAGGAATCAAGCAGATAAAAGGTGACCAACCAGCAGCAAGGGAGACGAATGCAATCTCAGTTTCCAGTAGCAAAGGGAAGGAGTGCATGACATAGAAATTACAGGGACCAGCGCCTACTCCCGAGTTAGAAGAGGTTATTCCAGGGGCAGAGTCGTTAAAACAATATCAGGTGCCGAGATATTTCCAAGTTTCGAAAGATATGGACGCAACGAAATCCACGACAGAGGAACTAGAGCAAGGGGCATTGTTCGAAGAACTCTTAGAAAGAAAATTTCACTTGGGGACAAGACTGCACTGTGAGCTCAGGTTTGGTTTTATTGAATTCCTTAAAATTAATGCTGATTGTTTTGCATGGTCGCACGAGGATATGATAGGTATCCTGATGGAAATAGCCGTGCACAAGCTGAGTTTGGATCTTAACATACCACCGGTACGACAGAAGAAGCGCCTTATTGCCGAGTCCAGGAATAAATTTTATTAGAGATGAGGTAACCCGCTTGCTTAAAACTGTTCGGTTAGAGAGGTAAGATATCTAGATTGGCTAGCCAATGTAGTAGTAGTTACTAAGATGAACAATAAATTTTGTATGTGTGTAGAGTATAAAGATCTTAATAAGGCGTGCCCAAAAGATTCGTTTCCTCTGTCAAATATCGATTAAATGATTGATGCTATGTCCGGGCACGAGTTGATGAGTTTCCTCGATGCTTATTCCGGGTACAACCAAATCAAGATGAACCCGGAAGATCAGGAAAAAACTTCATTTATAACAAATTTCGGTACATATTGCTACAATATAATGCCATTCGGGTTGAAAAACAATGGAGCCATTTATCAACGACTCGTAAATAAGATGTTTGAAAAACAAATAGGAAAAACTATGGAGGTTTATATAGACAATATGCTCGTTAAGTCTTTGAATATAGGTGACCATCTTAAACATCTGCAAGAAACATTCGACATCCTGAGGAAGCATAACATGAAACTTAATCCCGAGAAATGCGCATTCGGGGTCAGTTCTAGTAAGTTTATGAGATTTCTGGTCCCACATAGGGGAATTGAGGTAAACCCCAACAAAATCAAGGCCATATAGGATACCCCGGATCAATTGTTGAACATAAAAGAAGTCCAAAGACTCACAGGAAGATTAGCAGCCTTGAGCAGGTACATTTCCCGGTCGTCGGAAAAATGTCATCGCTTATTCACACTACTCAAAAAGAAGAAGAATTTCGAATGGACACCAGAGTGCCAGCAGGTTCTGAGGTACCTGAAGAAGTACTTATCAAGCCCTCCAATGCTTTCGAAACCAGAAGAAGGCGAAACATTGCTAGTCTACCTCACGGTTTCAGAAGTTACGATAAGTGCAGTTTTGGTCCGGGAGGACGAAGGTACGCAATTTCCAATTTATTATGTTAGAAAAATTTTAACGGGAGCAGAAATTTTCTACCTACATTTGGAGAAACTGGCCTTAGCTCTCGCAGTCGCCGCTCAGAAGCTGAGGCCCTATTTTCAATGCTACCCAATATCTGTGGTGACTACTTTTCCTTTGCGGAACATCCTTCATAAACCCGAGCTCTCGGGCAGATTGGCCAAATGGGCCGTCGAAATAAGTGAATTCGACATAGAATATAATCGAGGACTGCAATTAAGTCAGTGGTCTTGGCTGACTTTGTGGCCAATTTTAGTCTGAGACTGCTACCTCTGGCAACCAAGGAGGCAGTAATGGTGTCGAAATCGACATAAGAGGTTTGGACCTTATTTTCGGACAGAGCCTCGAACGTAAAAGGGTACAGGCTAGGAATATTTTTAATCACGCCTTCAGGGGAAACCTTAAGGCAAGCCATCAGAATGATTCCTTTAACTAATAATGAAGCAGAGTATGAAGCTTTGATTGCAGGGCTCGAATTGGCCCGGGGACTTGATTCTGAGGTTATCGAAATCAAATGTGGCTCACAACTAGTGGTAAATCAGGTATACAAGATCTTTGATATCAAAGAAGAATGTATGCAACAATACGTGGTAAAGGTCGAAGCCTTTCTGGCACGATTTCGGGAGTGGTCAATCACTCATATCCCGAGAGAGGATAATGCAGAAGCTGCTGCATTAGCAAACTTAGGTTTATCAACGGAAATAAAGGGACCGAAGTCTGGAACGATGGTACAATCGATGAGCTCAGTCATTGATACAAATGGTTATTATGAGGTAAATTCGGCTAGTCTGATCTAGGACTGGAGATATGAAATAATCAACTACCTCGAGCACAAAAAGTTTCTCGATGATCCTAAAGCATCACGGGCATTAAGCACCAAAGCTGCACGTTGTAGCTTCAAGAAAGGCCAACTGTATAGAAAGTCTTTCCAAGGCTCGCTAGCCCGGTGCTTAGGAGCATTAGAAGCCAATTATGTCATGAGATAAATCCACGAAGGGATATGCAGCAATCACTCAGGAGCAGATTCTTTGGTGCTGAAGTTGGTACGGGTAGGATATTATTGGCCTCGCATGGAGCAAGATGCCAAAGATTTCGTACGAAAATATGATAAGTGCCAACGCTACGCATCACTAGTACATCAACCAACCGAACCCTTACATTCGATTTTGTCCCCATGGCCATTCATGAAATGGGGGATGGACATCGTCGGATCACTGCCACTGACTCCCGGAAAGGTAAGATTTCTTTTAATTTTGACTGATTATTTTTTTTTAAATGGGTGGAAGCAGGTTCCTATCAGAAGATCGGAGAACGCAAAGTGGTCAACTTTCTGTGGTAAAATATAATTTGTAGGTTCGGAATACCGAAGGAGATAGCATGCGACAATGGTCCACAATTTATCGGTACAAAAGTTACAAAGTTCCTCGAAGATTTGAGAATAAAGAGAATCACAACTTCTCTTTATCATCCGAGCGCAAATGGTCAAGCGGAGTCTACAAACAAAGTAATCATTGAAAACCTCAAGAAAAGGTTGGAAGCAGTAAAAGGCAAGTGGCCCAAAGAGTTGCCCGGAGTTCTATGGGCCTACCGAACAAAGGCCAAATCAAGTATAAGAGAAACTCATTTTTCCCTCGTGTACGGTGCTAAAGCCCTAATCCAGGCTGAAGTGGGCGAACTCACTTTGAGATATTCTCAGACATATGAAGAATCAAACAATGAAAGCAATGTTATTCAACCTGGAACTGCTCGAAGGACGCGGGGACTTGGCGCATGTGAGAATGGCAGCTCAAAAATAGAGGATGGAGCGATATTACAATCAAAGAGCCAACTTTAGTTTTTTCAAAGTCGGAGGCTTGGTTCTAAGGAAAGTAACCCAAAATACATGAGAGCTCAACACGGGTAATCTAGGTCCAACATGGGAAGGTCCCTACCGGATTTCGGCTATCACCGGGAAATGTTCATACGAATTGGATAACCAAAATGGAGACAAGTTGCCCAGCAAATGGAACGTGGCACACCTCAAAAGATATTATTGTTGATGAACAACGCTCAAACGGAAAGTGTGTACCATACTCTTTTTTCCTTCGTTCAGTTTTTGTCCTAATTGGGTTTTTATAGCAAGGTTTTTAACAAGGCAGCAACAAAAATCATACTACGAAGACAACAACAATAAGACCTTTCGTAGCAAGGCGCACGGGAAAGCTTCCACTCAGGGACAATTAAATAATCTTTGGTTTGATAGCAAATTCCCACTAGAAAGTTAAGTTTGCTACCAAACAGGGGTTACCTGACCGTTCACGAGCACAAATCACCAGAGGATTGTTAGGTATTCTTTCGCTCGATAGCATGGATTCCTAAAGGGAAGTAAGGTATGTTGTCACGTGAAGGATTACCTAGTAATTCATTGGTGGAACTCTCGAAGGTACTAGACTTCCATCGTTCAAATTCGCATTCTTCGCATTCGAACACTGGGGGGAACAATATCAGGAAGGCAACAATGACTGCCACGTCACCCGGGAACGAAAATTCGGAAACAAAATGCATCATCGGGACTAGGGATTGCGCAGCCAGCTCCGTAGAAACAAGTTGTACAAGATAGTCACAAGTAATGGCAATTTTTTTTCTGCATAGCAATATGCTTATGTATTTTTGAAGTAGAAGGAATAAAATGAAATCCTTTTTCTTTTATCTTGTTTCTTGTCAAAACAATAAGCTAAATTTGTCATTTTAAAGTTAAACAAGTACTTCAAATGTTAGTGTTGTAATGAACAGGAGACGTCCTCTTCAAGAGCACCGTAAACATAATAGGGCCCTCTCTTATAAAAACCCCACGTTAAAGGGTTGGTTCCGGAAGAATCAATGCCCGAAATCTAAAACGCCATCAAGGAAAAATATACTCGAAGCCGCATATCAAAAGGACACAAAAGGCAAACTTGCACAACGAAACACTCACGGAAAATGGATAATATTCGGAACCAAAATGCTTCGAAGACAAAGCATCCGAGACTACACATAGTAAAATGCGAGCAGAACAACATGTGCAGAATGCTTAAGCAAATACAAAAGTTAAAGACTTGCGTAAATATTCAAACAAAAGTGAGACTCAAACGATACTTGAGCAAAACAATATGTCTTTATTTACAAGGACGTGCCAAAATAACAAAAGTACAAAATGGGAAAAGAAAGGAAAAGCTAAACTGCAGCGCCTCCGGGATCAAGATGAAGAGAAGTATCTGCATCCTCGGGAGAAGTAGGTGGTTCCACTAATGGCTTAATGTTTTCCCCAGTTTGGTCTTCGACCTCATCGCCTTCTGATCCTTCTTTAGTTTTCGAAAACTCGAAACCGGAATCAAAAGAACTTGGAGCATTAGACTGCGTTGGGAGTCCATTTTTTGCAGCTAACTAAAGCTCTGGGGCCTTAGCAATTTCGACATCAACGTCAATGATACCAACTTTGGCCTCTTCCAAGGTTTTTCTCCTCATATTGTACATGGAATAAGTTTTTTCAACAACGAGGGAAGCCGCTCGGTGCTTAAGTTCTTCTTTGAGTTGGGAAACCTCGACAGAAAGGCTTTCCCGGGCAGATCTAGCAGACTTGAGGCTGATGTCGAGGTCGCAGATAGTTGAAATAAAGAGCCTAGTTGGGCGTGTTTCGCCCCCACAACAGCAATCTCTTCAATTTTGGAGTTCAAGGCTGCTTCTAAGTTGGTTACTTTTTCGACAGCAACAACCTCGCGCTTGGTTGCACCAAGAAGGTCATCCTGGACTTCAGCCCATTTGGCCTTGGCTTCATCAAATCTAACCCTTAGTGGCCCAACTTCTTGGCTAAGGGTTACTACTTCTTGCTCGCTTTGCTGCAAATGAGCCTCCAAAATAACGGCCTCAGTAGCTTTGGTTTCTAGTTCTGAGAGGCGGAGAACAATTTGTTCTCGTTCCACCAAAAGATGATTCTGTTCATATTTAAGTTTCTTTTCATGAATCAACTTTTGAAGTCCCTCAGAAGCAAGAAAGTTGGCCTACAATACAAGAAGAAGTAAAACTTAGAATACATCCATACAAAAGTAGAAGAAGTAATGAAGGGAGAAAAGAATGTACCACTGTGTTGTGCATGTCATTGTTCAACAAGTACTCTCCTGAGAGTGCCTGAATCTTTTCCAAGTCTTTCTCTGAGGCCAAAGGCTTCATATAGTTAGCAATCTCCACCGGCCGGGATAGCAAGTTGCATCCGGTAGAGACCGAAAGAGTAACGGTCCTCCTCCTTTGTGGATCTTCAGAAGGAGCAACATAATTTTTCCCCAAATTTCCATGAGCTGTGGACTATGGAAGAGGAACGCCATCTTCATGGTCAGGTGCGGTCGATGGAGGTGATGTAGCAACTGCCGGTGGAAGAGTAGGCGAAGATGGAAGTGATATAGCAGTTGCTGGTGTTGGTGAAGGTGGAGATGAAGCTGATGGAGTTAAAGAATGATAGGCAGCTGCATCAAATGCAGTGTCGGTTGTTTGATGCTCGCCAACCAAAGATGGCAAAGACCCGGTACTCAGCCTCGCAGCACCGGTTACAGCAATTGGGGCCCAGAAGCGGGAGTTGGCATATTTTTCTAAATCAAATTCTCCCCAAAGTCATTACTAGAAATTACACCTATTGCATCGGTTATTTAGCAACGGTTATGTAGCCCTTGCAATAGATGGTCTATTGTAATGGTTACAATCGTTGCAATAGCCTCTTGGGCCTATTAAGACAGTACAAAAACTAAATTGCCGCAGTAGTACCATAACTGTTGCCACAGAGCTGTCTATGGAGATAGTTTGGTAAAATAACTCTGTGGGGACAGTTCTTTCTAAAAAATATTATTGGGACGATTTAATTTCCCTCCAATAATTTCACTAAGCCCGTGAATGTTCATTTTTATAATTAAAAAGTTATTCCAAAATCTAAAGTATACATATCAAAAGAGTGGTCTTCTTACGCCTTTCTTCATTGAGAACTTCACGAGAAAAAACCCTCCAATGAAGGCTTCTTCAAACCCACATTCGGCAAAGGAATTTTTGACCACGTTTACATATCGTTCTCTACCACAATAGGTGTGCATGATTGAGAAGTAGAGATTTTGACCGCTTATTTGCTCTCTTTTACGTACGTTTTAGCTAAAAAATGCTTAAAGGTATTCCCAAGAACTAATGAAATGTGCTTTCTTGCAGGAATATTGGGAAACGAGAACCAAAATAAGACAAAAAAGGCTACAGTGCGGACCACACAATATTGTGTGCGGCCGCAAACTCTGAAGATGCACATATAGAATTTCTTCACAAAGTGCGGACCACACAATTATTGTGCGGCCGCAGAAGACTAGATTCAGAGACTTCTAGTTTGGGAGCTTGAAGATGTGCGAACCGCACTATTATTGTGCGGACGCACTCATAAATGTGCGGTCTGTAGAATGAAGCCCAGATACAGATATGTGCAAGAGTGCGACCGCACTCAAAAATGTGCGGTCTGCACAATTAGAGGAAGTACGGCCGCATCTAACTTTTATGGGACCAAAGAAAGCCAACCTGACCAGTCAGTCTCAAAGTGAGGACCGCACACAAAATTGTGTGGCCGCACAACCTTCGCAATTTTGTTAGATATTTTCAGCTGGGTATAAATAGACCTTTTTGTCATTTTTAGGTTAAGTTTGGTGCACCTGAACACTTAGAGCCGTTTGTATTTACTGTATTGGGTAACTTTGTACTAGTTTAGCATTTAAAAATTAGATTTTCTTTCCTTAATCAATTATTATGCATTTTATCTTAGTTTCTTCTTTAATTTCTTCATTTTCCAACTAGGGTTGTGACCCAACCCTAGTATGGGTACTTAATGGGTGATTGATTTAGGGCTTATTTATGATTGGGTATATGATATTTAAGCCTAGTTCTTGCTTGAATTTGAGAATTGATGGTTGCAAATATTGATTCATGCCTAATTGACTTTGTCTATACTTGAAAAAGTGAGACTAAGTCTAGGAAAACTTGGCTAACAAGAAATTTGGGTGAACTTAAGAAATTGATTGCCCCAATTAAAGGGTCGAATCTAGAGATAGTAAGACCCGACTTGAACATTTATCACTTGTTTCGTGAGATACCCATTTGGACTTGAGAAAGTCAAATTGGGTAAAATCACTCAAACTATCGAGAGGTATAGAGTGAGTAATTGTGTGTGATTGCTATATTGTATCCTGATCAACCAAATATGCCCTAAAGCTCTAAATCCATTAGGTAACCAACTAGGTGGAAGTAGCAACCCTAGATCTGTTATAACTTGAAAAATAACCAAAACCAAAAACATTGTCTCTTAGCTTTACAATTACAAGCATTAGCGTAAAAGTAGAAGTAGAAACGACAATTGAAAATGTGGAAGTGTAATCTTAGGCACGTCATTCATTCACACTAGGTATATACCTAATCCCACATCAAGCTCCATGTGGAATCGACCCCGGCTCGCGTTGGGTTTTTATTATTGCATCGACTGCCTCGCAACCTAAATTAGTGGTATGAGTTTGGACGATATCAATTTTTGGCACCGTTGTCGGGGAGCTAAACAGATTTAGCTATATATCTAGGTTTGTGTGTGATTTGTCTTCTTTTACTTCTAAGTCACTAATTTTGTTTTTGAATTGATTAATGGTACAAGAATGGCTCTCAACAATGAGCCTCTCAGGAATTTACCATTGGGGGAGGAAGTGGGCGATGATCAAGGTGATGAGGTTCATCCTGAACCTCAGGCAAATAGGCGAGGCCGACCGCCTCATGACAACATTCCCAACCATCCCCCACCTCCACCAAGGGCAGCTGCACATTGGGTATTGCCGAACGAGGGTTATGCAAGTGCCTTAGTCTCGCCCCGTATTCGGGCGGGCAACTTCCAAATCACCAATGTGATGCTTACACTGCTTGAGCAACGAGGATTTTTCACCGGGCCTCCGAGTCGAAATGCTTACAAGCATCTCAAAGGATTCGTGGATACTTGTTGGGGGAGCAAACAAACCAATGTTTCTGAGGATGCGCTGCGGTTGAGGCTATTTCCCTTTTCTCTACGGGGAAAGGCATTGGACTGGTTAGAGAGATTGCCCAATCATTCCATCCATACATGGGATGAGTTGGTGGAAACATTCATTGCCAAATTCTTCTCTCCGGGGCATATGAATACACTTCGGGATGAGATTCTAGCGTTCAAGCAACAACCTAATGAGCCATTGCACGGGATTTGGGAAAGATATCGTACCATGGTTAAAGAGTGCCCGAATAATGATATGACTGAGGCCATCATCAAACAAAGCTTCTAGTGGGGGATCAACACGACAAATTAATGTGTGGTAAATCAACTCACCGGTGGGAACTTCATGACCACGCCATATGCCGAAGCGTGTGAAACCTTGGATGAAATGGAGGATACCTCATCGGCATGGCAAAGTAGAGCCAATGCTTCTCAAGGTGACCCAAATGTCATTCACCTACATAAGGAACTACATGATCATGGGCAAGCTATTGCTGAGTTGATGACCACAATGAATCAATTGGCCAAAGCTCAGCTTCAACAAGTTCAAGGGCCGAATCAAGTAAATGCGATGGAAGGTGTAAATATGATGATGAACAAGAGACAACAAAAAGGTCAACAAGTGCAAAGCCGTCCAGAACAATTTGCAAGATGATAGTGGGTATGACCAAGGTGATTCGTACAATGAGCAAGAAGAAGAAGTGCAATATGTCAACAATTATTAAGGCCAAAGAAATAATGCTCAAGGCTAACATCAACAACAATGGAGATCACAAGAAAATCAAGGAAATTGGAACAATCAAGGCCACCAAGGTAATTGTAGTGGTGGTAATAACAATCAAGGTAATTGGGGGAATAACAATAATCAAGGTAATTGGAATAATCAAGGTAACCAAGACAATTGGGAAGGCAATAATCAAGGCA